>NC_134563.1:11126041-11459211 GCF_025594145.1 Primulina tabacum | reverse complement strand
TCTTGATGGTTGATCTGACTAGACTGGAGGTGCACATAACCCGAGGACCGACGCTAGTTTTCCGCACTAGTTATGATTTATGATTTTGAGTTATGTTAAAGATATTTTTACGATGTTTTATCTATGAGTGATTTTTGAGAGGTTATAGTATGTGCTACACTTTTCAAATTTATTGTTTTTTAGATTTGGTAAAATGCGACAATTTCATTTTTACGACCATTTCACTTGATTTTTAAAATGCTAGTTGGTTGATGTTTTATTTTAAAGGGTAAAATATTTTATAAAAATATTTTCATGTGGTAAATGTACATGGCCGAAAATTGAGTGTTTTTTTTAAAAAAAAAAATTTTCTAGTATTTTTTAAGAAAACGAATAAGCAGACGTTTCAGTTGATATCAAAGCAAAGGTCCTGTAAAGGGTTGTGTCACCATCAGCGCCAGAAGGATCAGTCGTCAAACCTCAATTTGTAAGTTTTACATGCTTTAGATATGATTTATATGTTGTTACCTGCATGACTACATGAATTATATGTTTACGTTACATGTTTAATAGCTTTATGGTAATATATGATTTATATGCTTTAGAATTTTTATATGTGTTACGATATGAAATAAGAAATTATTTGATTTCAACGCATGTTAGCTTCGTTGTGGAATTGGACTATGTTGATTTTTGGGTTTTACTATTGACATTCTACTTTTGGGCCATAAGTTAATCGTGAATATTATGAATGTTTTGCGACACATAGATTTTTTCTAAAAAAAATATTTATGATTAATGGTTACTAGATGAATTAATTTTTGGGAATTACTCATAAGTAATAATGATTCGAGGATTTGTAACGACTTCGGGAGTATAGAAATATATAAATTGGGGTTTTAAGTTTTGATGAAAGGTGAGAATTGATTTTTGGGTAAATAAGTTTAAATTTTCGAAATTTATGTTATGGGAAACGGTAGAAGGAAATTAAGAATGCCAAGAAATTATGGATTAATCGTAGGATTTTTTTTGAAATTTGGGACCAATCACGATGATTTTTGAGGAAATTAAGAATTAATTTGAAATTTTAAGGAATTTGGGAACTAGTTTAGCAATAAGCGAGAATTGAATGAGTTAAATGATAAGAATTTTCGATGATTTAGACTAGTAAGAATATTTGGAACCTTGGGATATCTTTGTTATAGTGTTATAAAGTATGTTGATCATGGGTTTTTAAGGATGAATCAATACTAAGCTTGAAAAAACTAGGTGTTAGCGGATGTGTTTGGGATTTTAAGATTGAAATTTTATAGGTTGATGAATATTTTGGGTATAAAATAAGGAAAATAATATTCGATAAGTATGGTCATCCATCTTTTGATATTGGGGAATTGTAAGAAAAATTGAAATTCGAGGTTATAATAGTAATAACACTAAGTCATTATGGGTCTTTTTAAATTGCAATTGCAAAATAAGGATTTAGAAGAAAATTTAATTGGGATCAAGGAGACGTAAGGACATTCTAGAACTTAAGTTTGATCAGAGTAGCGCAGCGGAAGCGTGGATTTTTGGGATACTAGAACTAAGTCTAAACTTTGGGTTATTAAGGATAAGCGAGTTTCGAGGACGAAATTCAATTTAAGGGGGGGAGATTGTAACGCCCCGAAAATTTAAAGGTCCACGCGAACTACATGCATGCAATTATAAAATTCCTTTGTATTTTAATTAAATGTTTTAATTGTATTAATTAATTATGTGGTGCATATTGATATGTTTAAATTATATTTTTCTACATGATTGCATTAAAATGTAATTTTTAAAGGTTATTCGAGTTGCGATCGAGGAACGGAGACCGATGGCTGAAAAAACGTAAAATGTTTTTATTAAACAATTGTTTTTGATTATTTAAATTAAGGGTGATGCTTTTTAGTATTTTTGAAAATAAGGGGTTTTGAGGTGATTTTATACGCCGGACGTAATTTTTATCGGTGTTGGTTTTTTTCAACAAAAATACGAAATTTTTGGCAACCCGGCTTATAAATTCACAAACTTATTTAAGCAAAATTATTTTAAATATTTTAACTAATCACTAATGAGCTTAATTGGGCCTAATTAACTTCCTAATGGGCCTAAGCTTAATTAATGATTTATTAACTATAAAATATGTACAAAACCCCACCCTAATTCATTATCATCCCACGCTCCACCTCCCCAATTCTATCAAAACTCTCCCCCACCACCAATAATTCACGGCACACACCATCAACAAACAAGAGGGAGTTTTCAAATATTGCAAGGAAAATCAAGCCACGGTCGTTCGTCGTCGTTCTTCGCAGTCGTCAACGGTTTTTCGTGCGTAAAATACGCAAAGGCACGCCATATTCTCCGTTTACTCATCATCACACCATATTATGTATTTAACTATGAATTGCATGAAGATCAAGTGATACTTTTAAATTATTTTCGTTTTTGTTCAAACATGAGTTTTTAGAGCATGGGTTTTGATCCAAAAATCATGTTTTGTATGTGGTAAAGGGGCTGCCATGTTAGGAGTATAATCAAGGATGTTTACACGAAGCTTTAGGTTCATAAAACACAACCTAAAGGTTGCACAAACATGAATTTAACAAGCAGGAACCGAAACTGGTGGTGGTGAGTTTTGAGGGCTCGGTTTTTGGGGAATAAGAGGCTAGGCCTTGCATGGTTCGTCTGGGGTCAGGGCTGGGTCATGGTCTGAGTCGGGGAAGAATTCTAGCCACGCTAGGACTCGAAAATCAGGGTCTGGGAGGAGTCCTTGCCAAGAAGGACTCCACCCGAGAGCAAGTAAAGAGTGGCGCAGGTTATTGCTGATGCAGGGAAGAAAGAGGCTCGCCCAAGGGCTTTGGGCTGGACTAGGCTAGGTCCTTAGGGTCCTAGTAGGGTGCACAAGGGTCGGGCCAGGGTCTAGGACGGCTGGGCTGGCTGTATGGGCGAGAATCGTGAGGTAGGTGCATAGCAGCAAGGGTTGTGCGCAGCTGCTGTATTGTTCAGTGGCTTGCTGCAGGTGGGCTCGAGGGTCTGGGTATGGTTTGGGCGTGGTCCAGGGAAGGTTAGGGTCATGGGTGGTTGGTGGTTAAGGGCTGGTAGAGTCCTAGGCGGCTAGGAGTCCCAATGCAACAAGGACACTACAAACACACACACGTGCAGAATTTTAAGTCGACTTCCAGGACGTTTTTGGTCGGGCTAGGGCTGGTTTTTTGGGCTGGGCTTGGTCAGTAGGGTCCCTAGATGGATTTTCTAGGTTTTGGCTCGGGCGCGGCTCGAGTAAATTGGGAGATGGCTCGGTGTGTTCATCGAAGGGTCAAAAACAAATATTAAAGAAGAAAAATTGAATCCATGGGTCCACGGGTGTGGCTCATAACTTGGAAGGGTAGAATAAATCATAAAAGGATGTTAAAAATTTGGGAATAAAATAATGAGTTTTGGATTTATTCGGGATTTAATCGCCGCACGAAACGCTAATTAATGAGTTAATTGAAAAGCCTAGTTTTATGTTTTATAAAATTATGGAAAATTAGTTTAAGCTTAAATAATTATTAAAAGCCTAAGTTTTTAATTTGGAAATTTTATATTAAGGTTTGTTTAATTCGGGATTAAAATGCATTAATACGTTATATTTAAATATTAATTTAAAAGTTGTCGAATTAAGTTAAATAAAAATATGAAAAAATTCATGTAAGCTTAAATAATTATTTGGGACATGTAAGAGTCAATGAAATTTAGAAAATGTCAAAAACGTGAAATTTTACGTCTAGGGGTAAAACAGTCTTTTTACACCTAAAAATTAGTAAACGTCATGGCAATGTCCCGAATGCTGTTTTATATGTTAATATGATTATTTTCAATGATTATGGATGTTTATATGTTAATATATCAATTTTAAATGTTTATGGATTTTTAAGACGTTAATATGTTTAATGTTTTATGATTTAATATGCTAAAACGTTTATTTTAAATGTTTATGATCTAAATGTTTATTTTAAACGTTTATGAAATTAAAATGTTAATTTTAAAACTGTTCATAGATGTTTATGATTTTTAATATGTTAAGTTATGATTTTTAAATGTCTATGATTTTTATGATTTAAATATGGGCATTTAAAAGACATGTTGCATGCTTGATTTCAAAATAAAAATGATATTATATGCATGTTTTTATTAAGTGGTGATAATATGTTTAAGGACGTGAAGGGATTGTGACTAAATATGTTAGAAATATCGTGAGGATTATGGTACCAGTGGGAGCCCGACGATCGTGTTTTCTTGGATACAGATACGAATATGAATACGTGATACGAATACGAATACGAATACGTGATACGAATATGAATATGTTAATACGTTGGCCAAGCCCCAGGTGACGGGTGAGAGTGTCGCTGGTGTCCCCGCCGCCCAGTACTGTGGTTTTCTTTAGATGGATCCATATGGATCCATCGCCCAATACAATCAAGAATACGAGTCACAATCACGATCTGAATTCAACAAACACGAACATGAACATGAATACGAATATGAATATAGATACGAATATGGATATACATATGGATATGAATACGAATATGAATATGAATATGTTTATATTTTTATGAAAATGTTTTTATGCATCATGAAAATTTTACGAAAATGTTTAAGTTTATGCATCTTCATGAAAATGATATTTTAAGTACAAGTATTTTTCACTGTTATATGTTAATTGTATTACGTATTACTTGTTATCAATGATATGACATGTTGAGTCCTTAGACTCACTAGGTGTGATTGATGCAAGTGATTTTGATGTTAATGTTTTTGGAGGTCTTGATGGTTGATCTGACTGGACTGGAGGTGCACATAACCCGAGGACCGACGCTAGTTTTCCGCACTAGTTATGATTTATGATTTTGAGTTATGTTAAAGATATTTTTACGACGTTTTATCTATGAGTGATTTTTGAGAGGTTATAGTATGTGCTATACTTTTAAAATTTATTGCTTTTTAAGTTTGGTAAAATGCGACGATTTCATTTTTACGACCATTTCACTTGATTTTTAAAATGCTAGTTGGTTGATGTTTTATTTTAAAGGGTAAAATATTTTATAAAAATATTTTCATGTGGTAAATGTACATGGCCGAAAATTGAGTGTTTTTTTTTAAAAAAAAATTTCAAGTACTTTTTAAGAAAACGGATAAGCAGACGTTTCACGTAACATCGTATCCGTAACATAACAACATTGCGATTTTTCACCTTTAACGGTTTACTGACGTCAGTCCCTAAGTTTTAATCCTCTAAGGGGGCGAGGCTATAAAACGGTTCTATCCCACTGTGAAGGGCCATATGTTGGAATTCCACCCATTTTCAGGGAATCTTAACAGTGTCAACACATACACGTGACAACTTTCGTAAAAAAACGTATAGACAAGAGACGGAGCTCGACCGAATTTTTAAAACCAAAAACCGAAATTTCATATGCATAAAACCAAAATTTAAATTTTAAAAACAAGCCCACTTACAATAATTATTGATGCTAAAAACGTAGGTGCTTGGCTTCTCAAAGTGGATCGTTCCTTGCTCTTCACTCGGCGGCACTTCGGCTTGGCTTTCTTGGACAATTTTGTGCAGGGTTTCGGCTTGGACAAGCTGCTGGAATTTTCGAGTTTTTCAGCTCTAGGATTTCGAAATTGTGGTGTGAGCATGGCTAGGGTTGATGCACTATTTATAGGGGAGGAGTAGAGGTCTAAGTATGGTATCTAAATTGTGGGGACCCGGACGCTAATCATCTTCTTAATCATCTTTGGAAGTTAATTATCAATTCAGATAAACAGGGTCTAAAAATTTTTCTTTTTAAAATGTAAGTGCGGAACGTAATGGAATTTACTAATATACATCTCAGTATAGAAGTACAATAATGTACAATAATAATGAAACTAGACTAAGGTTCAACTACTAGATTCCAAGTGTTAAAACCATATATACAATAAGTCCGGAATCACCACTCTAATCTGTCTCCTCTCATCGTCTTCTTGACCCCGATCCTGTCCCACCTGTTGTCATGCACACATACAAACAAGACAACAGCCGGATAACTCCAGTGAGAATAAATCTCAGTATAAATAATGTATTCATGCAGTTAACTGAATTAACATAAAAGCATGAATTATATCTTATCACATTAGCATAATCAAACAACATGTATCAATACCAATCTGTAAATAATATCTGAATCGTAATCTACGAAACATAAATCAATACAACTCTGTAATCAAGTTCTAGTCTCGATATCTAAGACTCAACTCATCTCTCATTCTAATCTAGGGATCCCGGTGAATAAGAACGTAACAAGTCTCCCACCTACTACTACCAGTCGCGGTGGCGGTACGTTCTTATTTCTGGACTTTGGACTAGCTGTATCGAATAATCTACAATAAGAACAATGTCTGTATCTTAAGCATATCAATACACCAAACGTCCAGTGCCTTTGCGTATCTACCAAGACTAAGCATAATCTGACAATGTGCAATGGGTCAGTGACTATATTGTCAAAATCTAACCCCTCTATCAGTGACTCTCACTCAATAGCTCTCTGCTTTCTACTTCTAATTCAATAGAATAAACATAATCATTAAAATACAAAGGTATAAAAACAATACCATACAAGTATGTGGTTTAGGGAAACTCGAGTTAAATCTAACTCAAGTCGATCTCCCAATTAACATCAATTTATACATTTCTCTTCTCGGTCTGATGAAGACGAAGTCTCGTATTCCAATCTGTCCATACCCAGTCTGGCAATGATAATCGCATAAATACAATATCAGTATATAAATTGATTCAAAACCTGTTCTGATCGATACTCAAATCAAACAAAATCTGATTAATGTCAATGACATAACAATACAATCTCAATCAATACTGAATCTGATCAATATCAATCAACTAGTGTTTCGACGGCATAATACTACAGTCTTGATAACCCTGTCAATCTTAACATCACAGATATAATATCAGAAGTCATAATCAGTATCAGTACAATTCATAATCTGAATAATAACACAACTCTGATATAGAATCTCAACTAAATCAACTCTGAAATTCATAATAATTGTATAACCAGTCTATTCTTTAATCTGACTTCAATTATACAATGCCTACTGTAGCAGGAACATCATATCTGATTCATATTCAATTCTGACAATATCATAATTTCAAATCATGTCTAAACGTAACAAAACTTACGTCCAGTTGTAGCCTGCGTCGATAGGAACTCAGTACCGAAGTCGGATTTAAAATCGGACAGACGAATTTCTCACAAAAGGCGTAAGGATTTTCTATCACTTCCCCTGACCCTTTTTCTCGGTTTTCTTTCTTTCCTCCGAATGTTGAATCACCTTTGTATGTATATATATATATATATACACGTTGCACATGTAAGGGCAAGTGGCATCCTTTCGCTTTGCATGATTCGCGCATATGCGCGCCCAAGTGCCGCGCATATGCGCCGAGAGCTCTGTCCGCTTATTTATCAGCTCGCACATATGCGCGTCCTCTACTTGCGCATATGCGCGAGACCTACTGTCTCGGCATTTCAATACTCGCGCATATGCGCGCTTCATCTCGCGCATGTGCGCCAAAGTCTCTGGAGGTGTCGCGTATATGCGCCAATGTTTCTGGACGTGTCGCGCATATGCGCGCATTTCTTCGCGCATGTGCGTCATAGCTTCTGTAATCTTCGCGCATATGCGCGGGGGACTCTTCTTGTAATTCATGTCAAATCTTCTTTCGATTCTCCCGGTCTGATCCGTTCCGTTCATAATCATCTTAATTAATAATAAATCATTTCAAATTAATCTCAGATTACAGTAATAAAATCTCGGGCCTTACATTTCTCCCCCTCTTAGATCTGAGTTCGTCCTCGAACTCGTAAGTAATCAATTCAGATCTATTAGAAGAAATGTATAACGAGTATAAATCAGAAACTCATCTTAATGAATCCATTCTGAAATCTCCATCTTATATTAGATTCTATCTCTCAAAATAGCTCTGACAAAATCAATCTCGCAATACTGGCTATATAACATCCGTATATACCAAACCACAGCCCATAACAAATCACTACCATCAGCTGTTATCAAATATGTTTATCCTATTCAAGGATATATTAAATCTTCAGCCTCGAATACCAATCGTCACCATCCGACGTTGGCATATTAAGTCTGTCAGGTCTGAGCTATCTTCATTCTTTTCTGAATTAGCTACCTTTTCTTTGTCATATCTCTGATCGTATCAGACCCTATCTCAGGTATCTCTGAGATATTATTCTTATATCAAAGAACTCTGCAGTACTCCCTGTACAATGTGTCATCTGTAACTATCTCATTGTCCATCTGGTAATCTGAATACAATAATTCACACAGCGACCATATGTCATATCAATCAGTGCTAGCATCCAGCACTGCAGCTCCCTGGATACCTTCCAATATCTGGATAGTACCCTCTGACTATCTGTCAGTCGGTGGATAATATATAAGAAAATTTATGGTATATTCTGCCACAAGTACAAAATCAATCCAAATTCACAATCTGATATAATCTATTTCAACATTCTGGTCAATCTGACCATTTCTTTGACATCGATCTTTGTCCTCTGGTCATGTTTGTACGGTCTTTTGTACAAACTAATAGATATAGATTGAACAATCTGTCAATCACAATCATATCATATCATAATCTGGAAAGTATTGCAGTGGTCTCATTACGAAATTCATCGAAATATACTCCCTAGGTCTAGTCAGAAATATACAAATTCTGTAATAAATCTTCTGATTTCTATTTTTCTGTCTTCATTTATTGACAATTCAGACATATCAGTACAATTCTGCCAACATTTCAGTATAATTCTATCATAACTGATTTAATCTGTCTATATCAAAACTGTCTGTTCGAATTATCATACACTTTCTGTTACCTGAACGACTACTAATCCATTTCTGTGCTTCTGACCCTATCTGTCATTTCAAATTCGAACTATGCAGCACAAGAAATCAGTTAATAATATAAACTAAAGAAAAATACCTACATGGTATTCGGTTCTGATTATCGATATCAAATTCGGTTGTACAATTCTGAAATATTTGACGTCATAAGATAATCATTCTTATACAGTAAAAATCACATATCTGTTACTCGGATCGATGTTCTGCTCTGATTATCGAAATTAAGTTCTGAACATTCGGGTTAAATCTCTGAACTGCCGTAATTCTCGAATTCAGCTCTGATTCGGTTTGAATAATCTGTATCAAACACTGACTCAAAATAACGGTACTATCAAATCAGATTCACAATATCAATAGTCTATACTGATCTAGTGAGTTCAGTAACTCATAAAATTGCAATTTCTGGCAATATTGTCAATTCTGACTAATCAATCACGTCTTCATGTCGTGCTGATCAACTGCTATATATCATCTGTAAATATAATATGCCCCCAAACAATATAAGCTATCTCAAATACTATTTTAGAACAATAACAATACTCAAGCAGATACAAAACAACAATCGTATAAGATAATCTGCCAACTCAGATCAAAATAAATTTCTGACAATTCTGACATTTCTGAAATTTCTGATATTTCTGATCTTTCTGATATCGGTATCATTCGCAGTCACTGATCATGATCTCAACTGTGTCAAAATCAATCGGTATACTAACTTCAGATAGCGCATACTCTGAATACAATCTGTTTCAAGCAGGATTCATATCTGAATAATATCTGTATACAATATTCACAGTTCTCAGAGTATTCAATACAATCTTCAGATATTCGATTCAGTCAATTAGATGCTGCAAGTATATCAAAATATCATAAATACAACCAGCATGAAATCAACAGAATATCTCTAAACATACTGAAACATGCCATAGAGAAACACTAAATCAGATGTAACTCCTGGTCGGTACTCTTCTACCGATCCTTTAATTCTTTCACTTCATTCAGTGTCATTCTGTACATTCAATATCATTCTGTGCTGAATTCTAAAACGACAACCAATACCTGGTATCGATTCAATTCTGAAATTCATCTTTCTAATACAAGGCAAATCTGAAATCTTATCTGGGCAAATATCAGCCAACTCGTACATCACTGGCAAATCTGCCAATGCTAGGCTCGATTTCAGTACATCTACTGAATACGTAATGATACCATCTGTTCCTTTCTGTAATAATCGAGTCATAGACAATACATATATCAAAGAAATTCTAAATCTAGAATCCTTACCGTGAAATCTTTACTCATCAGCCATATCTGGTATGAATTTTATACTCTCCTGAAAGGAATCTATAATAGTTCTAGTACTTGTTCAGCATATTAATATCAATAATGCGGTCAAATCAGCAAACACGAGTACATCATAATCTAACTCAATCTTATTCTCATCTTACTGTAGTATACGGTATTTCACAGAAATCTCCAATATCAATCTTTCTTTCCCACAAAATAAGGGAATCAATACTACAGTAAATACAGACCCAATAGGTACATCATATATTAATGCAACTCAGTCAAAGATAATCGTAGAAAATGCATTAGTATATATATCAATATATAAGCCACATAATCGTAAAAGATCAGTACCTGTTACTATATCATCAAGTGTGCCCTGGGTCTGTTCCTCGATCGCCACACCCAGATGATCCAGCTCCCTGAAATCTGCGGGAAACTCTCTGTGGACAGACTCTTGCAAAATGTCCAGACTGTCGACAGATATGGCAACTACCAGTCACTCCCTGGCATTGCTCCGTGGGATGTCTTCCTCCGCACATTCTGCAGTAAACTCCAGTATAACTCGGGCTGGAACCATTGGAGCTAGACGAACCACTCAGTCCACTACCTAACTTCTTGAATGGCTTCTTTCGAGCTTTCAGCAAATCTTGTTTTCCACTCGTGCTGCCGCGATCAAATCGGAGAGGGGATTGCTGTATCTGGGTTTGCATCGCACACACCCTTTTTAGTTGTCTAATCAGACTCGCCTCCGCTCTCTTCGCTCTACTCATGGCATCAACAAAATGGTAAGGTCACTGCATATTCATCAATGCAACTATCTCCGAGTTCAATCCTCTGATGAACTGATCCGCTACAGCTTCATCATTCTCAATTACATGAGGAGCAAAACGCAGTAGAGTAGAGAATTTAGCAACATATCCTTCAATATTCAGTTGACCTTGTCTCAAATTCTCAAACTCTGCTTTCTTGTCCTCCTAGTACGAAACTGAGAAAAATCTTCGATAAAATTCAGTTCTGAATATTTCCCACGAAATCACTGTACCTCTCTGTTCTAGCATTCTTTTACTTGTAATCCACCAACTCCTGGCAGTCTCTCGTAACTGGTGTAATATCAGTTTAATTCTCTGCTCATCTGAATAATCAAGTAAATCAAACAGTATTTCTATGTCATCAAACCAGTTCTCACAATCTTCAGACGTCTCGATACCACTCAGAATCGGCGGCTGAAATAACTGAAACTCTTCCAACTGTATTTCCATCCGAGTTTCTGATACATCTATCTGTTCAACCAAGGTACTGCCCCGTTCTGGAATTCTTCTAAGGGGTATATCTGATTACCAAAACCATCAGTAACCCAAATACTACAAATCTGTTCCAATCTTTCTCTGATCATCTTACTGCTGATCAAGAATCAAATCTGATTCATACTCAATAATACATATTACCAATTCAAATCAGATAATTAGATAACATGTATTTTAAAGCAGTAAAGCATAATGTCATGCTAGCACACACCATGTAAGTCAACATTAAAATAAATCTCATGCTAGAAATCACATGCAATGAAAGAAAACTCAATCTACCCCGCTCATTCTCTTCTATCTCAGTCTAAAGGATCTATAGCTCTGATACCACCTGTTGTGGGGACCCGGACGTTAATCATCTTCTTAATCATCTTTGGGAGTTAATTATCAATTCAGATAAATAGGGTCTAAAAATTTTTCTTTTTAAAATGCAAGTGCGGAACGTAATGGAATTTACTAATATACATCTCAGTATAGAAGTACAATAATGTACAATAATCATGAAACTAGACTAAGGTTCAACTACTAGATTCCAAGTGTTAAAACCATATCTACAATAAGTCCGGAATCACCACTCTAATATGTCTCCTCTCATCGTCTTCTTGACCCCGATCCTGTCCCACCTGTTGTCATGCACACATACAAACAAGACAACAGCCGGATAACTCCGGTGAGAATAAATCTCAGTATAAATAATGTATACATGCAGTTAACTGAATTAACATAAAAGCATGAATTATATCTTATCACATGTAGCATAATCAAACAACATGTATCAATACCAATCTGTAAATAATATCTAAATCGTAATCTACGAAACATAAATCAATACAACTCTGTAATCAAGTTCTAGTCTCGATATCTAAGACTCGACTCGTCTCTCATTCTAATCTAGGGATCCCGGTGAATAAGAACGTAACAAGTCTCCCACCTACTACTACCAGTCGCGGTGGCGGTACGTTCTTATTTCTGGACTTTGGTCTAGCTGTATCGAATAATCTACAATAAGAACAATGTCTGTATCTTAAGCATATCGATACACCAAACGTCCAGTGCCTTGGCGTATCTACCAAGACTAAGCCTAATCTGACAATGTGCAATGGGTCAGTGACTATACTGTCAAAATCTAACCCCTCTGTCAGTGACTCTCACTCAATAGCTCTCTGCTTTCTACTTCTAATTCAATAGAATAAACATAATCATTAAAATACAAAGGTATAAAAACAATACCATACAAGTATGTGGTTTAGGAAAACTCGAGTTAAATCTAACTCAAGTCGATCTCCCAATTAACATCAAATTATACCTTTCTCTTCTCGGTCTGATGAAGACGAAGTCTCGTATTCCAATCTGTCCATACCCAGTCTGGCAATGACAATCGCATAAATACAATATCAGTATATAAATTGATTCAAAACCTGTTCTGATCAATACTCAAATCAAACACAATCTGATTAATGTCAATGACATAACAATACAATCTCAATCAATACTGAATCTGATCAATATCAATCAACTGGTGTTTCGACGGTATAATACTACAGTCTTGATAACCCTGTCAATCTTAACATCACAGATATAATATCAGAAGTCATAATCAGTATCAGTACAATTCATAATCTGAATAATAACACAACTCTGATATAGAATCTCAACTAAATCAACTCTGAAATTCATAATAATTGTATAACCAGTCTATTCTTTAATCTGACTTCAATTATACAATGCCTACTGTAGCAGGAACATCATATCTGATTCATATTCAATTCTGACAATATCATAATTTCAAATCATGTCTAAACGTAACAAAACTTACGTTCAGTTGTAGCCTGCGTCGATAGGAACTCAGTACCGAAGTCGGATTTAAAATCGGACAGACGAATTTCTCACAAAAGGCGTAAGGATTTTCTATCACTTCCCCTGACCCTTTTTCTCGGTTTTCTTTCTTTCCTCCGAATGTTGAATCACCTTTGTATGTATATATATATATATATATATATATATATATATATATATACACGTTGCACATGTAAGGGCAAGTGGCATCCTTTCGCTTTGCATGATTCGCGCATATGCGCGCCCTCTACTTGTGCATATGCGCGAGACCTACTGTCTCGGCATTTCAATACTCGCGCATATGCGCGCTTCATCTCGCGCAAGTGCGCCAAAGTCTCTAGAGGTGTCGCGCATATGCGCGCCTTATCTCGCGCATGTGCGCCAATGTTTCTGGACGTGTCGCGCATATGGGCGCATTTCTTCGCGCATGTGCGTCATAGCTTCTGTAATCTTCGTGCATGTGCGCCGAAACCTGTCGCGCATGTGCGTGGGGGACTCTTCTTGTAATTCACGTCAAATCTTCTTTCGGTTCTCTCGGTCTGATCCGTTCCGTTCATAATCATCTTAATTAATAAATAAATCATTTCAAATTAATCTCATATTACAGTAATAAAATCTCGGGCCTTACATAAATCATGCTAAAAATTGCCTCAATCTTACAATATTGACTCCAAATCTCCTTGCTAAATTTCGAAAATTCAGCTACCAAAATGGGGAGATTTATTCCTTGATCTCCTTGCCTCCATTGATTCGAAATTTGGGTTGCTATGTGGGGAGGATTTTGAGCAATCTTTGATTATTTGCTTCCAAGTAACCATGTATCTATCCATTACCACAATCAGTCATATAATCTAGTGGGAAATTTCGAAATCTAGAGTTGTATCCCACCAATCATGCATTATTTAGTTTCCTTATGTCCTTACCTTGCCCAAATCTTCCATGATCTTGAATTATTCTCCTAAATTCGAAATTATGCTTAATTTAATGACTTGATCTTGTATTTCCAATTAATTCTCATATATCTCATCACAATATATGTATCAAAAATAAAAATCCTAACATTTCCTTTAAAATATTTAGTTACAAGGTTGATTAATAGGAAAAAATATCCGGTTCTCACATGAAAATTAGTAAACGTCATAGCAGTATCCTGAATGCTGTTTTATATGCTACTATGATTATTTAAATGTTTATGGATTTTTATAATTTTTATATGATAAAATATGTATTTTTAATGTTTATGGATTTAATATGTCAAAGTTTTATTTTAAATGTTTATGATTTAATATGTTAAAATGTTGATTTTAAAAGGTTTATGGCTTTTTATGATTTTTATATGTTAAAACGTTTATTTTAAATGTCTACGGATTTTTATGATATAATATTGATATTTAAATGATATGTTGCATGCTTGGTTTAAAAGAAAAACGTTATATGCATGTTTAATTTTTATTAAGTGGTGAGAATATGAAACGTTGAAGGAAGTGAAGTAATTGTGACTAATGTGATGATATGTTGGAGTTATCGTGAGGGTTATGGTCCTAGTGGGAGCCCGACGATCTTATTTCCATTGATACGTATATGATGATATGAATGGGGATGTCGTGAGGGGAGAAGGCCATAGAGGGAGCCCATTTACGGGAGAATGCCCCAAAGGGAACCCATTAATGGAAAAAGGCCCAGAGGGAGCCCGTCTATGGGAGAAGGCTCACGAGGGAGCCTTGACGATCGTATTTCCATATGAGGATATAATAGGCCAATGCCCAATTGACCGGTGAGAGTGTTTCTGGTGTCCCCGCCGCCCAGTACTGTGGTTACATGTAGATGGATCCATCGCCCAACACGTAGACCTAGATGAACACGAAAGTCACAATTAACGATCTGAATTCAATGAAAGGAAAAAGGAATACGTATGTTGATGATAATATGAACATGAATATGTTGAGGATGATATAGATATGTTTATGAAAATGTTTACAAAAAAGGATCATGAAAATGTTTCTAAAGTTTATGCATCATGAAAATGTTTACAAAAATGCTCATGTTTGAAGTTTATGCATCTTCATTAAAACAGTATTTTAAGTACAAGTATTTTCACTGTTGTATGTGATTCTTATACGTATTATTTGGTATCAAGAATATGATGTGTTGAGTCTTTAAACTCACTAGGTGTGATTGATCCATGTGAATGTGATAATAATGTTAATAGAGGTCTTGATGGTTGACTTTTGCTGGACTGAAGGTGCACATAACCCGATGACCGACGTTAGTTTTCCGCACTAGTTATGATTTATGATTTTAAGTGATGTTAAAGATATTTTTAAGACGATTTATTTATGAGTGGTTTTTGAGAGGTTATAGTTTCAGCTATACTTTTCAAATAATGTTTTGAGGTTGATAAAATGTTTGACGATTTTATGATTCAAACTATTTTCCTTTGGATTTTTAAATGTCAGTTGGTTGTTTTATTATTTTAAAATGATGTCAAAAATATTTTATGGTTTGGTCGAATGCTAAATGAGGTTTGAAAAAAAAATTCTAGCATATTTTAAAAAAACGAATAAGCAAAAGTTTCATTATCTTTGAGTATTAATAGTGGCATCGTACGTGCAACAAGGAAAACATATTTTCCTAAAGCACATTTCTTGATCTTGCCATAAACGCTTTGCACAATTAACTCATGAGATCACATAGGATATCCTCACTCGTAGGCAAACGGTGAATCTCCGACTACATTTCATATTTTTCATACGTATTTCGGAGCTGCACCCAACCTGGCCACCTGATGACCCTCAATGGAGTCGGAAAACGGATTAAAGTGTATGCTAGTACATATAGCCCCTACATTGTTCCAGGTCAAAGGAATAATAGTGTTTTACCATAACCACGGACTATTCCACTCGATAAATGAGAACCACTTGGACAGTCTGAGGAAAGGTTGTTCAGTGTATCATTATATGATCACTCATCTATATGAATGAACATCTTCATGCCCTTGCCAATGAAACATGGTATTTATATCACAAAATCTAGTCTCAAACTCAAGCGACATTTATCCTTATTTTAGGCAGCTGATTCGACTAGGAACCTGTTTAGAACTTACGATACACGTCCTAATGAGTTTCATGATCTTACGTTGCGAGGTAGACTTCATGGTACCTATTGTATATTCAACTACTTTGTCTACGCAGTTTGCATGGTATAAAGATAAAGTATAATATCATAATTGAACAAAATCGTAAAACATTATTAAAATATAGATTGTTTTACAATAGAGTCAATAAAAGCCCAAGCCACAAGTTAGCTTGCTGAGCAAATACTCTAATACAACCCAGCGAAGAGAAAGGCAAGCATTCCAGCACAGAACCTCTCTAAACTACGGTGAATCCTTTTATGAATATTGCACCTGCAAATTTATTCAACAGTTCAAATATCATGATTTATAGTATAGCAGGACTAAAATATAAAACACGGATATAATTCATATGGTATACTGTTATTTTGATTTGGAATACCTACGCTGAATTCGAACATGACAATAACAGTGAGGATTGCCCAAATTGAGAACTAAGAGATATCAGGAAGAGGCTTTTTCCAGAATATGAACAATGACACAAGTGCCAATGCAAATCCCATCTTGAGGGCATATATAATTTGTAAGAGATTGTAATTGAAGCAACATTAAAGCATAAAATTGTCAAACCAACTCTCACAACTTTTGGGTTGTATAATTGTGTCTCTTGGTTGTATCATTTGATTCCAAAATGCATCTCTATCAATTATTTACTAAAATTTGCATTGTTAATGGACACATTCATTCATGGAAAGATACATTCATTCATGGAAAGACACATTGATTCTTGAAATGACACAACTCTCCATTTAATTCTTGTCTATCTATAAATATATATTCTCCAATACAATATGATTGCTACATTATGGTATTGAAGGGTTTATTGTATCTTGGGGGTAATTTGCTGCCAAAACTGATTAGCAAACTTTGAGAAGTGAGAGAAAATAAAACCTTAAAGGAAAGTATTCCTAATACGCCTCAAACCCGAATTTTTCCCTATACTACTTCTTTATTCTCTATTGCATATTGTTTTTCTTTATATCAACCAACATAATTTTTCTCGGATCATTTCGTCCCATCTCCAGACTCCATTGCTTTCTTGGAAAAATTGAATGAGTCGTTCCAACGCCGCGTAAGTTTATCATGCATCTTTTTAAGCCAAATGCAAGAACATCTTTCGCCATCATTTCCTTCCAGCCCATGGAATGACTGAAGCAATCTTTCCTTGCTCATATCGGCTGATGATCGTTATTGAACAAATGGTATTTGTGGAATGTAATAACCACAAGAATTTTGTAACTTGGATATCAAGCAAAGGGAAGAAATTTTGATTTTAAAATTAAATGACACCACGAATATTAGCCTTTGTCACTGTGTCTTGTAAGATAGATACAACAGATATCATAATTCTAAACTGAAACAAAATAAAAAAAGAAGAAGTCAATCTTTGATGATGAAAGTAAACTAACTAATGAATACGCGTTCATCAGTACTTGAAAAATAAAAAAAATAAGCCTGGTTATATTTCTGAAATTCAACTCTTAAATTTTTTCACTTTCATCATGTTATATTTTTTGAAAAAATTATCTTCATGGATCAAACTCCGCTTTGCTGGCGCTAATTAGAAGCCATTAATGAATATAAAAGGGCAATTAATGAATATTTCAGCCATGGCTTTTCATATGCAGAAACAAGAATAAGTTTCCCTATAAAAGTAGTTTTCTGCTGGCTTTTCATATAAATGGAAACAGATGAGAAAGAATATAATTTTTGCAGCAAAAAAGGGTATATCTTTCTATAATCTTTATTAAATAAATATTTGATCAGGATAAAGAAAGAGATTGTTTAATAATTGTTACTACTTATATAAATTATATAAAGATAGTTTACTTTCAGACACTGTATATAAGACATTTATGAAGATAGAAGACAAAGACCATGGTGCAGAGTCAACAGACTTGTAGAATTTGCCACATAGTTTCTTCGTTTGAGCACTCTTCAATCTTTAATTTGTGATTGATTTTGATAAAGTATCTTGCTTTGTCCCTTAAATTCCATATCTCGTACAGGATGAACCTGTACGAGGTACAAAGCCTCGGGTTCGATGGAGTTGCAACTCCAGAAACGTGGCACTTCGATTACCTTTCTTGCAATTCTTATTGAACTTCACGAGTAATATTCAAATATTATTTCAGCTCGCTCTTACTTTAATTTTACTTCCTGATTTTTTTATGACAAGTGGTTTGTTCAATTATTGGAACTCTATGTAAATTTTTATGTAGATTTAATACGTTGAAATTCTCTACTCGTATCAACTAGTTATACAACATAGTTGGTCCTGATCACGAAGGTTGTGGTAGAAAATGATGCATTTCATCTACAAATCCATTGTCCACATTGCTCAACTCTTGAATTTCAAGAATCTCCACCCGTCTCTTCATCTTCTTTCTTATCTTTATGGCCACATTCGCGGGATCAAATCTCCCGCAAACGCTTACCTTGTATTGTTGTTTCTCTATTAGATGTGTCTCTATTTCTACAAGAAATTTTTTTTACTATTACGAGCTGTAAAAAGATATAAATAATTAAATTATTTTTTATACATGATGAGGTTTTACCTTTCATATTTAGGAGGATTCTTCTCATTTTTCTGCAACAAGCATTGCAGTCTAGGTTGACCCTCATCACCATGCAATGAGCCTGTTTGTTCACAATGATGTCAGATAATTTGTATTTTTATAATCTTGTCTTGTTTTGTGGGGTAAAATACATGAAAAAGGTAAATAAGCACGATTTTGATGATGGAGAATTCGGGAAACAGGCATTAAAAGGAAACAAATTCTTGCCTTTCCTGCCATGAACTTGAAGACTAGAAGCTCTCGATATATTAATAGCTGGTTTGTCACAATTAGTTATTTGTAAAAGTGAGAAATGAGATGATTTTGCTTTTAGGATCATGCCGATTTCTTTGTTCTAAAGATTAATGATGTGAGAAAGTTTCCTGTTCCAAACAAGGTATATTATATATTCTTTGCAAGGTTACGAATCCTTATTAGGATGGATATTGCTTTGCTTATGCATGTATGTATATATGTTTATATATTTATATATACACACGTCAACAAGGATTCCAACATTATTTTATTATGTTACAAGTTGTATTAAATACTTTTTGACTTGTTAAAAGTAATTGGACAAAGGAAACAATAACCATCCTTTCCTTGTTCGGAAAAGGGAATTTGAACAAATCCTTTTCCACACACCAAGGAGAATTGACATACTTGACAAGTTACACAAGGTGCAATTATTTTATTCGTTGGTCGTAGGCATGATGTTTCTTTGATCACATCATAGGATTTTAAAGGCTCTTAAAGGCGTTTGTCTCACGTCGCCGGTAAAGTTGCCGAAATCACTACAACAAAATGAATTTTCGCAGCACGCAAATTGGTTTTTCACAGCGCACAGCGCACGCTGCGCAGTTAAAAGCTGTTGAAACTCAGAAGTATTGACAGCGAACAATGCCCGCTGCGAATAATGATATTGACAGCAGGCATTGTACGTCGTGGATATAAGCATCGACAGCGCGCATTGCACGTCGTGGATATATGAATCGACAGCATGCAACGCACGCCGTGAATATAGGAATCGACAGCACGCTCGGCAAGCCGTGGATTCAAACGTCGATATAGGAATCGACAGCGCGCTCGATGCGCCGTGGATATAAGAAGCCACAGCGCGCTACGCACGCCGTGGATACAAACGTCGACAACGTGCTCTGTTTGCACGCCGTTAAAATAAATATGTACAAAAAAATTCAGATTTATTCACACTAACGAGAAATATACAGAATTTCATATTCATTCACACTAATTCAGATTTTCACACTAACAAAAAATTCATTCACACTAACGAAAAATTTAGATTCTTTCACTAACAAAAAATTCAGATTCATTTAAGTATAATCGAGACACAAAATTAATAAAAGTTACCAAAACAGAAGATCTCAAGATTCAAAACAAGATACAAAATAGCTAGAACATACCGATGATTAAATTTTCAATCCACATAAATATGTAGAATATATATATCAATCACACAATACTACAAATTTAGATAACCACGCGGCTGTGCTTCCTATTGCATCATCAAGAAACTGCATTTCATCATTTGGTCGAATTAGATCCACCTTCTCAACCAAAACCTTATCAACCCAAACTTTCCAACAAGATCTACCAAGAACAATATGATGCACTTTTGTGTTTGGATCTGTAGATGCAATTCGACCTTTCGCAACAACTAATCCATCAACAGACCAATTAAGCAACTTACATTTACTATTAGCACATATATCTCCACAACTCACATTCTTCAAATTTGACTGCAAATAAACAATACAAATTTATTAATTTTACGATTTCTATTTTGTAACAATCTTGTAGTTTAGAAACACATACTTTTAAGATAGTTACCTGAGCTGTAGCAAAATGTTTTTTAACATTATCAAAATCACAACTTCTCTTTGCACCAATATTGATAACACTATTGCTACCAACTTCATTCCCAATACCGCTACCATTGCCACCACTAACAATCTAAGTTTACAAACAAATTGTGTCAATCATGACTTCATGATAAATCAAAAGCATTTAAATGTACAATATATCAAACTGATTTTGTATGTTGTTTAATTACTAACCTGTTCTTGTTGATTTTGTTGTCTCATGCTTTGTAAAAACATGGACTTCATTTCTTGCATTTCTTGTTGAAGGTTATGCACCATATCTTGAAGTTGTTTAACAGTGCTATTTTGTTGTACATAAGCTCCAAATTTAGATGGTGTAACTCCGAAGCCCATCCCACACACTGTACCCCGAGCTTCCTTGCCAAACACAAGGCTAATTGCATCATCAGCAATGTTAGTTGTATTTTGAGATTTAGTTGGACATTCTTGTATTTGTTTCTGCAAATAACAAAGATAATTTTTAAGAAAATAACAAATTTAGGTTGGTCATTTTTTTCTTAGGATCTGATGCAAATAAAAAAGACATAATTCTATAACCATTTTCTCTCCAGCAGCTTGAGTAATAGGTTTCCCATTTTTTTTCTTGTGTCCTTCAATCCAAACTTGCGATCTTGTAATTTTTGTATCTCCCTGAGTTGTCTTCTCCTTAAATATAGAAATATATAAATTTAAAAAATGTATATATATACCATTACTTATTACTTAGATTAGAAAATATAAAAAAATAATATTTACCATAATGTGAGTCAAACGAGCATAACCTCTCTGGCTCATTGTGTGAATGTGGTCTTGTTTTACCCTCATTGCTCTAAATCTTGCATTCTTTTCCTGAAATATGACATAACCAAGATATAGTTACAAGTATTATCATGTTAATTGGGGTAATGGCTTCAAACGATAGAGAATAAATGTGACAAGAGAGAGAAGCATCTAAACAAGAACAACATACAAAAATATTTATCATAACAGTTCAATGAATTAGGTAAGTCGAAAAAGATCACAAGACACAAAATAGTGTAAGAAGGATCAAATCCCTTAATGTAGATAGATTACTATAGCCTATTTTTTTATTAGGTTAATGTGAAAAAAAAAAAAAATTGTATCTGAGATTCTTAATCTTGATTTTTAAGCCTGGGAAAAGAACCTTTTTCATAAAAAAAAATAGAAACATTATAAACTTCTTTGGCGGAAGAGCATTTGTAATCAAAATGAATAGTTCTTTAAAAGCATAACCATATATATCCTTCACATTATATTCCAAATCTTACTCATTGTTTCATTTCAACTTTTCAACCAACATATTTCCAGGAAACAATACATAACTCAACTTGTGGACTAACAACAACAAAATCGGTTGACAGAAAGAATGAATCACACCATGCCGAAAGCCTTAGGCTCTTTATATTATTTCATACCGATAAGAAAAGTGAATTAATACTTACTTGAAAGGTGGGTGATAGTGTCCTCTTTACAAACAAGTCCCACTGATTTTGGTCCATAAATTCGGGCTTCAAAATACCGTAGCACCTTTTCAGGAACTCTTTTACGAACTTTTTTGGTGACTTGTCCACCTTCCATCTTGAGGAACCACACTTTGGACACGAGTCAAGATCTTTAAGATTCTTTCTAAATAGACAACAATCATTTGGGCAAGCATGAATCTTCTCATATCCTAAGTCAAATGGTTTCAACAATTTTCTCATCGAGTAAACAGTTTCTGGAAGTGTATTTTTTTCTGGAAGCATGTCAACTAAGATCTTCAGGAGCTCACTGAAACTATTGTCAGTGTGACTATTAGTAGACTTATAATTATATAACGTGACGACTGCTGATAACTTTGTATAAGATGTACAACCAGGGAAGAGAGGAGTTTCTGCATCTTCTAATAAATTAGCAAACTCATAATCTTTTGCTTCAGACATATTGTGTCCAACCTCATCTTCAGGTACAAAGACATCCTTATATAAGTGATATGCCTCTCTACTTTCATCTTCTTTATGAATTCCTGAACTACATTCAACTTGAGATTCTGAGTTATAACTTTCACCATCGAAGACCCAAATAGTGCAAGAAGGATCAAATCCCTTAATGATTAAGTGGTCGTACACTTGGTCAAATTTCTTATATTTTTTATTTTTACAACGCTTGCAAGGACATCAAGGACATAAGACAACTTCACGTGTTTTGACGTAGTTCCTAGCTCGTGTAATAAATTTTTGTACCCTTTCTTCATACTCAAGTACAAGCTTTGAAGGCAGATGAATCAATTCCTTATCCATTTCGTAAATCACCCAAACCCTAAGATACAAACATATGACTTCACCATTCATTACATAGTTTTACTATCAGCTGAAAAATTAATGAAAAGTATAAAATATTATTGTTTTTATTATCATCATATATACAACAATACACACACAAATTTTATGTTTAATACAAATAAGATTTTATATTTGTTCCATATATATAAAAAAATAAATAACATACACAACATTTATCAAATATTCTTGCCACGAAGCATGGCCGTACCTCCTATGAGGCGAGAGAGGCCATCGCCCACAGGGGCCCAAAAAAACCATAAGTCTCATGTTATTTAGGTATGCACCTAAATAGTATGTGTAATGGACATTTAAAAAAATTTGGACATTGATCCATTGAAAATATGATTAAATATGATGATTGTGTTATTGTGGATTTAATCAAATTATTTGACATCTTTTCTTGAATTTACGTAGTTGGACCCATTTCAAAAAAATAAAACACAAAAAATTGTGATACTTTCCTATTTTACATATCTTTATTTTCTATTTTCTTGAATAAAATATTATATTTATTATTTAAAACAAATCATATATTTTTACAATATTGGTTCATTATATTTATCATTTTGTTATTTTGATAGTTTATATTGATAAATTTCAATTTTGGCAACATATCTTACATTTTTTGTCAATTTCAATCTTTTCTCAATATAATTGTTCATATGATATTGCATTACGTTAGACTTAGGTTGATGTTGTGGCGCACGAAAAAAAAATCGCAAAAAAATAAATATATAACTCGTAAATTATATTTTCCTTATATCTATTTTTTGGTTATTTTTAATTTTCAAAATGAACTTTACGATTATTTATCACAACAAACTTTTTTTAACATATTGCCTCAGGCCCTGTGAACCACAGGTACGGCTCTGCCACGAAGATATTGCAATCTTATATTGCAAACAATTGTAATCGCATTTTCTCAGTGATCTAATAGGATTACAAAAAAAGTACATAAAAGATTTCAGACTTGATATTCCCTAGGGAAAAGAAATTTAGGCCTTGAGGAGCTTTCTCAATGACATAATGCAGTTAAGATTGATACTCAATGACATAATGCAGTTAAGATTGATACTCAATGACATAATGCAGTTAAGGATGGTCACACATGCGGTAGGAAACAATTCAAATTGAAGTTTTACCTCACAAATGAGAGTTAGGATTCTTCAAAGTTTTTGGTCCTTGAAAAATACTACTCACCGAAGAGTTCCTACGAATAAAAACCACACATAAAAATATAATCAATCCCTAGTAGAATAAAGCATACATGAGTAAAAAGCCTAAAATTTCTTAAAGAATTGAAGAAATTGAAGAATATGCATATCAGAGCAACATTAAAATAAAAACGAATATGCATATCAGAGCAAAACAAGAATTGAAGAAATATTACAATGTATTTTTCAACTAAACAATCCGGGACACAAACAAATCAACAACACCATCAAATAACCAATTACAAACGATTATAACCAACCACCATTAAAATCGACCTAAACCTATATTTGAATATCGCATTCGTTAATCATTAGTTGTCATTTCAAGTTACACGTTATAAAATTTTACATTGAATGAATACATTTAAAATATATATCATTATATAACGCATATATAATTAAAAAAACGATATTAAATAAAATGGATTTATTGTATTTTTGGACGTAAAATAGATAACAGGAACCGGTGGAAGAGTATGTAACACACGCACATGAAAAAGGGCGTGGTGGGGGAGTGTCTACTATGGAACACAAGCTCTGTGGAAGTTAATGCCAAAGCTCTATGTAGGATCGAGCGCTTGCCGCTTTACCAAAAGCTATAGCTAGTATTAATGGTGCAACTCAAATCTTTTAAACAGCACAGCAGCTCAAGCACCACGGTTCGATCGCTCTACCAAGCAGGGACAATTATTGCACCCAACAATCTCCCTCCCAATAATTGCACTCCTTGCAATCAATGGGAATCGGACCCGTGACCTTGGCTCTGATATCAATTGTAGGACCATGCGCTTGCCGCTTTACCAAAATCTATAGCTAGTAGTAATGGTGCAACTCAAATCTTTTAAACCGTACAGTAGCTCAAGCACCACGGTTCGATCACTCTACCAAGCAGGGACAATTATTGCACCCAACACTCTCCCATCAGAATCAGAACTATAAACTCCGTGTTACACTTCAATTCTTAAAAGAAAAAAATAAAGAAAGAGAGAAAGATTAACCCTTCCTCGTATAAACTCTATGTTACACTTCAATTCACAAATACATAAACGAAAATGCATGACCAAACAAAGCAGTAAGACAAGATAATGTAAAAAATAAAAGAGAAAAAAAAACCTCGAAAGATTTCAGAATACATGGTAACAAACCAAAGATTAAGGAGAGAAAAACACTGTTGAATGAGAATGCGAAGAGAAGATATATTCATTCAATAGTCAAAGTCAGCATCCATAAATAATTACATAAATAATTACCATTGCTATCATTTACGAGCACACGTAATCACATATGCAAAAGTTGAACAATAATCTGTGCTAGGAACAAAATTTTCACAGCAAGTATCATTAAACCCAAAAGAAAACTAAGAAACTTGAGGACACTACTTCTTTGCTGTTAATTTGACGACAACGACAACATTAATAATAACAATGAAAAATTATCATAAAATAAAATGTTTGAGTGAGGCTATATTTCAAATTAACCCTTCCTATTTCCCACACAAGACACAAGCCTTTCTTTCAGGAAACTATTATGTTTAGCAATGAATTACAATTTTCAACGCATAAACCAGAAAACAGTCGCACTAGTAGTGCGAATCAAGGTAATCAGGCAGCTCTCCAACAAAAAACTTGAACATCAGACGGGTCAAATCAAATTAGTTTTTTCGTGGCCTCTACTTGACCATCTTTTCTGTCAATTTCTCATCCAAGTGAAGACCTCTGTTTTAAAAATTCAAACGAGTAGTTTTATGTTGGTGAACTAAGACTCAGATAAGCATATGAAAGTCCACTGCAGCAATATATACTCTTGGTGATTTTTTTGGTTAAAAAATCATTATATTATTTAATAAACATCATTACGGCATATGACAGTGGTTAAAAAAACTATAAAACAAGCACATTTTCACAAAGCAAGTAAAAATCAATTAGTTCTTACAAGAAGGAAAATGATCGAATTACAACATATCAAAATAAGAAATAAGATGCGAAACATAGATGGTAGACAATAGTTACGTCACGAGGAAACTGCACTCCCATTAATCCCTCCCATTCGATCCCTTCACACAGATATGTTGAATGAAAGCCTAAAAACTTTATGTAGACAATCAAAAACCGAGAAATTGTAAAGAAGAATAATATTTACCGTGAAGAAGAAGAACAGTGCAAGCCCTCAAATCTTTACATACACATCGATTGCAATTTCTTTTTGTTCAGATTAGAGGATTTTTGTCTAGATTGCCTTTTCTTTTCGTCCCGTAAAGAAGAAGAATACGTGTAACGCCCCGAAAATTTAAGGTCCACGCGAACCACATGCGCAAATTATTAAATTCTTTGTGCATTTCAATTAATAGTTTTAATTGCATAAATTAAATATGTTGTGCATATTTACATGTTTAAAATATATTTTTCTACATGGTTGCATTAAAATGTATTTTTAAAGGTTATTCGAGTTGCGATCGAGTAACGGAGACCGAGGGCTGAAAAATAGAAAATGTTTTTATTAAATAATTGTTTTTAATTATTTAAAATTAAAATATGGGTGATGCTTTTTATTATTTTTTGAAAATAAGGGGTTTTGAGGTGATTTTATACGCCGAGACGTAAATTTTATCGGTGTTGGTTTTTCAACTAAAATACGAGCTTTTTGGCAACCCGGCTAATAAATTCATAAATTTATTTAAACAAAAACTTTGTTAATATGTTATTAAATCCTAATTAAAACTATTGAGCTTAATTTAGAGGCTTAATAGGCCTAAAAACCTTGATGGTATTTAATTGGTATTTAAATTGCTAAATCACCAAAATCCTTCACTTTGCAACAAAGAACTCTCGGCCACTCACTTTTAAATTCTTAAAAACTCTCTCCCAACTCAAAACACACACGGCACTATACTCTTGGCTTTTTGGAAGAGAAGTTCGAAGGGTCCAAGGAAAACAAGCCAAGGTTTCGATCCGTTCTTCGTCGTCAACGTTATTTCGTGCGCTTAAAACGCAAAGGCACGCCATACTTCTTTCTTTCAATCATCTATCACACCACAATATTTATTTGATCATGATTTGAAAGAAAACATGACATACAATTTTATTTTCGTAACTATGTTCACATAGGTTTCAAACTTGTGTTATTTGATTCTTAAATCATGTTTTTATGTTGTAAAAGGGGCTGCCATGAATTAGGATGATATAGGGCATGTTTTACATGAATTTAAGGGCCTAGAATCTTGCACAATATGCTGCACACACACAAGAATAGAAGCTGGAACCGTAGGAAACACACAAGAACAAGAACCGTAAGTTGTGTCATTGGTTGTGGTTCATGTGGCTCGATCACTAAGCATGGGGCAAGAGGGCTCAACCAGGTCCTGAGGGGGGGCTCGTTCTGGACGAGGTTCAGGTCTGCTAGGACCCCTGGTGCGCAGCCTTGGAGGAGTCCCATGCAGCAGGGATTCCTCTCGCGTGATCTGGAAGATGACAGTAGCCAAGGGGGCTCGCTGCTAGGGCTAGGTGGCTCAGGATAGGTCCATCAGGGTCCAAGGGTCATGGACAGGGGCTGGGCAAGGGGCTGGAGTGGCTGGGTCGCTGCTGGCTCGAGGAAACAATGGAAGCCGTGACGGAGAGCAAGTCGCGCAGCTGGTGTTCTTTGATTCAGGTGCTTCGGGCTTGGGGTTCTGGTGGCTGGGTTGGTCTGGGCGTGGTCCAGGGAAGGGTAGGGTCGTGTGGGCTCTGTGGTGGCTCGGCTGAGAGAGTCCTATTTGGGTTAGGAGTCCTAGACATACAAGGAAGCACACACACAACACAGGAGAATATTGGGTCGAGTTCCAGGGAGTTTTTGGAGCTGGCCAGGGCTGGGTTTTGGGCTGGGCTTGCACAGTAGGGTCCCTAGATGGGTTGGCTAGGTTTTGGCTCAAGGTGGATCGGGCGTAGCTCGAGTAAATTGGGAGATGGCTCGGGTGGTTCGATAAAGTGTCTAAAACAAAAATTAAAGAAGTAAATTTGAATCCATGGCTCCACGGGGGTGGCTCATGATTTGGAAGGGTAGAATAAATCATAAAAAGGTTATGTTAAAAATTTGGGATCAAAATAATGAGTTTTGGATTTATTCGGGATGTAATTGCCGCACGAAACACTAATTAACGAGTTAATTGAAACGCCTAGTTTTATGCTTAATAAAATTATGGAAAATTATATTTAAGCTTAAATAATTATTAAAAGTCTAATTTTTTAATTTGGAAATTTTATATTAAGGTTTGGTTTAATTCGGGATTAAAACGCAGTAATACGTCTTATTTAAAGATTAATTTAAAAGTCTAATATTTAAGCTAAATAAAATTATGGAAAAATTCATGTAAGATTAAATAATTATTGGGACATGTTAGAGTTAATGAATCCAAGAAAATGTCGAAAACGAAGAATTTTACGTACAGGGGTAAAACGGTCTTTTTACACCTAAAAATTAGTAAACGTCATGGCAGTGCCCTGAATGCTGTTTTATGTGCAAATATGATTATTTTCTATAGTTATGGATGTTTATGGAACTTTTTATGTTAAAATGATATTTTAAATGTTTATGAGATTTTATATGTTAAAATGATATTTTAAATGTTTAAGGAATTTTATATGTTTATGATTTAATATGTCAAAATGTTATTTTAAATGATTTGAGGTTAAAATGACATTTTAAATGTTTATGAAATGTTCATGATTAAATTATGATTTTTAAATGTCAATGGGATTTTTATGATTTAAGGAAGACATTTAAAAGACATGTTGCATGCTTGGTTTCAAAAAGTAAAAATATATGTTATGCACGATTTTATAAAGTGATGAGAATGTAAACGTTGAAAGAAGTGAATTAATTGTGACTAATTCGATAATGTTGGAGATATCGTGAGGGTGACGGTCCCAGTGGGAGCCTAACGATCGTATTTTTATCATTTCGAATATGAGGAAACGGTATGTGGTAACGGTAAAAATGGAATATCGTGAGGGGAAAAGGCCCCAAAGGGAGCCCCGACGATCGTTTTCTATTCGAAAGAGGATAGGCCAGGGCCCAGTTGACCGGTGAGAGTATTGCCGGTGTCCCTGCCGCCCAGTACTGCGGTTTCATGTAGATGGATCCATCGACTTGTTGAGGTTTAAGGAAAGTCACAATTAACGATCTGAATTCAACAAAGGAAAAGGAAAATGAAAAGGAAAAATGTTTATGATCATGAAAAAGGTTTTATGTTATATCATGTTGAGGAAAAAGAAAAGAAAATGTTAAGATTTATGTGATGCATGTCATGAAAACGTTTATGCTTAAAGTTGATGCATCATTATGAAAATGTTTTTATTTAAAGTTCATGCATTATAAAATGTTTACGAAAATGTTAATGTTTGAAGTTTATGCATCTTCATGAAACGATACTTTAAGTACAAGTATTTTTCACTGTTATATGTTGATTGTATTACGTATTACTTGCTATAAAAATGATGGTGTGTTGAGTCTTTAGACTCACTAGGTGTGATGGGTGCAGGTGAGGTTGAGGGAGGTCTTGACGGATGATTTGACTGGGCTGAAGGCGCACACAATCCGAGGACCAGCGCTTCTACTTTTTCCTCATTTACGACTTATGACTCATGATTTATGTTAAACATTTTAAGACTATTTATTTATGCTTTTTGAGAGATTTTTGAGAGGTTTAGTATGAGCTATACTTTTCAAACTTATTGCTTTTTAGGTTGGGTAAAACAGTTGACAATTTCATTTTATGACTATTGCACTTGATTTTAAAATGCTAGTTGGATGATGTTTTATTTTAAAGGGTAAAATATTTTATAAAAATATTTTCATGAGGTTTATGTGTATTGCCAAAAATTGAGTGTTTATAGAAAAAAAAATTTCTAATACTTTTAAAGCAATAAAAAAGGCAGACGTTTCAATACGTCCCATAAAGATCGAGGGAAATGGGTGGATGGCGGGGAAGAGAAATGAAATTTGGGAGAAATGAAATTTGGGTGCGAAGAAGAAACCCAATTTGAGATAAATGAAATTGAGATGAAATTTGAGAGAAATGAAATTGAGATGAAATTTGGGTTACAATTAACAGCGTTTAATGTGCACGCCGTTTATTGTATAACTATTGTATTATTAGCAGCGTGCAGAGTTAGCACGCCGTTAATGGTACAGCTCGTGTATTATTAACAGCGTGCAAAGAATGCACGCTGTTGTTTTGTATTATTAGCAGCGTGCAGTGTTAGCACGATGTTAATGGTACAGCTCGTGTATTATTAACAGGGTGCAAAGAGTGCACGATGTTGTTAGTATAAGCTTTAAGCTTATCCACAGCGCGCACCGATAAGCACGCTGTTAATAATATTATGAACACCATGCATTAAACGCACGCTGTTGATATGGCGCTGCGAAAATTCAATTTCTTTGTAGGCGTAACTTTTGTATTCAAATAATATTGAGATTTGCGATGAATGATGTTCACTGTCGAGCGAAATTACACGGTTTTGGTTGTTTTAGTGTCGCTGCAGGAATCTAAGTTATACATGTGTTATATATTAATATATTTACATATAATAATATAAGAAGTAAATTAAATAATAATGAAACGGTTTAAATTTTAAATTTGAATTGAAGAGATGCATTGTGATCGAGAGGTTGCATCTTTCTCATTTGGATGTGTCTTTTGTTCCTTTGTGAATCATGACAACCTTTCATAACTAATATTTTAAATTGCATATTCTTTGCATAAATACTGAAACGTTATTCACAGAAAGAAAAATATATACATTCAACTTTGATAAAGACTTGAAAACTCTTGCTCTGAAAATTTGAGGGAGTGCAAACTTCGAATTGTGGTGATTATAGGTTTTGTATCCTGGAAGGTTAATTCTTTGTGAACCATTTGCACATTTTGTGGGAGGAATTAATACCTTTTAAAGATAGCATCAAATTTGATGTGCCTAACCTATATACAAATTTCATTGCCCACAACAGTTTTAAAGGTATTAACAGTTACAATGAAATCCGTTCTGATGAAAGCGCAACTCAATGATGGAGAAAAATTTGAGAAGTTGAATGGCCTGAATTACAAGCGTTGGAGTTTGAAGATGGAATACCTTTTAACCATTGCAAAGGTATTCTATGTATTGATTGATCCATACCCGGGGGAACCATCTGAATCAAATGAGGATTCTGTAGAGAAAGTAAAGAAATGGAAAGCCGATGATTTTATGTGATGGTTTACGATATTGCAGTCACTCAACAATACATTGTTGAATGTGTTTCACATTCACAAGACTGACGTGGAACTCCGGAACGGAATCAAATTCAGGTATGTCAATGAAGATGTTGGTAATAAATCATTTCTGGTTAACAAGTACATTGAATTCAAGATGGTGGATACACGTAATGTTATAGATCAAGTGAATGAGTTAAACAATATAGCCACCGAGTGTGCCGATGCGGGTGAACCCATTTCTGAAATGTTTCAAGTTTCCACCATCATCGGTAAACTTCCGCCGTCATGGAAGGATTACCAAAAGAAATTAAAGCATAAGAAAAAGTCTATTTCTTTGGATGAACTTCTTCAAGGGATCCAAATTGAGACCGAAAGTCTCCAAAGAAATGGTACATTTTCTTTAAAAAATGATGGTGTGAATCAAGTGGAAAACCTTCCTGAAAGTTCCAAGAGAAATCAAGGAAAGATCAAGAAGAAGAAATTTTTAAAATTAAACAGAAATGGAATTGGGAAAAAGAAAAAAGGCTCATGCTATGTATGTGGCAAGCCAAATCATTACGCCCGAGAATGCCGTTACCGTAAGGGACATAAAAATGTTGATCAAACAAATTTTCTAGATGATGACTTTATTGCTGTTTTGACCGAAATATGTTTCGTGAACAATGTTGACTCTAATTGGAGGGTTGATTCCGGAGCAACTTGTCATGTTACCCCAAATAAAGATCTGTTCAAAACATATGAAGAGTTGAAGGATGAAAAATCAGTTTTTATGGGCAATTCCTCTACAAGCAAGGTTTATGGAATTGGAACCATTCTTCTCCCCCTCACATCCGGCAAGACTTTGACTTTGAAAAATGTGTATCACATCCCGTCGATGAGAAAAAATCTTGTGTCGGTCCACAAGTCAGATGAAAGTGGTTTCAAAGTAGCTTTTGAGTCTCAAAAAATTATTATTACCAAGAGAGGTATATTTGTTGGAAAAGGCTGCATGAAAAATGGGATGTACTTGTTAAACATTAATGATATTATTACTAGTTCTTCTGCGTATATTACTGATTCCTTAATTAATCTTGAAAAGCATGATTACTGGCATTTTAGATTAGAACATGTTGGTATAAATGCTATGAATCGAATGATGAATCATGAGCTAATTCCCAGTAAATAAAAAATTATTCCATGAAGAATTGTGAATATTGTGCACAATCTAAGTTGACTAAAATTGCATTTAAAAGTGTAGAAAGATCAACTAGTTTACTTGAACTTATACACACTGATATATGTGATAATAAAAATTATTTGACTAGAGGAGGAAAACGTTATTTTATTACATTTATAGATAATTTTTCTAAATTCACATATGTGTACTTATTTAGAACCAAATATGAGGCTTTGGAAAAATTTAAAATATTCAAAGAAGAAGTTGAAAATAAAACAAATTTAAGGATCAAAAAATTAAGATCGGACAGAGGGGGTGAATATCTCTCAAATGAGTTCATATCATTTTGTTTACAAAGTGGAATTGTTAGAGAATTTTCATCACCGAATACTCCACCACAAAATGGAGTAGCCGAAAGAAAAAATAGATCTTTGATGGAAATGGTTAGTGCCATGATTTTGCCTTCAAAATTAGCAATGAATTTGTGGGGGGAGGCATTATTGACTTCTTGTTACATTAGTAATAGAATTGTAAATAAAGAACATATGAAAACTCCGTATGAGTTGTTTAATGGGCATAAGCCTAGTATTAAACATTTTAAGGTATGGGGTTGTGTTGCATATGTTTTGGATGCGCTAATAAAAAGACCATGACTTGGTAGTAAAGCTGTTAAATCTGTTTTATTGGATATTCTGCACTTTGTAAAGCATATAGATTCCTTAGACTTAAAGAGAATGTCGTATTTGAGGCTGCACATGCTATATTCTATGAACATTTGAATATTAAGGATGCTAATAAATTAGAGTTGGATAATAAATTACTACTTGAACGTGGTAATCATGATGGTAAATCTAGTGACATTTCTATGAATGATAAAAACGTAGAAAATGATGAGAATGATGAAAATTTAGAAAAGGGTGAGAATGAAGAAATAATTGAGTTAATGAGGAGTAAAAGACGTAGAATTAAAAAAGATTTTGGTCCTGACATGTTGACATACATGTTGGAAGAGGATCCTAAAACTTTTCAAGAAGCTATGTCATCAGCTGATTCTATTATGTGGAAAAAAGCCATGGATGATGAAATCAAATCTATTCTTGACAATCAAACATTGACTCTCGTGGATTTACCCCCGAGTACTAAACCAATTAATTGCAAGTGGGTTTTGAAAAAGAAACTCAAAACCGATGGCACAATCGATAAATACAAAGCTCGATTAGTAGCCAAAGGATATAATCAAAAAGAAAATATTGACTATTTTGAGACATTCTCTCCTGTTACTAAATTTATATCAATTAGGACTATGTTTGCTATTGCATCTATTTATGGACTTGAGGTTCATCAAATGGATGTTGAAACTGCATTCTTAAATGGAGTTTTAGAAAAAGAAATTTATATACACCAACCCGAAGGATATGTAGTTGAAGGTGAAGAAAATAAAGTATGTAAATTAAATAAATCACTTTGTGGACTTAAACAAGCACCTATACAATGGTATAAGAAATTTAAAGAAGAAATTAGAAAATTTGGGTTCAAAAGTAGTAAAGTAGAGAATTGTGTCTTTACTAAAGTAACTCTCGAGTATAAAGTAGTTATGACTTTGTATGTTGATGACCTACTCATATTTGGATCTAATATACAATGTGCAGAAGAAACTAAGAACTTCCTGAAACAAACTTTTGAAATAAAAGACTTAGGTCCTGTAGAGGTCATTTTAGGTGTTAAAGTTCTTAAAAGTAATGGAACTTACATTTTAACTCAATCACATTACATTGAAAATATATTGAGGAAATTTAACTATTTTGATTGTAAAATTAGTAAGTGTCCTATTGATCCTCTTGTGAAGTTAGTTCCTAACCAAGGGCAAGCGGTAAATCAAGAAGAATATGCTAGAATAATTGGTAGCATCATATATGTAATGAATCACACAAGACCTGATCTTGCATGTTCTATTGGCATATTAAGTAGATTTACTAGCAACCCTAGTAACGAACATTGGAAGGAATTGAAAAGGTTGTTGAGATATATGAAGTACACAATGAACTATGGCTTACATTACAAGTGTAAGACGTCTGTATTTGAATGTTATAGTGATGCTAATTGAGCATCTAATGTAACTGACTCAAAGTCGACTAGTGGTTGGTTAATTACAATTGGAGGGGTCATAGTTGCTTGGACTTCTAAAAAGCAAACCTGTGTTGCTTTATCTTCTATGGAATCTGAATATATAGCTGTCTTTGGCGAGCAAAGATATAATATGGTTTAGAAGATTCCTTCGAACTATTCCTTTCATAGATCCTAGAAAGTGTCCTACTACTTTGTATTGTGATAATCAAGCTGCCATTTACAATACAAAGAATGAGAGGATATCAAATCATAGAAAACATATTGCTACGAGGTATAACCATGTAAGAGATATGGTTAAAAGAGGAAAGATTGTACTCGAGTATCTTCCAACAAATCAAATGTTAGCGGATCCATTAACAAAATCCTTGAATGGAGAAAAAATTACTAAGGTCATGAGAAATATGAGACTATTACCGATAAATAGGATGTCTTGATTGAAACCAACTCTATCTTAAGGTACAAGTCAAGCATTTGTCATCTTAACGAATGAGTTAAAAAGGCAATTCAATATGAGACATTGGGGAAATGGAAACTTGGATACATTTCAAAGTGCATACATGAAAATAGTGGGGGTATCACTACTAAAATTCTCATATTTGACCTATGCACTTATTTTACCACAACAAGAAAAGGCTGGTTCTAAGATCCTTAATAGACTTGTAGCTTTTGTGGAATGAGTTGTGGACATTCTTGACGAGTCTACCTATGCAATTAGAGAAGTGAGAGGCCGCTTCTTATGGATTAAAACGGTTAAGTCCTAGAGTACTTGCGAGATCCAGGATTCAGCACAAGGCCCGTATATGTAATATATAAATGTGCTGCCAAAATTTTAAAAGAGCAAGAAATCATACATAGTGAGAATATGTTTCCTCCGTGTTCATATTCAACCATAAGTTAAAGGCTTTGTCCACTTCATGGATATCACTATGTAAAACAAGTTTGTAATTATTCTTGTATTATATATGTAATTTAGTGGGGGATTGTTATATATTAATATATTTACATATAATAATATAAGAAGTAAATTAAATAATAATGAAACGGTTTAAATTTTAAATTTGAATTAAGAAATAAATTAAATAATAATGAAACGATTTAAATTTTAAATTTGAATTGAAGAGATGCATTCTGATCGAGAGGTTACATTTTTCTCATTTGGATGCGTCTTTTGTCCCTTTGTGAATCATGACAACCTTTCATAACTAATATTTTAAATTGCATCTTCTTTGCATAAATACTAAAACGTTCTTCACAGAAAGAAAAATATATACATTCAACTTTGATAAAGACTTGAAAACTCTTGCTCTGAAAATTCGAGGGAGTGCAAACTTCGAATTGTGATGATTATAGGTTTTGTATCCTGGAATGTTAATTCTTTGTGAACCATTTGCACCTTTCGTTGGAGGAATTAATACCGTTTAAGATAGCATCAAATTTGATGTGCCTAACCTATATACAAATTTCATTGCCCACTTGATTTTTCATAAATATTTATACAACAACATGCATATCGGGGCCTAGCAGATTTGGAATGGAAGGAAAATTGGAGCAGGAATAAGTGAACATGGGGATGAAACATAAGCATATGCCCAGCTGCGCGATATCAACGTGCAGCCAAGTAAAAGACGTGAAATTAAGCCCTTGAGTTAGTACGACTCGCGCAGTCTTGTGCACGCGAGACAACAAAGAGAATCGAGGTAGTGGACATCACGCAGGCACGCGCAGCCACTCACACAAGACAAACCAAAATGTTATGACATTGGTATACGCGTGGCTGCGTGACGATGTACAACGAAAGGAAGTTTTGACTTTTTCTTACATAAAAGATCATAAACTTAGGCTCTTGAAGAGAGGGTAGAGCCATACACACAAAATTTGAGAGAAGAACACAAGAGACAAAGACGGAAAACGAGGATCGTAGATCGAAGACTGAAGAATATATATTCCGGGGACGAAACTATGATTCGACTTCCTTCTTTCTTCTTCTTCTTTTTATTCACATTTGCTTCTTTGTTTCCTTAGTTTATTTATGAACAACATGTTTCGTCTTGAATATTGTTTTGATATTAACTAGCTCTATTTTCTATAGAACAATATAACTTGGTCGAAACTATGTTATTAAATTATTGAGACACGTGAATTCATTCCTTGTCCTTTATTTGTGTTTGTATGTTATTAGCGCTTTCGAATTATTAGACATGATTTCATTGAACAAATAATTGATATCCAGCTGTCAGGATAGGAGATATAAATTAAGATAGTAGGAAACACGTTCTTGGGTATTTATATTGTTCGAAAGGCATATAATCCCAATGAATTCTTGATATATAAGAACATCGTGTGGATTTTTTTTTTTGGGTACTAAATTTTGATATAATATTAAAATCAGTTGTAAACAATACACATCTATTTAACACTCGTGAAAGGGAATAGAAAGATTTAGTGTTTTTAGTTAATAAACAAATTGGGTTTTAATCGTATAATTATCAATAATAATTTCAGAGTGGAGACCAAGTAAATTCATAGCTCTAGATTCATTCTTTTAATGAATTTAATTGTTGTGTGCCTGGAATTATTTTATTTAATATGCTCTGTGAGGATTATTTTGTCCGACAGATACGTAAATTAATGAGAATATCAGAATGGGATGTAAAATAGTAAATTTGTATTTTGTCAGAATTAGATGTTGTGCCAGATATTACAACATCTCGGACAACATCTACATGCAGCGGAAAATTAACTTTTATAATACAAATTGACTTGAAATAAATAGATGGACGCGATTAAAATATGCACAAGTATAAATACTTGTGCGGTGCCTTATGGAAAAAATTAATCACTAGAAAACTCAATCGTTTACAAAAAAAACTTAACACTAGTGATTGTACCAAAATCAATTTCCTCAACAATTTGAGAAAATAAAGCTTTCTAAAATAAATAACCAAAACAAAAATAAACGTAATCAAGAAAGCAAAACTTGATCCCGGAAACCACTATCAACTAGATGCAATCTTTAGTCAACACCGTTACGGATGTTGTCTGTAGATGTTGGCAACATTTAGCTTAACACGGGAATCACCACTCCAAACAACAACGGCTTTGTGAATAATTTTTCTCTACAAATCTCTGCAACGTGTGTGTTTGTATGGTCGATATCGAAGCCACCTTCATCAGCGAGCTTTACCTCTTATTTATAGGTGAAGAATCATATCTCCTCAAGGAAACCTAAAATAAAAAGAAATTGAGAGTTTTATTTGGAATAAACTCTTTTTAAACACTAATATCATATCTCTTGAATTAAGATCTCATTATCTAAGGAAGCCAAAATCATATTAAATATTTGCTCAATCAAATCAACAAGGAAAACTCTATTAGGGAAATAAATAAAATATATCATTTAAAATCGAAATCTTATTTCCCTTCAATCTCCCCATTTTAGCCTTTCTTGGACAAAATGAGATCAAACCCATTTATCCTTGTTAAGATCAAATCAACTCCCCCTGAGTTTTAGATTTTCTCCCCCTGAATAAAATACTGTTAGTACGGGGTGTTGTTAGAATTGTTGGCAACACTTTACACAACACCTGCAACAGTTCAATTAACAGTTAGAGATATTAGCCAAGACAAGAATACAAACACAAATATTAATAGACAATTAAGAGCAGAAATAGAAACATTTAAGCCAACAAAATCTAAACATCATCATCTTCATCCTCCTCATCCTCAGTTTCTTCATCCTCACTGTCCTCTTCCTCTTCATCATCCTTGGTCCCTGACGGACCAGCACCAGTTTGATCACCAGTTTGATCATCTCCCCCTTTTTGTCTATGAACGGCCAATTCTAACATGACACTGATAGCAGCAGCCAAACTCTCATAGTAGGCCAAGTCGGCCTTAGCCTGGGCAATTTTCTTAAGAGCATGATCGAGATGGGTCTGGGCACCCGCTACGGTAATCTTCACATAACCAGGTTTAGGTGGTCTAGAGGTAGACGCAGTAGTTGGTCCAGTAGCAGAAGGTGCTTTGGATGAGTCTTTCCATGGAAGGTCAACTTTGCGGTTTCCTTTGAACAGCGCCTTGGCAATTTTGATTGTTTCGCGGGAATCAGACAGACCCTCATCAACATTTCGAACAAACCCCTGGGACACTAGTATCCCATAGATCAGACTGGGAAACGGGAGCTTGGATGACTTTAATCCCCCATCAGCATACTGAATCACAGTGGAAAATACCATACGCCCAAAATTAAGAGTGCCATTGCCAATGGCAAACATAGTCAGTGCATGAGATTTGGTAACCACCGTGGTGTTTGTGGACGGCGTCCAATTCCGGGTGCAACCTTGTGCAGGACAGAGTCCTGAGTTTTGCAGCTGAGACTTTGTGTGGATGGGCAGGGAATCTTCCAATCAATCCACCAGTTAGTACAGAGACTACCTCATCAAGATTTGGTGGAGGGCCTTCAGGAACAGATGGGGTGCTGTAGTAATCATTAATGATTTGCGGGTTAAAGTTATATATCTTGTTCCGTACAAAAAACTTGCCAAATTTGGTCGATCTTGGATCACTGACCCCCGATGAGAGATTGCCATAGAATTCAGCCACAACTTTATGGCAAAAGGGCAATACAGATGAGACGGTAGAGAGCAGACCACGAGTATAAAGAAACTCGATCAAATTGTTTTGGGAGAAGGCTGCCATATCAGCGTTGCGTTCTTCAATAAATTCCCTGTTGGTATAGAGATCCCAGTTGGAGAATGACTTCTCAGTATAAAACTTGGAGTTGTAGCAACCATCTAGGTCATACTCGCTAAAATCAGTGTTTTCAGAGGTGTCGGCAACATCGTTGACAGCATCCTCGTCCACTGCCTCGTTTGTTTCAGGGGCTTCATTGACTGCAGCAGGAGTATCAGCAGAACTGCTAGAACCAGTGGACTTTTCAGTTTCGGGGGAAGCAACGGGAGCTTCAGAGGCTTCACTCTTCTGATTTTTCAGGGTGGCCATAAATTGGGCCAACGTGATTTCTTCTTCAGTGGAGGGAGAGGGCTCTTGTGGAGGAATAGGGGTTGTTTTCTCAGAAGAGCCAGTGGCGTTGCTGGAGGTAGACTTGTCTTCCTTAGGCGGAGGACTACTCTTCTTGCGAGCCACAAACTCGTAATTTGCATCATCAGAATCATCACCCGAGGTTTCTGCTGGATCAATCAGCGATGGGCGAATGGATGGCTGACCCTAATATCGGAAACGTTTGCCCCGACGTGAGGTCTGGATTATACCCAGCCTGTCGTTTGGAGCATCGAACTTGCTGGCGCGGAGGATTGAACACTGGAATTATTGGGGGGTTATCAAGACCATGTGGATTTCCGGGCTCACCTGGTTCAATAATCTCCAGGGGCACTGGTTCTTCAACAGCAGGTACCAACGGTAGGGGCGGCTCAACAGTGGGTGTTGCAGCAGATGTTGTCTTGTTGAGAGCAACATCGTCTGCGTGTCCATTTCACTTCGAATATCGTGGGGATCAAAGCTCTTTCCTGCCATTGTTTGTAAATCTAATATAAGTGATAAAAACAGGAGAAAATTGCAGAGAGTAATTCAAATTTTCAGGAAAATGATGCGAGGGTTTGCAAAATAGTGAAAATGCGTATGGTCGAAGGCAGGCGGTGTAAAAACATGAGGGTAAACATGAAATTACAGTGCAACGGTAACATTCCAAATTAGTAACCGATCAATGCTAACGGTAAAAAAACAACGGAAAAAAAAATAGCCGTTACTCCCTTCAGAGTTTATCGCAATAATTTTGTGCAATATCATTTCAAAAGTAATTCCAGACATAAAACCAACATCGGATTATAGCTCCACTTATCATCAAGGTGCACATTAATTCGATTTCCTGCAAAGATTGGATTTGTCACAAAACGTCTTTGTTGTAATACAAATAACCTCATGACCCAATTCACACTGTTATGTTTATGCATGACTTATGGATGCCTAAAACCAGAATGGAACATAGATAAAAACATGAGGGCAAATATGATATATGTTTACAGATGAAGTGTTGTCACAAATGTTGGCAACATCTCCAGTCAACACCCACAGTTCCTGAAAACAAAATTTGATAATCTTCACACTCAGTGACTTAATAATATTTTTAACCTAGAAGTGGTAGCTCCCACACTAGAAGAACAGTCTTCATTGGACTCCTCTAGGTAGCTTTTTCCATTTTTTCCTATTTCTGTGTTAATTTTAGAAGGGGTAGCTCCCACACTAAAAGCACAGCCTTCATTGGGCTCTTTTAGGTAGCTTTTTCCATCTTTCCTTCTAATCACAGACCCATCACTTGATTTTTCAATTTTACTTCGTTTACTTGTCACATTGGTTAGAGTCAAGTGACCACACTTCAAATCTTTCTGTGACTAAGTTCACTTGTAAATGTGTGAAGTTTGAAAAGATAACAAGGAATTGTAGGTGCAACAGAGAATTATGCTGCACATGTTCAACACATCATATCACCGTATGAATGCAATGCAGAATGTCTAAGCCCTAGAAGTGTATATGCAAATGAGATGTTGTCCGAGATGTTTTAACATCTGAGACAACATCAAAGAATGATTAGGCAGAACACATGCTGAGAGATTTCCGAAGGTTGGAAAATCTCTGAAAATCCAATGCTTTGGTGAATATATCGGCCAGTTGGTTATTTGTATCAACAAACTCCATTTGGATCAATTCTTTCTCTACAAGATCTCGAATAAAATGATGTCTTATGTCAATGTGCTTTGTTCGAGAGTGTTGTTCTGGATTTTTTGAAATGTTAATTGCACTAGAATTATCACAATACACGACTAAGGATTCACTTTTAAGCCCATAATCTTCTATCATTTGATTCATCCATAAAAGTTGGGTGCACGCATTTCCAGCTGCCACATATTCTGATTCAGCAGTGGAGAGTGAAACACAGTTCTGTTTTCGACTATGCCAAGAAATCAGATTATTGCCAAGATAGAAACACCCCCCAGAAGTGATTTTTCTATCACCTAAATCCCCAGCCCAATCAGCATCAGAAAATCCTACCAAGTTTGAGTTGGTTTCGTGTGTATACCATAATCCTAATTTAATTGTTCCTGCTATGTAACGTAGAATACGTTTAACAGCTTTCAAATGAGAAATTTTAGGATTGGATTGATATCTAGCACATAAGCAAACACTAAACATGATGTCAGGGCGACTGACAGTCAAATACAGGAGGCTACCTATGATGCTACGATATAAGGTGTTGTCAACATTTTCGGCAACATCATCTTTGCACAATTTCTCACTCGATCCGATAGGAGTTTTCATGTGTTTTGGGTTTTCATTTGCAAATTTCTTAATCAAATTCTTAGCATACTTGCTTTGACACAAAAAGATGCCATCATGCATTTGTTTAATTTGCAAACCAAGAAAAAAATTTAGCTCACCAACAATGCTCATTTCAAATGTAGATGACATGCACCAACGAAATCATCAACATGCTTTTGAGAGGAAGAACCAAAGATTATATCATCAACATATACTTGACAAATAAGAATCTCACCTTTGGACTTTTGAATAAAAAGAATTTTGTCTACCTCACCTTCGTTTGAAGCCAATTTCGAGTAGGTATTCAGTCAATCTCTCATACCATGCACGTGGTGCTTGCTTCAAGCCATAAAGTGTCTTCTTCAACTTGTATACATGATCCAAATGATGTGGATCCTCAAAACCCTTAGGTTGTCTAACATACACTTCCTCACTCAAAATACCATTTAAAAATGCACTTTTGACATCCATTTGAAAAAGTTTGATTTTCATGTAGCATGCAACGGCTAGTAGTAGTCTGACTGACTCAATACGGGCTACAGGAGCAAAGGTCTCATCAAAATCAACCCCCTCAACCTGTGTGTACCCTTGAGCAACCAATCTTGCTTTGTTTCTAATTATGTTTCAAGACTCATCGGTTTTATTTTTGAAAATCCATTTCGTACCAATTATATTACCATGGTCAGGAGGTGGAACCAAGTCTCACACATAATTTCGAACAAATTGCTCAAGCTCATCATGCATAGCATTAATCCAAAACTCATCTTTCAAAGCTTCATCAACATTTTTAGGCTCAATATTGGATATAAAACATGAAAATCTAACATGTGAGTATGTAGAACTCATGCACATCAGTCTAGCCATTTTTCGGTAATCAATCTTTTCTTTCTTCCGAGTTTGAACATCTCCACGCATGTTTCCAATTATTTGAGATGATGGATGATTTTTCTGAATTTTGCTTGGAATATACGATCCATCATCTACTGTATCATCATTAGAATGCGGTTCTTCAGATTCAGTGTCTTCAGCGTCACATGTTGTGCCAGATGTTGCAACATCTAGGGCAACATCTGCATTTTCCAGTGAGATTGGATTTTCCAGAAGATCTTCAACGTCATCTTCAACAGTTTTCCTCTTGAGATCTGAACAATCATCAAACACCACATTAATGGATTCCAAATAGTCCTAGTTCTTAGATTAAACATGCGATAAGCTCGACTATTTGTGGCATAGACCAAAAACAAACACTTGTCGCTCTTTGAATCAAACTTTGCAAGTTGATCCCAGTCATTCAAAGTGTAGCAAACACAACCAAACACATAAAAATATTTAAGGTTAGGCTTCTTTCCCATAATGATTTCATAAGAAGTCATGGTTGAACCACTTCTTAAATAGACTCTATTCGATATATGGCATGCTGTATTAAGGGCTTCAGCCCAAAAACGCTTTGAAATATTCTTTGAGGCTAGCATCACCCTTGCCATTTCTTGCAGAGTCCTGTTCTTGCGTTCGACAATGCCATTTTCCTGTGGGGTTTTTGGTGCTGAAAATTCGTGTGAAATGTCATTCCTGTCACAGAAGGATGAGAAGGATATGTTTTCAAATTCTTTACCGTGATCAATTCTGATCCTTCTCACTTTTAAATTGTGGAAGTTTGAGATTCTTGTGAGCAATTGTTTAAACACATCATAAGTGTCCGATTTCTCCCTAATGAAGCTCACCCATGAAAACCGCGAGAAATCATCAACACACACAAAAGAGTACTTCTTACCTCCAATGCTTTCTACTTCCATGGGACCCATAAGATCCATATGCAGTAATTCCAGACAACATGTTGTCCCAGATGTTGGCAACACTGGGTGCGACACGCGCGTCCGTTTTCCCTTTTGACAATCTCCGCACACATATGATATTCCAGATGAAGGATTAGGCATACCTCTAACTGCATCGTACTTACTCAAGGTCTTCAAGGTTTTGAAATTTGCATGTCCGAGTTTTTGATGCCAAAGGTCAAGTTCGTTGATTTGCAGATGTTTGCACGGAAGTTCCTTGTGAGAACCCCAAATTTTGGGAGTGCAATTTTGAAATATAGACATGTATAAGAATTTATTTTCGAGTTAAAATAAATTCGAAAATATTAAATAATACATGGTATTGGAAATTCCAATTCAATAAATACATGAAATTCAATATTCAGTACAAATCGTGTATTAATTTCGAAATAAGGCTGGATATCAATCAATTTGGAAGGAAATATTACACACAAGGTAGATTTTCTCAACAAGGTAGCATCCTAATATTTAAGGAAGGAGTATCTCGATAATTATGGAATAATTATCGCGAAATTATGGAAGACATATCAATCGAATTATAGTAGGATTTTTACATCACCCTTATAAATAGGAGGACCCTCTCATTCAGAATTTACATGAAATTTTCGAGTTTCTCCCCAAATTTTTGAAATATTACTCCTAAAATTCTGCACGAGTCATCAAAATTCTGTTCAAGTTCAGAAATTCGTTTCTCTGATTCGGGTGCTCGGAATCTGATCTTCACCGTTCAGAATATGCTTTGATATGTTTCGAATAACATATCAAAATTTCGGAAAAATCCAACGGTTAGTTTTTCGTTTATATCATTTGCAAGAAAACTGCCCAGATTTTAGGCGAGATTTCAGCATACGTAGGGTTTTTGTTCATAAGCAGGTCAAAAGGACTTCCAAACCCGATCTTCACCTTTCATAATTTATATAACGTACTTGTGAACGTACTGTAAAAGTTTGAGCCCGATCCAACGGTTCAATAAGGTACAAGGAATTTTACAAGACGGCTGATTTTTCGGTAGATGTGTTGTTGCAGTTTCGAAACATGATTCTTCTATGGTTTCTGAGTTCTTCACGTTTTCTTCCAGTATAAGGTAAGTGGGCTTGTTTTAAAATATGTTGCGTATGAATTATTTCGTTTTCGAAAGTTTCGGTTGAGCACCTTCATTCTGTTTTTACGTCTTTTTGTGAAATTTTGGTACGTTTATGTGTTGGCACTGTGAGGATTCACTGAAAATGGGTGGGAATCCCAACATATGGCCCTTAACGGTGGGATAGAACCGTTTTATTGCCTCGCTGACTTAGAGGATTAAAAATTAGGGACTGATATCAGTAAACCATAGAAGGTGAAAGAATCGCAGTGCTGTTATGATATGAATATGATGATATGTTATGGAAAAGTATGATATGTTTACGTGTCATTTTCGAAAATTGTGTAAATATTTTATGTTGTGTTCAATCGATCCCCACTTGCTGAGTGACGAGCATATCACTCACCCCTTACTCTTCCCTCCCCAGATAAATCAGAAGAAGAAATAGAGAAAGAAGAATCGGACACCAGTTCTTGGACTGATAGTGGACGCATGAAGAATTTTAATTAAGAATATGTTATTGTGAGTTTCTAATCCAAGATATAAACGCTTCCGCAGATTTTTATCGTTTTCAAAGGTACTATTGTAAAGACGATTCCATTTTTATGGTATTTATGATATATAAACTGGTTTTGGTTTATACTGTACTACAAGGCTTGTTGTTTAGCAATTATGTGATTGTTGAATAACGCCGGTGTCAACTAACCCCGATCTCGGGGCGTGACATTTAAGTGGTATCAGAGCCGCCAGGTTCATAATCCAGTTGGGAAGAAAAATTTGTCAGATTATGACAAAAGGCTGATGCAGTCCTCTTCGGAACGACCAACGAGGAATGTTCACAACTTTGTCGTGAGGCGTGGTCCGAAAACAAGAAATTCCTTCGTTTAGACCTTTGAATCGTGTTTTTGCTATTTTAGGAAAGTTTCGTAGAACTTATGGATTTTCGTAGGAAATTCATAATTTAATTCCGTCGACTGTTCTGGAATCCTCTCGACGTATTCTTTCTATCCATGGGTCAATGTCCAGAATTTCTATTTTTGGAAAAATTATGGAAAATTCACGTTCAACGCGTTTTTGGGATTACTTGTAGAATTATTATGGAATTGTATTATGGGGACAATTAGTATTTGTCTATATTGTTAGGAATATACCTATCAGAGATAAGTTGACTTAAGCTTTTGAATTAAGAAGAAACATTTGACTCGAGGATGATAGGTTATTTACGAAAACTAATATAAGAAAAGTTGATATAAGAATTATATTATAAGTTTTGGGTATTCCAATAGAGAAGTTGATTTTGTGTTAACAGTTTACTGTGCGAGCATTAAGTTTGGGCTATTAAGAATGTTAAGTGCTAACTTTAAATATTTAGTACATTGGAATATCTTGTGAGACAATATTATCAGGTTAAGGAATTTATAATATTTTGGGATAACAAGTAGGCTACGACCTTACGTAAAAAAAAAAAAAATAAGTTATGAGATATTGATGGGTATCAAGGAAAGTATAGTACGATAAGTTTTGACTTTTATGGTACTAAGAATGATTCAAAGAGAATGACATTCAATGAACTCCTTTGTTTTAGAGCGTGATAGGCTCGTGATCTTGATGAAAGTAAGATTTAGTAAAAGAATAATTATTTGAGGTAACGACTAGGTTATAATTTTCGAGATTTAAGTCAATAATCTATAGATCAATACTGAGTTAAGTTTCAATATTCTATATGGGTTTTAAGTTTTGAGATAATAATTGGGATAATTTCAAGATAAGATAAAATTAGTATCAATTCGCATATATTCAGTGCCGACTTAATTCAACTCACTTCGGTAGATTTCGACGCCATCCTAAGGATGAACTGATTAGCTAAGAGCCGTGCAATAGTAGATGGTCAGAGTAAAAATGTCAAACTTTGAACCCCAAACCAAGAAGAAATCAGATACCATGGCGATGCCAAGGAACAGAAATGCATTTTTTTCTGTTACCCAGAATTGGAAAGCCATAATATCGGGAGAAGAAGTTTACCTAGCAATGGTGAACAAAGTGCAAGAAAGAGATAAGCTGAAATTTAAAGATATTCAAGTAATACGAAAATTTTCAGACGTTTTTCCCAGAAAGTCTTCTTGGAATGTTCTCGGACTAAGAAGTAGAGTTCGAGATAAATTTGGTACCAGTGATGCATTAATCTCCAATAAACTGTACCGAATGGCTCCAGATGAACTTAAGGAGCTAAAATAATAACTCCAATAGTTGTTAGACAAAAAAAAATGGATTAGGCCAAATGCATCTCTATGGGGAGCCCCGGTCCTATTTGTAAAGAAGCATTATTAAAGTATGGGATTGTGTATAGATTATAGAGAACTCTATAAGATCACAATCAAGATAAATATATTCTTCCAATAATAAACGGTCTTTTCGATCAACTTAAATGAGCTACAGTCTTCTCCAAACTCGACCTGAGGTCAAGCTATAATCAGCTAAAGGTCAGAGCAGAAGACACCCCAATGTCAGCATTCAAAATAAGGTCATCAGTGGAACTAAGAAAGTAGAGACAATTCTAGATTATCCGAAACATAAGAATGCAACCAGAAATTAGAAACTTCTTTGGATTACCAGGCTATTAGCGGAAATTCATCGAGGGCTTCTTTTCAATAGTCGTATCACTGACGAGACTCGTACAAAAGAACTATGTTCAACTGAAGAGAAAGATGTGAAAGAGCTTTCAAACATTAAAGGAGCAGCTAGCATCTACACTAATGTTGGTATTATCTACTGAGGACAAGGATTTTACCATCTACAGTAAAGCATCAAAGGAAGATATCAGATCCGTACTCATGCGAGACAGAAGAGTCAACTGAAGCCGCATGAGCAAACCTACGCTACTCACGATCTCGAGTTGGCAGCAATGATCTTTGCTTTAAAAATTTGGAGACGCTATCTCTACGATGCCAAGTGTGAAATATTCATAGACCACCAAGCCTCGAGTATTTGTTCATGCAAAAAGAATTTAAAATGAGGTAAAGAAGGTGGATAGAGTTACTCAAGGACTATGACTTGACAATAAGCTATCACCCCAGCAAGACAAATAAGGTTTTCGATGCTTTAAGTCGGAAAAACATGGGTAAGATAACCCTAGCATCACTCTCCGTGCAACCATGCCTTCAGAAAGCAGTCGAGTTAAAATAGAGTAGAGACACGACACTAGAGAAGTTCAAAGGACAAGTCATGGAAATAAAGTTGTCAGATTTTCATCTTGACCCAAACAAAATTCTTGGGATGAGAGGACGATTATGTGTGCCAGACATCAATAATCTTCGATAAGAAGTGATGTAAGAGGCTCATAAGTCAACATTCCCAATTCATCCAAGCAGTACAAAGATGTATAGGGACTTGAAAGAAAGTTTCTGGCGAAGCAGAAGTAAATAGAGGTCGCCGAGTTTATATCTAAACGATAAGTATGCCAACCAGTGAAAGTCGAGCATCAACGATTGGAAGGACTACTGAAACCGTTAAAATCCTAGAATGGAAATGAGAACATATTTCCATGGATTTCGTTGTAGAATTGTCAAAGTCAATACAGAGTCACGACATGGTACGTATAATCGTAGATAGACTCATAAAATTTGCGTACTTTCTACTCGTCCGAAGGAATTATAATATTCACAAGTTGGCTACTCTATACATGGATAACATTATATGGCTACATAAAGTGCCTACAATCATAATGTTGGATAGAGATCCAAGATCTGTGTCACGTTTGTGGTAGAGCTTTCAAGAAGCCATGAGAACAACAGTTGCTCTTAGTATGGCTCATCACCCTCAAACTGATGGCAAAACAGAGAAATTGATTCAAACCCTAGAGAATGTGGGAATGTGCAATAGACTTCAGTAGTAATTGAAGTAAACATTTACCACTGATAGAGTTTGTTTACAATAACAGTTATCACGTCAATATTGGGATGACTCCATTTGAAGCCTTTACGGACGGAAGTGTCGATCACCACTGTACTGAGACAAAATAAAGGAGACATCCATAACATGCCAGAACTATTCCAAGCGTTAATGGAAAAATTGCCCATTATCAAAGACATACTCAAGGCCGCATAGGACCAGCAAAAGAGTAAGTCTGATCTTAAAAGAAGACAAGTGGAATTCACAGTGAGTGAAAAGGCTTATATAAAGGTCTGATCAATGCAAGGAATACTTAGATTTAGTAAAGCTGGAAAAGTGAATCATCATTGCGTAGGACCATTCAAATTCTGGATAGATTGGCACGTTGGCTTACAAAATAGCATTGCCACCAGATATATCTAGAATCCACAATGTATTTCACAAGTCCAAACTAAGGAAATACATCCCGAACCCAAGCCATGTTGTGGAAATTGAACCGTTCATGATCAAATGTAACATGGGGGAAGAGCTGAAATATGAAAATGTCTCTATTCATATTGTGGACACCAAGAACCAAGTATTGAGACGACGTATCATTCCTCACGTCAAGATGCAATGGTCAAAACAAACAGAACGAGAAAACTACTTGGGAGTTTGAAGATAAAATGCCCAAGCAATATCCCTACCTTTTCGAAGGTCAAGCCGACTCAAGTTTCGAGGACGAAACTTCCAATAAGGAGGGAGGGATGTGAGAACCCCAAATTTTGGGAGTGCAATTTTGAAATATAGACATGTATAAGAATTTATTTTCGAGTTAAAATAAATTCGAAAATATTAAATAATACATGGTATTGGAAATTCCAAGTCAATAAATACATGAAATTCAATATTCAGTACAAATCGTGTATTAATTTCGAAATAAGGCTGGATATCAATCAATTTGGAAGGAAATATTACACACAAGGTAGATTTTCTCAACAAGGTAGCATCCTAATATTTAAGGAAGGAGTATCTCGATAATTATGGAATAATTATCGCGAAATTATGGAAGACATATCAATCGAATTATAGTAGGATTTTTACATCACCCTTATAAATAGGAGGACCCTCTCATTCAGAATTTACATGAAATTTTCGAGTTTCTCCCCAAATTTTCGAAATTTTACTCCTAAAATTCTGCACGAGTCATCAAAATTCTGTTCAAGTTCAGAAATTCGTTTCTCTGATTCGAGTGCTCGGAATCTGATCTCCACCGTTCAGAATATGCTTTGATATGTTTCGAATAACATATCAAAATTTCGGAAAAATCCAACGGTTAGTTTTTCGTTTATAGCCTTTGCAAGAAAACTGCCCAGATTTTAGGCGAGATTTCAGCATACCTACGGTTTTTGTTCATAAGCAGGTCAAAAAGACTTCCAAACCCGATCTTCACCTTTCATAATTTATATAACGTACTTGTGAACGTACTGTAAAATTTGAGCCCGATCCAACGGGTCAATAAGGTACAAGGAATTTTACAAGACGACTGATTTTTCGTTAGATGTGTTGTTGCAGTTTCGAAACATGATTCTTCTATGGTTTCTGAGTTCTTCACGTGTTCTTCCAGTATAAGGTAAGTGGGCTTGTTTTAAAATATGTTGCGTATGAATTATTTCGTTTTCGAAAGTTTCGGTTGAGCACCTTCATTCTGTTTTTACGTCTTTTTGTGAAATTTTGGTACGTTTATGTGTTGGCACTGTGAGGATTCACTGAAAATGGGTGGGAATCCCAACATATGGCCCTTAACGGTGGGATAGAACCGTTTTATTGCCTCGCTGACTTAGAGGATTAAAAATTAGGGACTGATATCAGTAAACCATAGAAGGTGAAAGAATCGCAGTGCTGTTATGATATGAATATGATGATATGTTATGGAAAAGTATGATATGTTTACGTGTCATTTTCGAAAATTGTGTAAATATTTTATGTTGTGTTCAATCGATCCCCACTTGCTGAGTGACGAGCATATCACTCACCCCTTACTCTTCCCTCCCCAGATAAATCAGAAGAAGAAATAGAGAAAGAAGAATCGGACACCAGTTCTTGGACTGATAGTGGACGCATGAAGAATTTTAATTAAGAATATGTTATTGTGAGTTTCTAATCCAAGATATAAACGCTTCCGCAGATTTTTATCGTTTTCAAAGGTACTATTGTAAAGACGATTCCATTTTTATGGTATTTATGATATATAAACTGGTTTTGGTTTATACTGTACTACGAGGCTTGTTGTTTAGCAATTATGTGATTGTTGAAAAACGCCGGTGTCAACTAACCCTGGTCTCGGGGTGTGACATTCCTCACTTATTTGATAGCAATTATCCGAAGACCTTGTACCTGTCATTATGCACTTGTTAGATTCATCAAAAACTTCACAAGTATGTTTATCAAACTTAACAAGCAAATTATCATCACACAGTTGGCTTATGCTTATCAAATTTGAATTTAATCCTTCAACATGAAGCACATTGTGGAGCTTTGGTAGTCCTTCAACTTACAAAGTACCCTTTCCAACAATTTTTCCCTTAGCTCCCCCTCCATATGTAACTTTGCCACGTTTTTGCTCAACATAATCGGTGAGACATTCTCGTGATCCAGTCATGTGACGGGAGCTTCCACTATCAAAGTACCAATGACCTGCAGTGTTAGTTTTTAACGAGGTATAAACTACTTTACAGTGAGTTTTTACCTTTGGGACCCAAATTTGTCTTACTGTAGGTCGATGGTGGGAGGTGTTGCGGAAAGTGTTGGACAACATTCGGGGCAACATCCGACTCGATTTTTGATTCTTGCGATCATCCCTGAGTTTAAAACAGTAGGGCCTGATATGACCAGGCTTAAAGCAGTGATGACATACATACCTGTGTTTTCGTTTCTTAGCGATTGGTGCAGCATGTTGTCTTTTTGATGAAGAGCTTTTGATTGGTGAATTGGATTGTGGTTGTGGAGATGTATCAGCTTTCCCTTCACAAAAACAGTGGACTTGGAAGATTCACCTATTTCACACACACTGTCTTTGAATCCTAAGTCTTTCTTGTCATCTCTTCCCATCAAAAGTATGGATTCAAGCTTGGATGTGCTTGAATTAAACTTGGACAAGATTTCAGTTGCCTTTTGAAGTTCTTCTTTGGTCTTACCAAGTTCCAAATCCTTTTTGCTAAAAATTACTTCAAGTTTGGCAACTACGGCTTTTAGTTCAACGTTCTCCTTCATGAAACTTGAGTTCAACTTGTTTCTTTTGGTCCAATCTTCAAACAGCTCTTCATAAAGCTTTTGCACACTCTCAAGAGTGAGTTCTTCATAATCAGCTTCTGATTCATCATCTCCACTCAAATTTCCAGAAGTTGTGGATTTCAAACATACTGAATTTTTGCAGATGTTGCGGCCAGGTGTGGCAACACCTAGGGCAACACCTAAAGGATTCACCTGAAGCCAGCGATTTTCTATAAATAGTGCAGTCAAGGAGGTTTGACTTTCTTCATCAGTGGATTTCTCCTCAGCATCGGATTCTTCATCGCTTAGAGACACATTTTAGCCTTTGTTTTTTCGCAATCGGTTAGCACATTCATTGGCATAGTGTCCAAATCCATTGTACTCTCTACACTGCACCGAATCATACCTTTTTGAATTGTAGTGTCCCTTGCCTTCATTCCTTGGATGAAGTTGTTTCTTGGCAGGGTACTTTTGTGACTTTTCAGGTGCAGGAAGGCTAGGAAATTTAGATGGTTGTGCATCCTTCTTTTTATCTCGGATCCTTTTCAAAGTAATCACCAAATTTTTTTGTGATAAAGGAGATAGAATCCTCGCAGAGATCAGAATCATTGACTTCTTGAGATATTTGAAGGAGTTAATTATAGGAGTCATTTGAAGCTTGGAGTGCGATTGTCTTCCCTTTATCCTTCTTCTGCATGTCCAAGTTCATCTCGAAAGTACGTAATGAACTGATAAGGTCTTCCAATGCCATCTTAGAAGTGTCCTTAGCCTCATCTATTGCGCAAATTTTTATGTTGAATCTTTCGGGCAGAGGACGGAGGACTTTGCTAACTAGGCGCTCATTTGAGATAGCTTCTCCAACGCTGAATGCCTCATTAGCAATTTCCCGTAGGCGACGATCATACTCAAGTATGTTCTCAGATTCTTCCATCCTCATCATCTCGAATTTGGAAGTAAGCATCCTTAATCTGGTTCGTCGCACACTCTCAGACCCTTCACAATGACTTTGGAGAATATCCCATGCACTTTTAGCCGAAGTACAGTTTGTGATTAAAATGAACATGTTCATATCAACCGATGTGAATATAGCATTCAAAGCCTTTGAGTTGTGGTTCGAATTTTGCACTTCATCAGCAGTCCAGTCAGTTTCAGGCTTTGGCCGTTTGTCACCCACTTGATCTATCATGACTGGTGAAGTCCATCCATTGATGACACGCTGCCATGCCCGTTCATCTAGAGATTTTATATAGTATCTTATTTTGACTTTCCATAGGCTGTAATTGGTACCATCTAGAACTGGTGGTCGAAGTGCTGCGCTTGCAAATGAATTGTCCATCGGATTAGTTCTGTCAAACAAAAACAAAAAACCAGAATCAACACTTAGTATATCAAGAACCCGCTCTGATACCACTTGTAAGGATTATTTTGTCCGATAGATACGTAAATTATGAGAATATTAGAATGGGATGTAAAATAGTAAATTTGTGTTTTTTCATAATTAGATGTTGTACCAGATGTTACAACATCTCAGACAACATCTACATGCAGCGAAAAATTAACTTTTATAACACAAATTGACTTGAAATAAATAGATGGACGCGATTAAAATATGCACAAGTATAAATACTTGTGCAGTGCCTTATGGCAAAAATTAATCACTAGAAAACTCAATCGTTTACAAAAAAAACTTAACACTAGTGATTGTACCAAAATCAATTTCCTCAACAATTTGAGAAAATAAAGCTTTCTAAAATAAATAACCAAAACAAAAATAAACTTAATCAAGAAAGCAAAACTTGATCCCGAAAACCACTATCAACTAGATGCAATCTTTAGTCAACACCGCTACAGATGTTGTCTGTAGATGTTGGCAACATTTAGCTTAACACGGGAATCACCACTCCAAACAGCAACGGCTTTGTGAATAATTTTTCTCTGCAAATCTCTGCAACGTGTGTGTTTGTATGGTCGATATCGAAGCCACCTTCATCAGCGAGCTTTACCTCTTATTTATAGGTGAAGAATCATATCTCCTCAAGGAAATCTAAATAAAATACAAGGAAAGTGAGAGTTTTATTTGGAATAAACTCTTTTTAAACACTAATACCATATCTCTTGAATTAAGATCTCATTATCTAAGGAAGGCAAAATCATATTAAATATTTGCTCAATCAAATCAACAAGGAAAACTCTATTAGGGAAATAAATAAAATATATCATTTAAAATCGAAATCTTATTTCCCTTCATGCTCATAATCGAGACCTTTTTAAATTTTCTAAATAAAATGTGATTATTTTAATTAGGGTACTTAGTATAATCTTAAATATATACTCCATGTGAGAATGTTGTCATTACTTAATCGTATACTAAAACTTGACACCTAATACTTGTGGTAAGCAAAAGTGCAACAAGTTTTTGGTGTCGTTGTCATTGAGTGACATTATTTGATTTATATTAATATCGTCACTAATTAGTCATAACTTTAATTTAGATTTGTTTGTTTTAGTATTTTCGAAGAAAAATTTTATGGTGATTCGTGGTTTTCTCTCTGTTTTACAGTTTATGCATAAAACCCAAAGCCTCGATTCATTGCTTTATGATCCAGAGATTGAGAAGACTGCGACCGCGAAGCCTCGCTTTTATGCACCGAGAAAAATTTTCGATAAGAAAGCTCTCGATTCATTCGATATGTCATAGAGAATGGGAAAATTGACTTGATTGATACATAACATGGACAGTTACCAATTCCACATTATCATAACTTCCCTTTTTTTATTACATACAATAAAAGTAAAGTAGTGGACAAATAAAAAAAGGATTGAGAAAAGCTCAAAGATTGGGAGTGAGAGCAATGACTGAAAATAGAGAGAATAACATGGATACCCCCATGTTGCAGTGGCTATCAGAGATCATTTTAGACCATTGATAAACACAAACTACTCTATAGAGCTCGTTGAACTATTAATTCTAACAATTTGGAGCTCAAGCCAGCACTGATCAATATAGTTCAGCAGAACCAGTTTGGGGAGTAGCAACAACAGATCTGCACTTCATCTAAGGACGTTCTTGGAGATCACAAACACAGTAATTAATAATGTTTATGATGATATTATTAGATTGTGCTTGTTTCCTTTCTCCATCAAGGATCAGGCAAGGGGTTGGCTCCAATCGCTGCTGTCGCGAATTTTCTTAATTGCTTGCAAGTGCACAACGTCAAGTTGTAATAAAATGTATTGTCGAGTACAAGTGTCGATCCCACGAGGAGTACGTATTTAAATGTATATTAATGCTTGCAATTAAAATAGTCTCAATTTTATTTAGAAAAATCAATTGACAGATTTGTTTGCACCAATAACTAAATTGATAATAAATTTAATTATATTATAACACCAAACTTTTTATAACAAATAACTATGAAATAAAAGATCTAGAGGTCCGATTTCACGCAACTATCCAGCATGTGTTATTTTGTGTAGCTATATTATAAATGTCCTTATTATACATTAGCCAAGAATTCTAAATTATCTACTCCCTCTCCCGAGTGCTAAGTAGATACTAATTATCTAACAAAGGATTGTAACGTCCCCGTCAACAATCTATAACTAAATAACACAATAAGCAATAACTTCTTTTAATGGCTTCAATAGCAATATATGTCCTCCCGAACTATATAAATACCATCGATGTATTTTTCCCTTTCTTGTTTATAAATTCCCTTTTCCAAGTGATAAATTATAAACATAAGAATCATTCAAGATATGGCCAATAAAATGAAAGCATTAAGATTGGAAAAATACAAATGAACAATAAGGAAAACTTATATAGCATAATTCATAAATCCCAACACATGGTGTCTAGTTTTGTTCCATCATTCCTCTAGAAATAAGAATTAGTTAATAATAAAAATAACACAACAACACATGAATCTTAAACAAGACATATCAAATAAAAATAAAGAAAGAAGAACTTAGAACAAGAGATTTGGAGTGCAATGAAATTTCTGTCCAGAAATGTGCAATAGATTTCCAAAGATGATGAACTTGAGCTTCAATCCTTTCTTTGTAGCCTCCTCTCCTTTCCTTTGCTCCCCAATACCCTAGATGGTGAATAATAGAAGCCTTTTATAGTCCAGACAAGCTTCCCCACGGAGCACACCATTTTCCTCTACTTTTATTCGAAGTCCAAAAAGTTACAGATTTTTCATACTCTGTTTTGCGAAGGACCGCGGGTGCGGTGTTGTTTCGGAGAAACTTTCAGTCTCGAAATTCAGTGACCGCGGGTGCGGTGAAAGAAGGACCACGGGTGCGGTCATGCTTCGGCAGAATCTTTTATTTCTAACTTCAGGGACCGCGGGTGCGGTCCATATGATACTGCGGGTGCGGTCATACTTCGGCCATTTTATCTTTTGCACTACTCCAATTCAACAATTTGCTACTCCAAATTCTATTCTAAGCTTCCAAACTACAACAACAAAAACAACAACAAATCACATAAAACCTGCTCAAGAATAACAAAATTTCAAGTTAAAAACAAGTAATAAAAGTACAATAAATTTCACTTATCAAATTCCCCCAAACTTAAGATTTTGCTAGTCCCGAGCAAAACAAAACAACACAAACAAACAAGTCATGAAATATTTTAAAGAACTTGGCCTCAAGATATTTTAACTAACTCTTCATGCATTCACAATTCAAATCAATCCAACCACTTGTTCATCCGGATAAAATCATGCAATCGGTTAATTTTCTTAACTTCTAATCTCTTCAACTCATGTTTCAAAACATTCTCAATCAATTTCAATTTTTACAAACACAAATCAAGAGGTCTTTTCCGGTAAAAATTTGGTTCAAAGCAATATTCATTCAAGAAATGGATACCCAATAAATATTTGATGCAATGAGGTGTGTGTAAAATTGATCAAGATTCTTACTCAATGAAAGTGTTTATCGATTGTCCATAAGCTAGATCCTCCCAATCACTCTCCACTAGTATATTGGACAACTATGACTAGGTTAATAGGATCTTCAATGGTTATAATGTTAGGCCTTGACTCATGGCTACAAATAAAGATTAGAAGTTCAAATAAGGGAGTAAGTTGAATTTTATTTCTTTTGCAAACTCCACTTTTTCTTTTATCTCCAATTTTTTTATTTATTTCATCTCTTTTTCTCCCCTTTTTTTCCAACTTCATCAATGTAACATCATTCATTTTTCTTTTCTTTTGTAGAAGAATTTTCATTTCTTTGATCCTTTGAATTCTTACTCCCTTGAGAAGGTAGGAAATTAATGTTTAAGATATTCAACGGGGTAGTAAATGTGGGATATTTGAAAGAACATCGAATGGGGGTCTTTTACACATATTAACGTGTGCCATTCGAATTCATTTAAGCTCAAAGAGGTGACAAATGATAAATTCTTTTTATTTGGTAGCTTGCAAGGCTCAATCGATCCAAAAATCACCTAAATCATTCCTAAATCATAATTTGTCCGTATTTCGCCTTGAGTGATGTTTGGATAGTTCTAGACAAAATCTCAATTCACCAACACAAAGTAGAATCTAATCATCGTGTAAATGGTGTCTCAATGCATCTCAAAAGAAAAGTGCTTGGCTTCCAAGAAATTTCAAGAACACAATTCTTTTTTCATATAGGCTCAAGAGGGCTTCAAATGAATATTTATGAATAATATAAATAGGCCCAAATAAAATCAAAGATTGCCTCAATCATATATGTGTTTGCAAAAATTTATTTCGATGTCAAATGAAAATCAAAGAGTTGTATAGAAATTATAAGTCTCAAACTTACCAAATCTCATTATTGTTCTCTAAATTTTTCAAATTGATCGATTAACATGAATGTAATACATGACTTTTCTTCTTAATGCAACATTTTTATTTTCTCATCATTGGCCATTTTAAATAAAAATTTTCATGACTATAAACACACAAGCAAACAACTACAAAAATAAATAAACACAAAATAAATAAATAAACACACAAAAGAAAATAAACACACAAGCAAACATAAAATAAATCAAATCTCCCCCAAACTAAAACATGTGCATCGTCCTCGATGTAAATAAGCATGAAAATTAGGAGAATACACATACTTCGGGCGACGACCGTCAGTGGTCATCGCCATCCTCATCATCTTCGTCATCTTGTGGTGGTTGGAACTCCGGCGGGTGGTATATGGGTGGCCACTGTGGAGGAGGTGGGAATGGATTGCCAGAGGTTGAAGCCGATGGAAATTGCTGAGCCAAGACAGATGTAAAATCCATCATATATCCCATAAATGTGTCGGTCCTAAACCGAAATGCATCCATTTCTTGGCGGTGTTGTTGCATATCTTCTTCCAACTGGGTCAACCTATCTCTCCTATTTCGTTGTTGCGGTTGTGGTTGTGGTTCTTGAGCTTGAGCCTAGGCACGTCTCTCTGCAGCTCTTCTGTTAAATTCCCTTTCTGCTCGACGTGTCGCAGCATGTTCACCTCTAACTACCCTATGTGGTTGAACTACCACAATGGGGTTTTTAGGCTTCAACAATTCTTCATTTACTGCCCAAGTCACTCCCGCATTTTGGCATAAAGCATTGATGAGAGAAGGGTGGAGGAGTCCACTAGGAGAGTTACCTCTTGCATATTCAAGCATCGAACTCTGAAGTAATTGACCTAAATCAATTGTCTTTCCCGTCATAATGCAAAAAGTAAGAATTGCCCTCTCCTTGATGACTGTGGTGGTATGCTCAGTAGGCTTAATCCTAGCAGAAATAAATGAATACCAATCTTTGGCAACACTTTTGAGATCAGACTTAGCTAGGCTAACATGGACATCATCCCTCATTCTCCATTCCGCTCCCTCTATGCAAATTGTTTGAAGAATATTATTATAATTTACATGCTCAGCCCGGTATTCTTCATATTCATCGTACATTACATGAGGGATACCATATAACGTATTGATCGTATGTGCATCAAAGGCTACCATTTTTCCTCGCACCAACACCTTCAACTGATCATGCCTAACCTTGAGGTTAGCATAAAATTCTCTCACCAACGAAATGACAGCATCTTGTGGCTGCCTGCCGAACTCATCCCAATGCCGAGCAGTAAGCATTAGTCCAATTTCAGTTCTAGGGAAATTAAGATCAAATCCCCTTTCTTTTATAATGCTCTTGCTCAAAATCTTTCCATAGTTCTCCTCCGCTTGTTCGTCCCAAAACCTGTTTGCATCGTAATTCACAGATGATGATGCACCCTTAGATTGTTTTTTTCTTGGAGGCATTTTATCGAACACCTTTCAATCACCAACTTCTCCTCAATCCAATTCACAAAATTTAATGATTCTTGCACTTCCCCAAACTTAATACTCACAATATGCACACCTCAACAATATACACAACAATCCAATCAACAATATCCACAATACCAAGAATGTACTTCACTAAACGTAATTTCCTTCCATAGCAAATAACACCTTCAATTTCGAAATTTCAACAAATATGCAATGGATTTGCTCACCTTGATTGTGTTGAAATGTTTCTTGAAGAATAAAATCAAAGCTCCATCCAATTCTTGAAGAAATTTTCGAGCCCCTTTGAAACCCTAGGTTTGATGTTGATTTTTTTTTTTGTGGAAAGAAAAGTGATATTTGATGGAATGAATGAAGATATTTAGGTTGGAGTGGTAAATTTGTTGAAGAAATAACAAAAATTGAGTGTGAAAAGTTTGTTCTTGAGAAAGGATTTCGAAGGAAGGAGAGAAATTTGAGAGAGGTGTTCTTCGATTATGAAAATTTCCGCCCCATTTTGTTTGTAAAACTATCGACCGCGGGTGCGGTGTGCAAGGGACCGCGGGTGCGGTATGCTCTCGAATTAATTTTGATATTCAGTATTCAATAACCGCGGGTGCGGTGTGCTCTCGGGACATGTTGCGCGGGTGCGCTCCAAAATATACAGCGGGTGCGGTGCTTTCTCGGCAATTTCTTGAAAATTTTTCCTTCCTTAACCGCGGGTGGGGTGTTATATGTACCGCAGGTGCGGTATTCCTTCGGGAAAAATTTTTATTTTCTTCATTTTTTTGAGTCCTGAGAATAAAACAAGTGGAATTCATTAGTTTTGGGAAGATATAAGCACACACTATACTAAAAAAAATATAAACAACCTATAATAAGAATACTAGAATAAAAGCAAAACCGAAAACAAATTGCAAAAGAGAAACAAAAATTTGGGTTGCCTCCCAATAAGTGCTTGGTTTAACGTCTTCAGCCCGACTTCCATCAGTCTACATCAAGTCGATCCGCCCAAAGGAATGTTGTCAAGGTGCCTTACTTCAGTTCCATAATATGGCTTAACTCGCTGCCCATTCACCTTGAAGGTCCTTCCATCACTGCATTTTAGCTCAATTGCCCCGTGACGGTACACTGTCTCCACCAAAAATGGACCTGACCAACGTGATTTCAACTTACCAGGAAACAACTTCAGACGGGAGTTGAACAAGAGTACTTGTTGTCCTGGTTTGAGCTCCCTTCGTACAATGAGTTTATCGTGCCACTTCTTGGTCTGCTCTTTGTAAATCTTGGCATTTTCATATGCATCATTGCAGAACTCATCCATATCGCTCAACTGCAGTTTCCTAACGTCACCAGAAGCTTTCAAATCAAAATTTAATTTCTTCACAGCCCAAAATGCTCTATGCTCCAACTCCAACGGCAGATGACATGCTTTCCCAAACACTAGCCTATAGGGAGACATCCCAATAGGCGTCTTGAATGCAGTCCGATAAGCCCATAACGCATCATCCAACTTCATAGCCCAATCTCTCCGGTTGGTGTTGACAGTCTTTTCCAGAATTTGCTTAATTTCACGATTGGATATTTCAGCTTGTCCATTCGACTGAGGATGGTATGCTAGTGCCACTTTGTGCTTCACATTGTATTTAGCCAACAGTGAGTTGAAAATTTTATTGCAAAAATGCGTACCTTCATCACTAATGATGGCTCTCGGTGTTCCAAACCTGGTGAAGATGTTCTTGTGGACAAACTTAACTACAACACGAGCATCATTAGTGTCACGCCCCGAGACCGGGGTTGGTCGACACCGGCGTTGTTCATCAATCACACAATCGAAAAACAACCAGCCTCATAGCACAGTATAAACCGAAACCAGTTTATTTCATAAATTCGCAAAAAACAACCATTGTCTTTACAACTGACAAATGAAATAACTAAAACGACAGAGTTTATAATGCGGAAACGAAAAAAAATAACTTGAACTAAATTTCTTTAGTGTTCACCATCCCCAAAACTGTTCGGACTCCTCCTCCTCGAGTTCTTCTTCGGGCTTATCTGGGAAGGTTGTAAGGGGGGTGAGTATTTGGGGAATACTCAGCAAGTGGGGGAATATCGAGCACAATAAAACAACATGCATAAATTTCAAAAGAAAACACATACTGGCACAATAATGTTCACATGCATAACCTTTACCAAGCACTGCGATTTATCTACCTTCTATGGTTTACTGACGTCAGTCCCTAATTTTTACTCCTCTAAGGGGGCGAGGCCGTATAGCGGTTATGTCCCCCACCGTGTAAGGGTACGTCATAGTTGGGATTCCCACCCATATACGGTTGACTCCTCAGAGTGCTAAAAACGTATGAAAATGCAAGAACGGGGTAGAATAAAGATTGTACTCGATTCTCAAATTTTCTTTCAAAATTTCGAAAAGAAAAATCCCATATGCATAACCTAACTTTTAAACATTAAAAATAGCCCACTTACCTTAAACTTTTTGAAGAAAAACGTGAAAACCACGGTGGCTGGACTGCGGCAGTGCTTCGCTGTGCTCGAAAAATCTTAAGAAAACTAGAGGGGATTTCGAAAATATGGTGAGATATGAGGTGTGAAATTTTGAGTCAGGTGGCCCTCCTATTTATAGGGGTTGGCTGCTATCGTGATCAAGAATTTTAGTGTGTTTGAATTATAAATCAAATCTTCATCTAATCTCTGTGATTTTCAAAATCTACACCCTCCTCCTTATGAAATTTTCGAAATTTGTATAACATGTGTACCGATAATTTCGAATTCTAGGGATTTTATTCTCTCTTGCTTGATTTTTATCCCGGTATCTCAATATCAATTAAACTCTTGGATTTTTCTCCTGCTCAAATTTTAAATAATATACACGATATTAATATTCACTCAATCTTGGTACATTCTTGCAAAAATCTCACATCTTAAAATCAAATAAATTCTGGTATCCAAGATATACTACCCTGATAACATGATAACTCAAAATCTTGGGTTTTACATCCCTCCCTCCTTATGAGAAGTTTCGTCCTCGAAACTTGGGTTGTCTTGGTCTATGAAGAGGTACGGGTATTGGTCCCTCATTCTTTCTTCTAGCTCCCACGTGGCTTCTCTTTCCGTGTGGTTACACCATTGCACCTTGACGTAGGAAATGATTCGTCGTCTTAGTACTTGGTCCTTGGTGTCCACAATTCTAATGGGAACTTCTTCGTACTTCAGCTCTTCTCCCAAGTTACTTTCGATCATGAGCGGTTCTGCTTCTAACATGTGGTTTGGGTCCGAGATGTATTTCCGTAGTTGGGACACGTGGAAAACGTTATGAATTCTAGACATGCTTGGTGGCAGGGCCAATCTGTATGCTAGTGTGCCCACCTTTTCCAAAATCTCAAAGGGTCCTACGTAACGAGGGTTTAGCTTCCCAGCTTTACTGAATCAGACAACTCCTTTCATAGGCGATACTTTTACGTAGGCCTTCTCACCAACGTTGAACTCCACTGGCCTTCTTTTCAGATCTGCCCAACTCTTTTGTCGGTCTTGAGCTGCCTTGAGTTTTTCTCGGACAACTGTAACCTTGTCTACTGTTATCTGTACGAGCTCGGTTCCTACTACTGCTTTTTCTCCACTTCATCCCAATAAAGTGGTGATCGACATTTCCTTCCATAAAGAGCTTCGTATGGGGCCATTCCGATGCTGCTGTGATAGCTGTTGTTGTAAGCAAACTCAATTAAAGGTAGATGAGTGCTCCAATTGCTACTGAATTCAAGAGTGCATGCTCGCAGCATATCTTCCAAAGTTTGGATGGTTCTCTCCGTTTGTCCATCGGTTTGAGGATGATATGCCGTACTTAGGGTTACTTTCGTTCCCATGGCCTCTTGAAAGCTCTTCCAAAAGCGCGAGACGAACCTTGGGTCTCTGTCAGACATGATGCTCACTGGTACTCCATGAAGTCTTACAATATTGTCCATATACAGTGTAGCTAATTTGCCCAGATTGTGGTTCATACGGACGGGTAGGAAGTGTGCAGATTTTGTAAGTCTATCTACAATTACCCATATTCCGTCCTGACCTTGCCTTGACTTTGGTAATCCTACCACAAAGTCCATGGAGATATGGTCCCACTTCCACTCAGGTATCTCCAACGGTTGCAATAATCCTCCGGGTCGCTGGTGCTCTGCTTTGACCTGTTGAAAAACCTGACACTTAGAGACGAATACTGCCACATCTCTTTTCATTCCGTTCCACCAAAAATTCCTCTTAAGGTCTCTGTACATTTTTGTACTGCCTGGATGGACTGAAAACTTGGACTTGTGTGCTTCTGATAATATTTCTTGGCGGAGGTTATCGCTGTCTGGTACCCACAGTCGTCCTTTCATCCAAACGACTCCCTTGTCATCACTTTGTAGATCTTGAGACTTCCCGTTTTCGACTTGTTCCTTAAGTTTCTTTAGTTCAGGGTCTCGATCCTGGTTTATCTTGACGTCTCTTGCAGACATGGCCGAGCGGAGAGTGATGCTAGAGTGATCTTGTTTCCACTTTTCCGACTCAGAGCATCGGCCACTTTGTTCGCTTTACCTGGGTGGTAACTTATAGTCAAGTCGTAATCTTTCAATAGTTCGATCCACCGCCTTTGCCTCATGTTCAGTTCTTTCTGGGTGAACAGGTACTTGAGACTCTGGTGATCTGTGAAAATTTCGCACTTGGCACCATAGAGATAGTGCCTCCAAATTTTTAAGGCAAAGACAACTGCTGCTAGCTCCAGATTGTGCGTAGGATAATTCTGCTCGTGCGGTTTCAACTGCCTTGATGCGTAGGCGATCACTCTTCCCTCTTGCATGAGTACGCATCCCAGACCTTCCTTAGAGGCGTCACTGTAGATGGTGAATTCCTTGTCTTCAGTGGGTAAGGCTAGTACTGGCGTGGATGCGAGCTTTTCTTTTAATGTCTGAAAAATTTTCTCGCAACCTTCGTCCAAGATGAACTTGGAATTCTTCTGAGTGAGTCTAGTCAGTGGTATGGCGATTGAAGAGAACCCTTCAACTAACTTTCTGTATAACCTGCTAGTCCAAGGAAGCTTCTGATGTCGGTGGCGTTCTTAGGTTTTGGCCACTCTGTAATTGCTTCCACTTTCTTGGGATCCACTGATACTCCTGCTTCAGAGATTATGTGTCCCAAAAAGGATACACTCTTAAGCCAGAACTCACATTTCTTAAACTTAGCATATAGTTCTTTCTCCCTCAGTGTCTGTAGTGCAAGGCGGAGGTGCTCTTCATGTTCTTCCTCGTTGGGTGAATAAACTGAGGATGTCATAATTAAATACCACTACGAACCGGTCCAGAAATGGTTTGAACACTCTGTTCATTAGGTCCATAAAGGCTGCAGGCGCATTGGTCAACCCAAAAGGCATCACTGTGAACTCATAAAGCCCATATCTTGTCCGAAAAGCTGTTTTGGAGATATCTTCAGCCCTGACCTTCAGTTGGTGGTATCCAGTCCTCAGATCCAATTTAGAAAAGACTGCGGCTCCCTTGAGCTGGTCAAATAGATCGTCTATTCTCGGAAGAGGGTACTTGTTCTTGATAGTGATCTTGTTCAGTTCCCTATAGTCGATGCACAATCTCATACTCCCATCTTTCTTCTTCACAAAGAGTACTGGCGCTCCCCATGGGGACACACTAGGTCGAATTTGCTTTTTTTCCAGCAATTCTTGGAGTTGCACTTTTAGCTCCTTGAGTTCAGCTGGCGCCATCCTGTAAAGTGCTTTAGAGATTGGTGCTGCACCAGGAACCAGATTAATTTCGAACTCAACTTCGCGGTCCAGGAACTGTCCCTGGGAGTTCTTCTGGGAAAACATCCGGGAACTCACATACTATTGGGATGTCTTCTATCCTCATTTCGACTTCTCCTTGCACTTCGTTAACCATTGCTAGGTAGATATCGTCTCCGGATTTCATGGCCTTCCATGCCTAGGAAGCGGAAAGGAGTGATTTTCGTTCCTTGGATTTACCATGATACACGATCTCTGCCTGATTCGGGGTTTGGAGCTTAACTCTTTTCTCTTTACAGTCCACTATGGCATTATTACTGGCTAACCAATCCATCCCTAGAATGATGTCGAAATCGACCATAACCAATTGTATTAAGTCGGCACTGAAAGTCTGATTAGCGATACCGATCTTACAATCCTTGTGAATTTCATGAGTTTCTATAGTCTTACTCGTAGGTGTGGCTATCCGAAAAGGTTCAGTTAGAGATTCGGACTTAAGTCCTACTTTCTCAGCAAACCTCTTAGACACAAAAGAGTGCGTAGCACCACAGTCAAACAATGCATAGGCAGGTACTTTTTGAAGTAAGATGGTACCTGATACGACTTCATTGGCGTCGTCCGCCTCTTCCTGATTCATAGAGAATACCCTGGCATTAGGCTTATTCTCATTTGGTTTGTTGGGGTTAGCTCCCACCTTCGACCCAATTCCTTTGTTGGGCCCGGCTGCTTGATTGGCGGCAGTAGGATATTTTGCGATTCGGTGCCCTGATTTCCCACATCCGAAGCACACACCACTAGCTCTTCGGCACTCCCCTGTGTGTCTGAAATTGCATGTTGGGCACGGCTTGAGTCCTTGGTGGTTTGCCGTGGAGGGTTGCCCTAGAGAAGGTCCGCCTGCTTGACTGGGCTTCCTGAACTTTTGGCCACCCAGTGAAGACTGACCAGTAAGAGGGCGCTTGTTCTTATATTCCCCCTCTCTTCGGCGAATGTCGGTTTCAGCTCAAATAGCTGCGCCCATAAGATCTGCAAAATTGGCGGGCTGATAAACTGCTAAGGCTGACTGGATTCGACTGTTCAATCCTCTCTTAAACCGGTGCAGCTTCAAAACTTCGTCCGCCATGATTGCCGGAGCATACGACCCAAGGGCATTAAACTGAGATGTGTATTCCACTACGGACATATCTGGAGCTTGAGTGAGATTTTCAAATTCACTCAACTTCTGCAATCTGACTTCCGCTGGGTAGTACTGTTTCAGAAATGTCTCTCGGAAGTTCTGCCATGTGACTGGCCCGATAGCGATCATGGCTGGTGAGACTGCTTCCCACCACTTAGCTGCTCTGTCCTCTAAGAAAGGCACAACCACATCTACTTTGAGTGCTTCGGGGACTTCCAATAGTCGCAGTTGAGTCTCGACGCTCTTTAGCCAACTCTGGCCAATTTCAGGATCGACATCCCCTCTGAAAGTCGGACACCTGTTCTTACGAAGGGATTCGTAATGGAATTTTATTTCATTCGGTGGTGGTGGTGGAGGTGGTTGATTGGCATTCGGATTTCCCAATCCTTGCAATGTTGTCGCCACTATGGTGGCTATGGCCATAAGATCGGCTTGGCTTAGATTGATGGCAGGCGGGGGTCCATTCTCCTGTCGATCCTCCTACCTGTTTTCCTGTCTATTTTCTTGCCTGTTTTCGCGATCGGTATTAGCGTAACGCGAGTTGCGGTTCTGTCTTGGGGGTCTGCCAGCCATTTCTACAATCACAAGATCTAAGAATTTGTACTGGTAGGATTCATGCAATAAATTGCGTAGAAGTAAATTGAAATCAATGGAACAAATAAAATATTTTATTGATTTCTCAAACAGGAAAAAAAATAAGTGAACATGACCAATCTAGATAAAATAAAAATGTACTGAACAAAAGAAAATGTAGCAACAACGGAAAGAAACTACTAAAAAAAATGGTCCACTAAACGTTCTAATCTGCTATCTCGCCATTTCCCATTGCCACATCAGGTGGGGCTTCTTCCTCCTCATCTCTGGGTCTAAGAAATCTGCCAGCTGCATCTGAAGACTATGATTTTCCGATTCCAACTCAGCAATCTGTTCCCTGTGGGTCAGAATCTTTCCTATCGCATCATTCAATTCATTTCTTGCATGTATACCATTTGCCTTATTTTTCTCGAGGAGCTCTTTTTTCTTCATTTTACCTTTGTCCACTTCCTTGGATAGCCTTTGATTACTCTCAGACAACTTCATCATCATGCCCCATGACTCTTCTTGTCCTTTAGTCGTGCTTCAGTTAACTCCACGGTGCGCCTATCCATTTCTTCCCTGGCCCGCTTGGCTTGACCCATTGCTATGGTTAACGAGTCTCGAAGCTTGGAATTTTGCTCCTTAGTGAGCTCGAACATTTGGAAGACTTCGTCAATCCTTTTCTCGGCTGCCTCTAGTTTGGTAATCAGATTTTCCACTTGCTGCCTCCTCTCGAGATTACTAGCTCTCAGCCTCTTGATAGTCGCATCCTAGTTCATGAGGGCCAATTCTTTTAAACGTATAGCAGCCTGAGCGCGCGTGCGAGGTCGGTGATTATCCAGCTGGGTCGTCTCCCTAAGAGTAATCGGGGTCACTTTCTTACGAGCGGTGACACGGAATCGAGCCATTTCCTGAAACAATAAAGAAAGGAAATGCTCAGAATATCAAAAATAGGATAAAATAAATATCAAGAACTAATAGAGCAGGGTATCGAAATATATATGCATTTTTCGAAAAATTTCCGAAAATAGGAGGTTAAAGCTGATGGGTTGACTCGATGATTCGGCCGAGTTGATTCGCCGGGTTGACTCGCTGGAGTACGGTCGGAGCAGAGGCGTATGTCGGCGACGGGGTAAGGGTTACGGAACCGGTGACGTCATGGCCAGAATCGGTTGGAAAACTGCCTAATTTGGCCGGAACTCGCTCAAAATCGGTCAACTCCCTTGAAATTGGGCGTTTTTGATTTCTTGATCCGATCCCAAAATTTATTGTTGGGAAAAGTTACCCATAGAACGTAGAGTGTTTGGGTAAAATTAATTGAAAATCGGAGTAAATTGATAGGGTAATTGGACAAAATAATTTTCGGGTTAGGGTTCATACGCCAAATTCGTAGATCTGAAATTCACGTTTCATCTGAACGCGAAATATGAAATTGTTTGAGGGCTTTTGTTCGTCTCATCGAGAGGGTTCGAGATCTGGTCTCCGATCAAAGAAACACTACCGGAAGCGGCCGGAATCGGCGAAAAACGCGGCGGCGCGCGTAGGGGCTGTTTTGCCGAATTTTTTTTTTTTTTTTCGAAATTTGATTTTTTTTTTAAACTCGATTTTTCCCACTCGGATTATGAACCTGGCGGCTCTGATACCACTAAAATGTCACGCCCCGAGACCGGGGTTGGTCGACACTGGCGTTGTTCATCAATCACACAATCGAAAAACAACCAGACTCGTAGCACAATATAAACCGAAACCAGTTTATTTCATAAATTCGCAAAAAACAACCATTGTCTTTACAACTGACAATTGAAATAACTAAAACGACAGAGTTTATAATGCGGAAACGAAAAAAAAATAACTTGAACTAAATTCCTTTAGTGTTCACCATCCCCAAAAGTGTTCGGACTCCTCCTCCTCGAGTTCTTCTTCGGGCTTATCTGGGAAGGTTGTAAGGGGGGTGAGTATTTGGGGAATACTCAGCAAGTGGGGGAATATCGAGCACAATAAAACAACATGCATAAATTTCAAAAGAAAACACATACTGACACAATAATGTTCACATGCATAACCTTTACCAAGCACTGCGATTTATCTACCTTCTATGGTTTACTGACGTCAGTCCCTAATTTTTACTCCTCTAAGGGGGCGAGGCCGTATAGCGGTTATGTCCCCCACCGCGTAAGGGTACGTCATAGTTGGGATTCCCACCCATATACGGTTGACTTTTCACAGTGCTAAAAACGTATGACAATGCAAGAAAGGAGTAGAAGAAAGATTGTACTCGATTCTCAAATTTTCTTTCAAAATTTCGAAAAGAAAAATCCCATATGCATAACCTAACTGTTAAACATTAAAAATAGCCCACTTACCTTAAACTTCTTGAAGAAAAACATGAAAACCACGGTGGCTGGACTGCGGCAGTGCTTCGCTGTGCTCGAAAAATCTTAAGAAAACTAGAGGGGATTTCGAAAATATGGTGAGATATGAGGTGTGAAATTTTGAGTCAGGTGGCCCTCCTATTTATAGGGGTTGGCTGCTATCGTGATCAAGAATTTTAGTGTGTTTGAATTATAAATCAAATCTTCATCTAATCTCTGTGATTTTCGAAATCTACACCCTACTCCTTATGAAATTTTCGAAATTTGTATAATATTTGTACCGATAATTTCGAACTCTAGGGATTTTATTCTTTATTGCTTGATTTTTATCCCGGTATCTCAATATCAATTAAACTCTTGGATTTTTCTCCTGCTCAAATTTTAAATAATATACACGATATTAATATTCACTCAATCTTGGTACAATCTTGCAAAAATCTCACATCTTAAAATCAAATAAATTCTGGTATCCAAGATATACTACCCTGATAACATGATAACTCAAAATCTTGGGTTTTACAATTAGTATTGGTGGCAATTGCTTCCACCCATTTCGACACATAATCAACAGCTAATATTATATAAGATTGACCAAAAGAAGGGGGAAAGGGTCCCATGAAATCTATGCCCCATACATCAAAAGTTTCACTTCCAAAATATTTGTCAGTGGCAATTCGTGACGCCTACAAATGTTTCCTAACCTTTGGCACCTATCACATGATTTCACTAAGGTATAGCTATCCTTAAACAAAGTAGGCCAGAAAAAACCTGATTGCAATACCTTAGCTGCAGTTCGTGTCGCTCCAAAATGTCCACCATATGCAGATGAATGACATAGCTCAAGAATTTGGTGTGCTTCAACACCGTCAACACATCTCCTAATCACTTGGTCAGCACATCTCTTATACACATAAGGATCATCCCAGAAGAAAAATTTGATATCATGAAAGAACTTCTTTTTCTGATGGTTGTTCAGATCTGGAGGAAGAATACCACAAGACAAAAAATTCGCAATGTCAGCAAACCAAGGGAGTATTGAACTTACCTCAAAGAGTTGTTCATCTGGAAATGTTTCCTGTATTGCTCCTTCTTCTTTCCTATCCTCTAGCTCAAGTCTTGACAAGTGGTCAGCCACTTGATTCTCACTTCCCTTCTTATCTTTGACCTCGAAGTCAAATTCTTGTAATAGCAGTATCCACCTTATCAAGCGTGGTTTCGCATCCTTCTTGGCAAATAGGTAGCGAATGGCTGCATGGTCAGTAAAAAAAATTACCTTTGTGCCGATCAGATATGGCCTGAATTTGTCGAAGGTAAATACTACAGCAATCATCTCCTTTTCAGTCGTGGTGTAATTTTGCTGTGCAGCATCCATAGTACGGCTTGCATAATAGATTGCCCTAAACATCCTTTCTCTTCTTTGGCCCAATACTGCACCAACGGCATAATCACTTGCGTCACACATCAGCTCAAAGGGCTCCTTCCAGTCCGGCACTATCATGATTGGTGTTGTCACCAATGCCCTCTTGATTTTCTCAAAAGCCTGCAAACAATCATCATAAAATATGAATATGGAATCTTTTTCAAGCAAATTACATAAGGGTTTAGTGATCTTAGAAAAATCTTTAATGAATCTCCGATAAAACCCCGCATGTCCTAGAAAGCTCCTTATTCCTTTGATGTTCTTTGGTGGAGGAAGTTTTTCCATTGCAACCACCTTGGCTCTATCCACCTCTAATCCCTTAGATGATACTTTATGTCCATGGACAATGCCCTCTTGGACCATAAAGTGAAATTTTTCCCAATTAAGAACTAGGTTCTTTTCTTGGCATCTCTGCAACACAAGGGATAAGTTATGTAAACAATGATCAAATGAAGAGCCAAATACCGAGAAGTCATCCATGAAGACTTCCATGATTTCCTCCACCATGTCTGAAAATATAGCCATCATACACCTCTGAAAAGTTGCCGGTGCATTGCATAGCCCAAAAGGCATTCTCCTAAAAGCGAACGTACCATAGGGACACGTAAAAGTAGTCTTCTCCTGATCCTCTGGTGCTATAACTATCTGGTTATAACCTGAATAACCGTCTAAGAAGCAATAATGACAATAACCAGCAAGTCTATCTAGCATTTGATCAATAAAAGACAATGGAAAATGATCTTTTCGGGTGGCATTGTTCAATTTTCTATAATCCATACAAACTCGCCAACCAGTTACAGTACGAGTAGATATTAATTCATCATGTTCATTTTTAACCACAGTTATTCCACCCTTTTTCGGTATAACTTGTACAGGAGACACCCAATTACTATCAGAAATAGCATATATCACACCAGCATTCAACAATTTAAGCACCTCATTTTTCACAACTTCTTTCATTGCCGGATTTAATCTCCTCTGATGATCCACATAAGAATTATACGACTCCTCCATTAAAATTTTATGCATGCATATAGTGGGGCTAATTCCCCTAATATCAGAAATCGACCATCCCAATGCAGTTTTATATTCCCTCAATACTCTCAATAATTTATCTTTTTCATCAATAGTAAGGGAGGAAGATATGATTACCGGATATGTCTACTTCTCTCCTAAGAATGCATAACATAGGTGGCTTGGCAATTCCTTCAGCTCAGGAGAGGGTGATATTACCTCTATTTTCTCTTTGACGTTCAACTCCTCAATCAACACATCCGTTTTCTTTTCTTTATGCAATACTTCAAGAGCCACCAGTTGCTCTTTCACTTCCCAGTCGTCTTCACTAACAGCTTCAGCAGCTCCAACCAAGCAACTCTCCAAAGGGTCCCTAGTTCCTGCACAGTCAAAGGATACACATGAGTCTATAACATCAATGCTTTTACAAGTACTTACCTCATTTGATCCCCTCATGGCATGATAGATATTAAAAATGACTTCTTCTCCACCAACTCTCAAGGTGAGTTCACCCTTATGCACATCTATCAATGCCCTTCCAGTTGCAAGGAACGGTCTCCCAAAGATTAATGGAGCATCATTATCCTCTTCCATATCTAGAATCACAAAGTCTGCAGGAAAAATAAACTTATCCACTTTTACCAATACATCCTCGACGATCCCTCTTGGATATGTAAGACTTCTGTCTGCAAGCTGTAGGGTGATAGTGGTTGGTTTAACTTCTCCAAGCTCCAATTTCCTGAAAATAGAAAATGGCATCAAATTAATACTTGCTCCTAAATCACATAAAGCTTTACTACAATGAGAACCACCAATAAAGCAAGGAATAGTAAAACTCCCTGGATCTTTCAATTTTTGTGGTAATTTCTTTTGTAGGATGGCACTCCACTCCTCAGTAAGCTTCACTGTCTCAAACTCTTGCAGCTTCCTATTTTTAGACATCACATCTTTAATGAACTTGGCATAGTTGGGCATTTGCTCCAATGCATCAGCAAATGGTATATTGATGTGTATCTTCTTAAAAATCTCAAGGAATTTTGCAAATTGATCATCTAAACTCTTCTTTTTGAACCTCTGATGGTATGGAATGGCAGGCTTAAATGCAGGAGGTTGTACAACTTTTGTCTTAGAGTCCTCAACCTTATTCTCTGTTATAACCTCAAACTCAACATCTTCCACTGACTTCTCATTTTCCACCATCTCCTTGGGACTTTGAACCTCCAATTCTTTTCCGCTCCTCAAAGTGACTGCCTTGCACTGCTCTTTTGGTTTAACTTCCGTATTACTCGGAAATTGACCCCTGTTCTGATCTCTCAAAACATTAGCCAACTGTTCAATTTGTGTCTCCAAAGATTTCATCGTAGCACCCATGTTTCCTATGTGAGTCTCCATGCTATCAAGCCGAGACTCAGTTCTAGCCATCCTCTTTCCAGATTCAGCCACAAATGTACCTACCAAATCCTCAAACGAAGGCTTTCCCTCCCCTTTTGATGTATTAAACCCCGGAGGAGGATTCAACACATTCTTATTGTTTGCATAAGAAAAATTTTCATGATTTCTCAGACCTGGATGATAAGTATTAGGAGGAGGGTTACCTCGATATCCTCCAAATCCACCAAAGTTTCTGTTGTTGATATATTGGGCTTCTTCAAGAGAATGAGTTTCTTCAGCAACCACGGAAGGACCTTCAGTGTCAGGTATGCTCACTTTATTCATGGCTGCTAGTTGTGTGGTCAATGCAGAAACTTGGGCGGTTAGTGAAGTGATAGGATCCACGGCATAAATACCAGCTGTCTTCTTTACTCCTGACCTTTCAGATGGCCACTGATAACTGTTAATGGTCATCTGTTCAAGCAAATCATATGCTTGATTAGGTGATTTGGAAAATATCGTTCCACCAGCTGCTGCATCCACAGTGCCTCTTGTTTGTCCATTCAAACCATTATAAAACAATTCAATCTGTACCCAATCTTCAAAACCATGGTTTGGACACCTCCTCAACAACTCCTTATACCGTTCCCATGCCTCATATAATTGCTCAAAGTCAGTCTGCCTAAAATTACTTATCTCTATCTTCAACTGTGCAGACTTCGCAGGTGGAAAATATTTAGCAAGGAACTTGGTTGCTAACTCTTGCCATGTAGTGATACTCCCCAAAGGAAGCGATTGGAGCCATCCTCTTGCTTGATCCCTAAGAGAAAAAGGAAACAAACGCAATCGAATTATATCATCAGAAACACCATTTATTTTTACCGTGTCAGTAATTTCAAGGAATGTTCTGAGATGTAGATGAGGATCTGCAGTAGCGGCTCCCCCAAACTGATTCTGTTGAACCATGTTTATCAATGCTGGCTTAAGCTCAAAGTTGTTTGCATTAATAGTCCCTCGTGCTATGCCCGAGTAATGAGCATTTAGTACCGGCCTAAAATGATCTCTGATGGGTATTGCAGGGGGTGGATTTTCATTATCTCTGTTTTCAGCCATTGCTCGAATCTCTTCTCTTCTTGCCTTTCTTAATATTCTTACGGTTCTTTTGATCTCAGGATCAAAGATAAGCAAGTAAAGATTTTGCGATCTTCGCATGCACTGTCAAACAAAGATAAGAAACAAATCAATGTTTAATGTATTACAATAAAAACAGCTCTAAATTAAAATAAAGACTAATTGGTATCAATACTAATATAAATTTAAAATAGACACTCCCCGGCAACGGCGCCAAAAACTTGTCGCGAATTTTCTTAATTGCTTGCAAGTGCACAACGTCAAGTTGTAATAAAATGTATTGTCGAGTACAAGTGTCGATCCCACGAGTAGTACGTATTTAAATGTATATTAATGCTTGCAATTAAAATAGTCTCAATTTTATTTAGAAAAATCAATTGATAGATTTGTTTGCACCAATAACTAAATTGAAAATAAATTTAATTATATTATAACACCAAACTTTTTATAACAAATAACTATGAAATAAAAGATCTAGAGGTCCGATTTCACGCAACTATCCACCATGTGTTATTTTGTGTAGCTATATTATAAATGTCCTTATTATACATTAGCCAAGAATTCTAATTATCTACTCCCTCTCCCGAGTGCTAAGTAGATACAAATTATCTAACAAAGGATTGTAACGTCCCCGTCAACAATCTATAATTAAATAACACAATAAGCAATAACTTCTTTTAATGGCTTCAATAGCAATATATGTCCCGAACTATATAAATACCATCGATGTATTTTTCCCTTTCTTGTTTATAAATTCCCTTTTCCAAGTGATAAATTATAAACATAAGAATCATTCAAGATATGGCCAATAAAATGAAAGCATTAAGATTGGAAAAATACAAATGAACAATAAGGAAAACTTATATAGCATAATTCATAAATCCCAACACATGGTGTCTAGTTTTGTTCCATCATTCCTCTAGAAATAAGAATTAGTTCATAATAAAAATAACACAACAACACATGAATCTTAAACAAGACATATCAAATAAAAATAAGGAAAGAAGAACTTAGAACAAGAGATTTGGAGTGCAATGAAATTTCTGTCCAGAAATGTGCAATAGATTTCCAAATATGATGAACTTGAGCTTCAATCCTTTCTTTGTAGCCTCCTCTCCTTTCCTTTGCTCCCCAATACCCTAGATGGTGAATAATAGAAGCCTTTTATAGTCCAGACAAGCTTCCCCACGCAGCACACCATTTTCCTCTACTTTTATTCGAAGTCCAAAAAGTTACAGATTTTTCGGACTCTGTTTTGCGAAGGACCGCGGGTGCGGTGAAAGAAGGACCGCGGGTGCGGTGTTGTTTCGGAGAAACTTTCAGTCTCGAAATTCATTGACCGCGGGTGCGGTGAAAGAAGGACCGCGGGTGCGGTCATGCTTCGGCAGAATCTTTTATTTCTAACTTCAGGGACCGCGGGTGCGGTCCATATGATACCGCGGGTGCGGTCATACTTCGGCCATTTTATCTTTTGCACTACTCCAATTCAACAATTTGCTACTCCAAATTCTATTCTAAGCTTCCAAACTACAACAACAAAAACAACAACAAATCACATAAAACCTGCTCAAGAATAACAAAATTTCAAGTTAAAAACAAGTAATAAAAGTACAATAAATTGCACTTATCAGCTGCCCCTGGAAAGCATAAATACGTGACAGGATTTGGCAACAAAATTCCTTGCAAAATATTTCCCACCTATCAAGTCCGCCCTGCTGAAAATTGAGATCAACACCTCCAGAAATAATAAATTTGAGCAGCTCTACCAATATTGGGACATTACAAAGAACTTCTTAGAAGATGCAAGAACCATGGCTTCAAAGATTAGGTGCAGATCGATTTATTCTATAATGGTTTGAATGGACAAACAAGAACAACTTCTAATGAAGCTGTCAGTGGCACAATCTTTGATATATCTCCTAACCATTCCTTCGAATTTCTTGAGCATTTGATCATAAATATCTATCGGTTTCCCTCTGAATGATCCGGAGCAAAGCGATTTTCTGGAGTCTATGCGATAGATCCTATCACATCTCTCATTGCCCAAGTGTTTGTACTGACCACACAAATTACAACCGCGAACAAAGGAGGCCAGTCTACTTCTCAATTAGCTATTCTTTCCTTTGAAGAAGAGCCTCGCATGGAAGAAACACAATACATCAACAATAAAAATCGTTGGTATGAAGGCTACTGAGATAACACTGCTTCTAATCACTATCATCCTTGTATGCATAAACAAAAAAAAATTCTCTTATGAGAAAAACAAAAATGTGTTAAATCCTCATCCGGGTTTCAATAATAATAAAAAAGTGAAGGTAAGACATCTTTTGAAGACTTGGTTTGTATGTTCGTGGCAGAATCAAGTAAAAGAATGAGAAATACTGAATCTCATCTTGACAACAACCTTTACCAAAAGAGGTGATGACTAAGATCGTGATGAAAAGAGAGGGGAAGAATTACTAATGGAAAGTGAAGAGAAGTCTGAAGAAAAAATGGCAGAGCCAAGGAATGTCCTTGATCAACATATTTACCAAAAGCTAACTTCATTAGCATCAATGGTTCAAGAAGAAGGTTTTTGATGATCAATTTGTAAAGTTTACTGAAATTGTCAAGAAAATTCACATCAAAACATTTCATTTGTTGAAGCTTCGGAGCAAATGCCTTACTATGCAAATTTCATCAAGGATGTGATGTCAAGGAGGAGAATACAACAAGAGTACAAAAACACTAAAGTTGATAGAAGAGTATAGTGTCATCCTCCAAAAGAAGCTTCCAAAAAATAAAATGTTTTTACTATTCCTTGTGTTAATGATGGTTCTCATGTAAATAGTATAAAGGCCCGAAATTCGTATTTGAAAATTTTCGAAAAAATTTAAAATTTTTTTTTAAATAATTAAAATGTCTCGATCATAAGATAAACTGATAAATAAAGTTCAATGTTCGAAATAGCAGCGGAAAAAATTATTGTTTTTCAAAATAACAATTTGAAATAATCCAACAACGATAAAAATGTTTGATCATAAAATGATAAATGCTGAAAATGAGGTCCTCGGGTTCCACTACTGCCGACCCAAGCTAGCTAACTCGTTCCCGCCCTCGGTCCCGACATGACTAGTACCTACAACAATCAAGTCTAGTGAGTCTAAAGACTCAACATGCATATATCGTACATAACAAGTAAATAAATAATAAAATCGCATGCAAAGTGAAAATATCATGTCGTGAGGCATAACGTAAAATATCGTGTCATGAATAATTATAATACGTGCATAACTGAACTGAAAATCATAAGTAAAAATGTTCGCTCCGTAGATCCCTGTCATAAAATAACATGTCGTAGTTCTACTGTTGAGATTATGTTCTACCCAAGTGGCCCCATGAACTGCACTGAACTGAACCGGTAAATGACCACCGGGTGAAGTAATGAGCGTCTAATCAGACTAATGCCACAGTATACTGGGTGCAACTGAACTGATCGGTAAGTGACCACCGGGATGAACTGAACTGAACCGGTAAGTGACCACCGATTGAAGTAATAATCCCATGACAGTGAAGTGGCCACAAGCAATATCGCATAAATCTCATAAATGAATATTTTATATATTTTTATGCACGTAAAATAATTAGTCACATAATTAAATATCCTGTAATAATTTTACCACATGGGTTGGATCGTTCTCAGGCTCGCTGCGACCTAAATCTCACATGAAAAATATGCAAATGGTTTAACTTGACAGAACTTTGTAATTGACTCCAAAAACGAGACAATTACGCCCAATGACTTAGTATTTAATCATGACTCCGTGCCAACCCGAACCAACACCGAACCATCATTTAGTCATGATTAAAATACACCTAAAATGATGAAATAATGCTCCTAAAATTACAGTACTCGAAATTTTGGTGAATGGAGGCCAAAACATGAAATGCTCTTTCGAGAGTCACTTTGGCACATTGCACCGTAAATTCTCATACGACCTCTAAACTTATCCGAGTCACGAACGGCCAAAAACATGACCTTCCTAACTCGATGAGGTACTGTCCAGTCCAAGGCCATAGGCTAAAAGCCAATCCAGAACTCGAAACTCACCTCTGAACCGCGGGTACAGTTGCTGTAAAAAAAATACAGCAGCTGTTGGTGCGTTTCCTTGCGTCGTTTGCGAGGCTAATGGCCATTGGGGCTTGAACCACCGACCATAACCTCTTACCAACATCCTATGGTATGGTTTGAACCATGGCAAAGGGCCCTAGGCCAGTCACAATCCAACCCACACCAGAAACGTGACGAGCAACAATCTGCACGCGTGGGACGTTGCTGTTGTTTGCTGTCATGGATCATTCCAGTGGCCATTTGGTTGACTATGGCATGATCTAGACATCAAGGGGTATTGTATGAACCCTGGCTAAGGGCTAAAGAGCCAACCAAGATCCACACCAACACCCATAATTTCGAAACACAACACACACACAACAACCAGAATTTTTCCAAAACCGAGGGGCTGTTCTTGTTTATTTTTGAAACCGATTGGGACATGAACCAAGTCATGAAAGGACATCTTGGTCACGTCCTAGACATGTCAAGGAAGGGTTATAACCATGGTTACAGGCCCAAAAGCCAACCAAGATTCGAACCTCTTTGAACAATCCACAACCAGAATTTTAGAGACTCATGAATTGCAATGAGGAGAGTTGCTGTCAAAACTCTTTCTCCAGCGTATAGGGGCTGGAACCAACGGACTTACAAGACCCTAACATGTCCCTAATACATTTCTAGATGCAGCCTCGAGCCCCTGGAATCGATCCATACCCTGAACCATCAAAACAAATACCAACGTGAAGCATGAAGGGAAACAGAAAATCTGTGCAGAATTTTTTTGTTCTTGTTGCTGTATAATTTCGGTTTTGCCATGAAATCCTCATCATGTAATGTTTTAAAATATTTATATAACTTGATTGAAGAGCAAAGAAAGATATAGACATGCCTGGAAATTTTTGTTTTGAAAGAAAAACAAACGAGCGACGACGCGGTGCGGAGGAGGAGTCTTCTTCTTTTCTCACCTTTTTCTCTCTTATTTTCTAGTGGAGGCTCACGATTTTTTTCTCACAAACTACTCTGAAATTTTCGATGAATGAGGAGGGAGGAAAGGCTAGGAAGAAAAAAAGGGAAATTGCAAGATAAATGGAGAGAATAATCTTTCTATCTTTCTAGTTTGAGAGATAAGGAATGATATGTGATATGATTTGATTTGAGGGATAATTGTGGGGTGTGTTGGCCGAAAATATCAATCTAAAATAAGGTAGAAAAATTGCTTAATTGTTTAATTATTGGAGATTAAAAGAAGGGAATTATCTTACCAAGAAAAAGATTTAGGAAAGGAATAAAATGGTGAGTTGTTAAACACATATTAAATCTTATCAAGGGGTGGCCGATTTTTAGCTATCAAATATGGGTAGAAATATTGCTTAAATATTTAATTTTTGGTGATTAAAAGTGAAGGGATTATTTACCATGAAAGGGATAAGGAAAGGTATAAAAAATGGAGAGTTGTCAAAATTTTAAATCCTTAAAAAGGAGGTGGCCGAAATCTTGATAATGGGAGGGGAAAAATCTTGCTTAAATATTGTATTTTAAATCTTTAGAGTTTTATCTACCCCTTAAATATTTTAGTGAATTAATAATTTAATTTAGGATCAACATTATCTTGTATGCATGGTTAATTTTAAATCCTAAAGGGTAAATTTACTATCATGTTAAATTGTAATTTCTTAACTAAAATAAGCCTAGATTAACTTATCTCAATTGATCACATATTCTAATTTAGGCTTTTTAATTAATTAATGAACCCAAATGAATTTATTTACTACTTATCTCTAATTAATTAATTAAATTCTTAAACTTTCTTTTACATTAAATTAAATTATTATTTATCTTAAATAAATTCTAGGAATGTTTTCTTAACATTAAATTTTATATCAATACTTCAACTCTAGTCCGGCCCCACTTAATTAACTGAAAAGATAAAACTAAACTTATGCGATTTAAAATAAATAATCATGAATAACAACTTTTAAAAAAATGCTTTAAATAATAAAGAAATCATTTTTAATTTAAATACTAGAAATTATGCATGGCTTATATGTAAGTCTGATTTATCGGGTTCTACAACTCTCCCCCCTTAAAAGAAATTTCATCCACGAAATTCGCTTATCCTCGATAAACAAAAGTTTAGACTCATAATTCTAGAATCCGAATAATCCACGCTTCCGATGCGCTACTCTGATAAGATAAATATTAAGTTGTCCTTACGTCTCCTCAATTGTGGGGAATCCGGACGCTAATTAAAGTTTTTAATCGTTCTTAGAATTAATCAATCAATTATAATAAATAGGGTCTAAATTTTTTATTTTTTTTAAAAATACAAAGCGGAAACGTTATGTAAATCAATTTGAATTACATATTAAATATAAACATACAAGTCCTGTATTGTCTACAATAATCCAACTAGGTTCAACTACATATCAGTGCTGACTCCTAATTTATTTCTGAGCCCGGATCTCCACGCTATCTAGTCCAGCCTCGTTCTCTTCTTGACCCTGATCATGTCCCACCTGTTGTCATGCACACATACAAACAAGACAATAGCTGGATAACTCCGGTGAGAATTACATTCCCAGTATAAATCATGTATACATGCAATCATATAAACAATATAAAAGCATATAACAGATATTCATAACATGTATCAAAATCAGAACATGAATCAAATATTCGTAGCATGTATCATAATCCGAAACATTAATAAATATCAACAATAACCCTTACTCTAAACATGTACCATAATCAGGAACATAAATCAACATCAATCAATGAATCCATATCCGTAACTCTTAAACTCAGACTAGACTCAATCCTAGTCTAGGGATCCCGATTTTCAGACGTTGGCATTCCATATCAATCATCAGTAATAGAAGAAACTCCAATTCTATCCACATTGATATGGTATCGATCACCAGTAATAGAAGAAACTCCAATTCTATCCACATCGATTGCCAATCGTCCAGTGACCTATACGTGATAGACATTGGAACTTTCGCCAATTTACTATCTTGTGACATCGTGCAATGTGCCCGTGGCGATCCCGCCACTATCAGATACTTCTGTCACAAGATCACTCGACTAATACATGCTTTCTATACATTCATAGAACAAGCATATCCAGTCAAATCAATGAACATAATAATAAGAAGTATGTGATTTAGGGAAACTCAAGTATATCATACTATACTCGAGTCGATCTTCCGGTACCACATTGACTTATACATTTCTCTTCTCGGTCTGACGAAGAGGAAGTCTCAAACTCAACTCTGTCCATCTTCAGTCTGACTCTGTCGAAGCTTTGGACTCACTGTCTGTCGATATCAATCTAGCAATAACAATATTGAATATACTGTATCAATGTATAACTCAATTCAATACCTAATCTGATCGATATCACGACACCATAATACAATCTCAATCAATACTGAATCTGATCAATATCAATTCACTGATGTTTCGACGGCATGATAATACAACCTCGATAACCCCGTCAATTTCAACATCACAGATATAATAATACGACTCATAATCAATATAAGATAAAATCAGAACCTAATCGAATTCGGTTTCAACGGCATAACGGTACCATATAAATATACCACACAATATAAATCAACATATATCAATTCCTGTAACCCATACTTGATAACAATACAAATCTGATATCAAATCTCAATCAAATCGACTCCGAAAATCATAACAAATACATACACAGTCGGTTCTTCGATCTGACTTCAAATATACGATGTCCACTGTATCAGAAACACCATATATGATTCATGTTCAATTCTGACAATATCATAATTTCAAATCGTATTTAAACGTAACAAAACTTACGTCCAGTTGTAGCCTGCGTCGATAGGAACACAGTACTGAAGTCGGATTTAAACTCTAACGGGCGGATCTTTCACAATCACAAATCTAAAAGGCGTAAGGATTTTTCTCTCCAAAGCTTCGACCCTTTTCTGAATTTTGTGAGGGAGAGACGTGCAATTCTTATATATGTATATATATCTCGCACATAACAAGAACAAGTGGCTCACTTTCCTTCTGCATGCCGCGCGCATATGCGCCGGAAGCTTTATCCGGAATTTGCTACTAGACTGCTCGCGCATATGCGCGCACATAAGTCGTGCATATGCGCGAGACCTACTGTCTCGTGCATTCTACCACTCGCGCATATGTGCGTCTTCCGCCGGCGCATATGCGCGAGGTCCTCTGGACAATCACTTTGGTTACTGGACACCTCGCGCATATGCGCGCCTTCTGCCGCGCATATGCGCGGGGTCTTCTGCCTGAATCGCGCATATGTGCGCACTAGGTCGCACATATGCGCGAATAGCACCTCCCTCGCATATGCGCGCCTTCCGCCCTCGCACATCATTTCAGATTAATCTCAGATTACAGTAAATATAATCCCGGGCATTACATCAATCCTAAATAAATTTGTGTACCAAAATCCTCGTTTGTGAATCGCAACTTAAAACAACTTATGGTGACTTAGTTCGATTAAACTATAGCCCCGAATTCTGACTTATCCCGCAATTTTTCATACTAGAGATGGTTGTCCAAATTTAACGCACATTACTTTCCTTATAATATACTCAAGACGTTCATTGACCTATTATATTCCAATATTGAAATCTTAACAGTATCCCTTCTTAACTTTATTGAACTCAAGATATGTTAAAGCTTCAAGTCCAAGTATTGGCATTCATGCAGTTCGACTTAGGAGATCTTAGTAAAGCACTTAAAAGTTAAACCTTATCTCAATCCCATAATAATATTAGACTAAGATCCTTGAATCGAATCTTTATCTTACCACACCCAACTTACATAACCTAACTATTTAGAAGTACATCCCAATATAACGTTGTTACAAATCTTAAGTTCGAGTAGTCTTAATTTATAAAACCCAAAATATACGGTACCGATCTTCCACCTAAATAATAAAATTATTCTAGCACCAATTACATGCTTAAACTATTTCCATTCCAATTAGAATAGAGTTGAGACCTAAGACCCTTGGACTTTCCTTATTGAAGCGAATGTCGCATTCTTACGTATCCTTAATCCCCCATATCAAGATTTCAGATTTCTTACTCGATAAAAATCTTAATATTCGTTCATTGATAACCTATGATAAACACAACTCGTTTCTTTTGGTTTTTATCTCACCCAAAATTTTCGTACGAACACCTATTTCATAAACTTAAAATCCAAGCTTACGCGACCCAAATAGTATTAGATAACATAATCCCAACACACATATTCACTTATTTTCAAGTTTCTCAATGACTAGCAAAAATTTCTCAAGACAAGATGTCTACCTCAATTCTTACTTGCATCTATTGAGTAACCTAACCATCAATCATACCCAACTTCCTAGAAAGATCGAATTCCAACAAAAGTATAGTCCTAACTGTTAAGATCATGACTAAAACTTTTGACACCTCAAACTTAAGTTCCCAACAATTCGTTATCTCAATGTCTACTCTTATAACTTAACTAACTGATCAATTTTACCTTAAATCATCATCACGTTAAATTCTTAATTTACCACAACGTTATTTCACTAACGCTTAAATTTTCAAGCCCGGGATTGATTCATCCAACAATATCCTTGATTACCATTCGTTATAACATTATAACCCAAATATCTAAAGGTTCTAAATATCCTTCAAGCCCAAATCACCTAAAATTCCTATCATTCAAACCATTCAAGATAAACTAGTCTTCAAATTTCCTAAAATTACAAAATTAATTCTTAGTTTCCTCGAAAATTATCCAATTCTTTTCTCAATCTCGAAAATTCCACAATTCCTCATAATTCTTCGGCGTTCCCAATTTCATTTATATGTTTCTCGTATCATAAGATTCAATAGCCTTAAATTTGTTAAACCCAAAATTATTTTCCCTAACCTGCCTTACATTTCTATAAATACTTAAAATCCCAAGTGCTCCTCAAAAGTTCGTATTTAATCCTCAAAATTTCGGACTTTGCAATTTGGCTCTTAAAATTCTCAAAATTACATTTTTGGCTCTACAACCATTCGAAATTTGCATTTTTGTCCCCATAAAATTTTTTGACTTAGCCTTATTAAATCTTAAAATTCTCGAAACTCAGAATTAAATCCCAAAATTCGGTAAATTTGAAAATAGTCCCTTAGAATTTTATTTTTGAACTTAGGTCCTCAAATCATTGGTTATTACAATTAGGTCCTCAAAATTCTCAATTCCTGCAATTCAATCCTTAAATTCGACTATGTAGAGCATGCATCCTAAATAAATTCTCATAATTAATCTTACATTTTCATATATACTTAAAATCCTCAAATTGTACATTTATAATCCTAAAGATTGTCGTAGTCTTCGAATCGCTATTGCTTATATGAAATCCTCAAAAAATTTACTCGACTAGCAATCAAGAACCATCAATAATTTTTTTAGAAATTCTACAAGTCCCAAAAACATTCATAATTTTCAAGATTAACTTATGACCCATAAGGAGAATATCAGTACTGTTGACCCAAAAATTAATATAGTCAAATGATTTCCAACATTTCCTAATGACCAATAGCAAAATTCTTATCATTTAACCCATCAAATTATCGTTTATTGCTAAACTAGTCCCCAATTTCCGTAATAATTGCAAAATAAATTCTTAATTTTCCCAAAAATTTTCCAATTGGTCCTAAATTTCGAAAATTCATTAAATATCCAATAAAATTTTATCATTCTTAATTTCTTTCTACGTGTTTCCCATAGCATAATTTCAAAATTTTTTAACTTATTTACCAAAAAATAAATTCCTATAACAAATCTTATCTTTCATCAAAACTTTAAATCCCAATTTATATATTTTTATATTCCCAAAGTCGTTGCAATCCTCGAATAATTATTACTTATGAGTAATTACCAAAAATTAATTCAACTAGTAACCACGAATCATAAATGTTTTCTTAGAAAATCTACGTGTCCCAAAAGCATTCATAATATTCATAATTAACTTACGGCCCACAAAGTAGAATGTCAATACTAAAACCCAAAAATCAACATAGTCAAATTCCACCACAAAGCCAACATGCATAATTTCATTATTTTTTTAAATTCAAATAAATACTGCATAATCAAAATCTGAACGTAAAATATTTCATGAAACATGCTGTTAAAATATTTCATGCTTTAAACAAAGTGCGTAAATGTAAAACTTACAGACCGAAGACGTGACTTCATGAGCTTCTCGAGGTCAGTAGTAGTACAACCTTTTTCAAGAACATAGGCTCTGATACCAGCTATAAAGGCCCGAAATTCGTGTTTTAAAATTTGCGGAAAAATTTAAAATTTTCTTTTTAAATAATTAAAATGTCTCGTTCATAAGATAAAGTGATAAATAAAGTTTAATGTTCGAAATAGCAGCGGAAGAAATTATTGTTTTTAAAAATAACAATTTGAAATAATCTAACAACGATAAAAATGTTTGATCATAAAATGATAAATGCTGAAAATGAGGTCCTTGGGTTCCACTACTGCCGACCCAAGCTAGCTCACTCGTTCCCGCCCTCGGTCCCGACATCACCAGTACCTACAACAATCAAGTCTAGTGAGTCTAAAGACTCAGCATGCATATATCGTACATAAAAAGTAAATAAATAATAAAATCGCATGCAAAGTGAAAATATCATGTCATGAGGCATAACGTAAAATATCGTGTCATGAATAATTATAATACGTGCATAACTGAACTGAAAATCATAAGTAAAAATGTTTGCAACGTAGAGCCCTGTCATAAAATAACATGTCGTAGTTCTACTGTTGAGATTATGTTCCACGCAAGTTGCCCCATGAACTGCACTGAACTGAACCAGTAAGTGGCCACCGGGTGAAGAAATGAGCGTCTGATCAGACTAATGCCACAATATACTGGGTGGAACTGAACTGAACTGACCGATAAGTGACCATCGGGATGAACTGAACTGAACCGGTAAGTGACCACCGAGTGAAGTAATAATCCCATGACAGTGAAGTGGCCACAAGCAATATCGCATAAATCTCAAAAATGAATATTTTATATATTTTTATGCACGTAAAATAATTAGTCACATAATTAAATATCCTGTAATTACCACATGGGTTGGATCGTTCTCAGGCTCGCTGCGACCTAAATCTCACATGAAAAATATGCAAATGGTTTAACTTGACCGAACTTTGTAATTGACTCCAAAAACGAGACAATTACGCCCAATGACTTAGTATTTAATCATGACTCCGTGCCAACCCGAACCAACACCGAACCATCATTTAGTCATGATTAAAATACACCTAAAATGATGAAATAATGCTCCTAAAATTACAGTACTCGAAATTTTGGTGAATGGAGGCCAAAACATGAAACACTCTTTCAAGAGTCACTTTGGCACATTGCACCGTAAATTCTCGTACGACCTCTAAACTGATCCGAATCACGAACGGCCAAAAACATGACCTTCCTAACTTGATGAGGTACTGTCTAGTCCAAGGCCATAGGCTAAAAGCCAACCCAGAACTCGAAACTCACCTCTGAACCGCGGGTACAGTTGCTGTCAAAAAAAAATACAGCAGCTGTTGGTGCCTTTCCTTGCGTCGTTTGCGAGGCTAATGGCCATTGGGGTTTGAACCACCGACCAGAACCTCTTACCAACATCCTATGGTATGGTTTGAACAATGGCTAAGGGCCCTAGGCCAGGCACAATCCTACCCACACCAGAACCGTGACGAGCAACAATCTTCACGCGTGGGACGTTGCTGTTGTTTGCTGTCATGGATCATTCCAGTGGCCATTTGGTTGACTATGGCATGATCTAGACATCAAGGGGTATGGTATGAACCCTGGCTAAGGGCTAAAGAGCCAACCAAGATCCACACCAACACCCATAATTTCGAAACACAACACACACACAACAACCAGAATTTTTCCAAAACCGAGGGGCTGTTCTTGTTTATTTTTGAAACCGATTGGGACGTGAACCAAGTCATGAAAGAGCATCTTGGTAACGTCCTAGACATGTCAAGGAAGGGTTCCAACCATGGTTCAGGCCCAAAAGCCAACCAAGATTAGAACCTCCTTGAACAATCCACAACCAGAATTTTAGAGGCTCATGAATTGCAATGAGGAGAGTTGCTGTCAAAACTCTTTCTCCAGCGTATAGGGGCTGGAACCAACGGACTAACATGACCCTAACATGTCCTAATACATGTCTAGATGCAGCCTCGAGCCCCTGGAATCGAGCCATACCCTGAACCATCAAAACAAATACCAACGTAAAGCATGAAGGGAAACAGAAAATCTGTGCAGAATTTTTTTGTTCTTGTTGCTGTATAATTTCGGTTTTTCCATGAAATCCTCATTATGTAATGTTTTAAAATATTTATATAACTTGATTGAAGAGCAAAGAAAGATATAGACATGCCTGGAAATTTTTGTTTTGAAAGAAAAACAAACGAGCGACGACGCGGTGCGGAGGAGGAGTCTTCTTCTTTTCTCACCTTTTTCTCTCTTATTTTCTAGTGGAGGCTCACGATTTTTTTCTCACAAACTACTCTGAAATTTTCGATGAATGAGGAGGGAGGAAAGGCTAGGAAGAAAAAAAGGGAAATTGCAAGATAAATGGAGAGAATAATCTTTCTATCTTTCTAGTTTGAGAGATAAGGAATGTTATGTGATATGATTTGATTTGAGGGATAATTGTGGGTTGTGTTGGCCGAAAATATCAATCTAAAATAAGGTAGAAAAATTGCTTAATTGTTTAATTATTGGAGATTAAAAGAAGGAAATTATCTTACCAAGAAAAAGATTTAGGAAATGAATAAAATAGGTGAGTTGTTAAACACATATTAAATCTTATCAAGGGGTGGCCGATTTTTAGCTATCAAATATGGGTAGGAATATTGCTTAAATCTTTAATTTTTGGTGATTAAAAGTGAAGGGATTATTTACCATGAAAGGGATAAGGAAAGGTATCAAAAATGGAGAGTTGTCAAAAATTTAAATCCTTAAAAAGGAGGTGGCCGAAATCTTGATAATGGGAGGGGAAAAATCTTATTTAAATATTGTATTTTAAATCTTTAGAGTTTTATCTACCTCTTAAATATTTTAGTGAATTAATAATTTAATTTAGGATCAACATTATCTTGTATGCATGGTTAATTTTAAATTCTAAAGGGTAAATTTACTATCATGTTAAATTATAATTTCTTAACTAAAATAAGCCTAGATTACTTTATCTCAATTGGTCACATATTCTAATTTAGGCTTTTTAATTAATTAATGAACCCAAAGGAGTTAATTTACTACTTATCTCTAATTAATTAATTAAATTCTTAAACTTTCTTTTACATTAAATTAAATTATTATTTATCTTAAATAAATTCTAGGAATGTTTTCTTAATATTAAATTTTATCTCAATACTCCAACTCCAGTCCGGCCTCACTTAATTAACTGAAAAGATAAAACTAAACTTATGTGATTTAAAATAAATAATCATGACTAACAACTTAAAAAAAATGCTTTAAATAATAAAGAAATCATTTTTAATTTAAATACTAGAAATTATGCATGGCTTATACGTAGAGTTCTACAAATAGAGTTTTATGTGATTTAGGAGCAAATATAAATTTAATGTCTTTTTCTATTTACAGCACTTCGGAGCTTAGAGAACTGAAGCCTACCACCATCACTCTACACATAGTAGATAGGTCTTTGACATATCCACGAGGGATAGTGGAGGATGTGCTAGTGAAGGTGGACAAATTTATTTTTTCCACCAATTTTTTTATATTAGACATGCAAAATGATCAAGAAGCGTGCTTGATTTTTGGGATACCATTCCTAGCCACTGAAAAAGCCTTGATTGATATGCACAAAGGAGATATTACATTGAGAGTTGTTTGCAAAGAAGGTGTATTCAATGTCTGCAACGCTATTAGAGGAACTAACGAGGTAAGTACTTGTAATAGTATTGATATCATTGATTCTTTTATGTCTCATGCTGGTGTAGGAAACTTGATTGAAGATTCTCTAGAAAAATACCTGGTTGGTTCGAAAATATGTGTAGATGAAGATTGGGATCTCAGAGACCAACTCCTAGCTCTTGATAATCTACCAAAAGAAAAAGAGTCTCGAAAAATATATTTGTTGGAAGGTGAATCCAAAGAAGTACCACAACCCGTTCCTGAGATAAAATAACTACCAAGTCACTTATGCTATGCATTCTTAGATGAAAAAGATAAATTGTTGTGACTATTGAGGGAATTTAAATCCACATTGGATGGTCGATTGCTGATATTAAGGGGATTTGTCACACTGTTTGCATGCATAAGATTTTAATGCAGGACTCTTATAATCCTTACATTTATCATCAAAGGATGTTGAAACCAGCTATGAAAGAGGTGGTGAGAGTTGAGGTATTGAAACTATTAAATGATGGTGTTATTTATGATATATCAGACATTCTTTGGGTCTCAAGTGTCCAAGTAGTGCCTAAAAAAGGGGTATGACTGTGGTAAGAAATGAAAAGAATGAGTTTATCTCTATTTGTATCGTGACTGACTGGCGTGTATGCATTGAATATAGGAAGCTGAATGGCACTACACTAAAAGATCAATTTCCAATTCTATTTATTGATCAAATGCTTGATAGATTATAAGGTTGTCATCATTATTGTTTTTTAGATAGTTAGTTAGGTTATAATCAAATTGCAATAGCGCACAGTTTCAAAAAAAAACCACATTCACTTATCCTTATGTACATTTTCTTTTAGAAGAATGTTGTTCGAAGTTAACAATGCACCTGCTACGTGTTAGAGGTGTATAATGGCTATATTTTCATACATGATTAAAGAGATCATAGAGGTTTTCATGGATGACTTTTCGGTATTTTGCTCTTCTTTTGACAATCGTTTGCATAATATTTCCCGTGTTTTGCAGAGATGTCAAAAAAAGAACTTGGTTCTTAATTTGGAAAAATGTCATTTTATGCTCCAAGAGAGTATTTTCCTTCGAGAAGAAATGTAACGCCCAGAAAATTTAAAGGTCCACGTGAACCATATGCACAAATTATTAAACTCCTTTGTATTCTAATTATATGTTTTAATTGCATTAATTAATTATGTTGTGCATATTAACATGTTTAAAATATACTTTTCTACATTGTTGCATTAAAAATGTATTTTTAAAGGTTATTCGAGTTGCGATCTAGGAACGGAGACCGAGGGCTGAAAATAGAAAATGTTTCTATTAAATAGTTGTTTTTAATTATTTAAAATATGAGTGATGCTTTTTCTTATTTAAAAAAAAAATATGGGGTTTTGAGGTGATTTTATACGCCGGGACGTAAATTTTATCGGTGTTGGTTTTTCAACAAAAATACGAACATTTTGACAACCCGGCTAATAAATTCACAAACTTATTTAAACAAAACTATTTTAATATTTTAATTAAATTCTAATTAAGCATTAATGGGCCTAAGCTTAATTAAAGAATTATTAACTATAAAATATGTTAATCACCCCCATAAACCCACAAACACCCACGCCTCCCTCACCCCAACAAATTCAAGAATCCTTTGCACCTTAAACTCACGACACACACATCATATTCTTCAAGGAGGATCAAAATTTTGCAAGGAAAAATCAAGCCATCGTCTTCGTGTCGTCGTTCTTCAATCGTCAACGTATAATCGTGCGTTAATAACGCAAAGGCACATCATATTCTCCTTTTACTCATCATCACACCATATTATACATTTATATTTGAAATTGCATGAAAATTAAGAGACACTTTGTTTTATTTACGTTCATGCATCAAAGGTGATTTTTAAAGCTTGTAATTGCATCCAAAATCATGTTTAATAGGATCTAAAGGGGCTGCCATGATTAGGTTGTGTTTGAGGAATATTTTTACATGTTTTTAAGAGTCCTAAACACACCAAAAACGTTGCAAATTAAAAAAAGAGAACAAAGCTGGTACCGAAGGGGCAAGTAAGAACAAGAGCCGTGAGTTTGAGTGCAATTCTCATGCTTGATATTAAGGGGAGGGCTCGGTGGTTTGCATGGGGCCTTGGACTTGGGCAGGGCTGGCTGGGGGCTCGAAGAGGGTCAGGGGTGAGGGCCTGGTAGAGTCCTAGGGGGCTAGGGCTCGCGCTAGTAGGCTGGAAGAGTCCCTGCGTGGAGGGACTCTTCTTGCGCTGGTTCTGAGATGGCTGAGATTAGGGGGCTCGCGGCTGGCTTGGGCGATCCAGGCTGGTCCTTTAGGGTCTAGAGAGGGTGTTCCATGGTTCGGACAGGGCTGGTAATGTTTGGTTCAGGGAGGGCCGAGCAAAAGCTTGAGAACGTGAAGGGGGCCATAGACGCGCGCAGGCTGCTGGATTCTTCAGGAGGCTGGTGCGTGGTTCAGGGGCTCGGACTGAGGGTGGCTCGGGTCTGGGGCTGGTCTAGGGGCAGTAAGGGTCATGGGTGGTCGGTGGTTAGGTGGCTGGAAGAGTCCTAGGCAACTAGGAAACCCAATTCAACAAGAACACTACGCACACACACATGCAGATGGGCCTGCTGTTCAGCAAGTTTTTGAGCGGGCCAGGGCCGGGTTTTTAGGCTGGGCTTGCACACTAGGGTCCTTAGATGGGTTGGCTAGTTTTTGCCTCGAGGTGGCTCGGGCGTGGCTCGAGTAAATTGGGAGATGGCTCGGTGTGTTCGTCGGTGTGTCAAAAAAACAAAAATTTAGGAATTAAAATTGAATCCAAGGGTCCACGGGGGTGGCTCATGACTTGGAAGGATAGAATAAATATTAAAAATGCTATGTTTAAAATTTGGGATCAAAATAACGAGTTTTGGATTTATTCGGGATTTAATCGCAGCACGAAACGCTAATTAACGAGTTAATTAAAACGCCTAGTTTTAAGCTTAATAAAATTATGAAAAATTAGGTTTAAGTTTAAATAATTATTATAAGTCTAATTTTTTAATTTGGGAATTTTATATTAAGGTATTGGTTTAAATCAGGATTAAAACGCATTAATACGTCACATTTAAAGATTAATTTAAAAGTCCTCGATTTAAGCTAAATAAAAATATGATAAAATTCATGTAAGCTTAAATAATTATTTGGGACATGTTAGAGTCAAGAAATCAAGGAAAAAGTCAAAATCATAAATTATACGTCCAGGGGTAAAACGGTCTTTTTACGTCTAGAAATTAGTAAACGTCATGGTAGTGCCCTGTATACTGTCTTATGTGCTAATATGATTATTTTCAATGGTTATGAATGTTGATTGAATTTTTATATGTTAAAATGTTATTTTTTTAAAATGTATATGGATTTTATGATTTAACGTGGAAATTTAAAAGACATGTTGCATGCTTGGTTTAAAAGAAAAATGTTATATGCATGTTTAAATTTTATAAAGTGATGAGAATATGAAACGTTGAAGGAAGTGAAGTCATTGTGACTAATACGATGATATGTTGGAAATTTCGTGAGGGTTATGGTTCCAGTGGGAGCCAGACGATCGTGTTTCCTTGGATACGGACATGTAGATGTATACGATGATATGTTAATATGTAAGGCCAAGGCCCAGTTGACCGGTGAGAGTGTTGCTGGTGTCCCCACCGCCCAGTACTGTGGTTACATGTAGATGGAACCATCGCCTAACACGTAGACGTAGACGTAGATGAACACGAAAGTCACAATTAACGATCTGAATTCAACGAAAGTAAAAAAGAATACGTATATGTTGATGATAATATGAATATGAATATGTTGAGGATGATATGATTAAGTTTACGAAAATGTTATTGTTTAAAGTTTTATGCATCATGAAAATATTTACGAAAATATTTATGTTTATGCATCTTCATGAAAATGAAAATTTAAATATAAGTATTTTTCACTGTTATATGTTAACTGTATTACGTATTACTCGTTATCAAGAATATGACGTGTTGAGTCTTTAGACTCACTAGGAGTGTGTGGGGACCCGGACGCTGATCTTCTTCTTAATCATCTTTGGGATTTAATTATCAATTAAGATAAACAGGGTCTAAAAATTTTTCTTTTTAAAATAAAGTGCGGAAGGTAATGGCATCTACATAATATACATATCTGTATAAAACTACATTTCAGTATAAAGGTACAATAATGTACAAAAGTCTTTTCAATTAATCTAAGGTTCAACTACTAAAGTTCAAGTAATAAAACCAAATCTATCCAAGTCCGGAATCACCACGCTAAACTTGTCTTCTCTCATCATCTTCTCGACCCCGATCTTGTCCCACCTGTTGTCATGCACACATACAAAACAAGACAACAGCCGGATACTCCGGTGAGAATAAATTCCAGTATAAAACATGGTAAGCATGCATATAAACAATCTAAATTATAAACATGCTATCATGGACATATTTAAAAGTAATAGATTTCATAATCTATAAAATCAAATCAAAATAAGCATGCAACTCAATTCAGATAAACATGCAGTTTAATCAAATCATAAACATATACTATCATGACTGAAAGCAATAAAGATGGGTTTCATAGTCTATGAAACCACATCCATAAACGCATGCAGTTCTAGTCAAATCATGTCTAGACTCGACTCAACTATAACTCTAGGGATCCCGGTATGAATAAGACGATCTATCACCTACCCTCCCAATCGGGGTGACGGTACGTCTTATTCCTAGACTTCGGCCTGATCTATATCCACATCTACAATAGGAGACTGATCTTCCCCTACGCTGTGATATAGCCGAACATCTAGAAGTTTGACTGATCTGTCAAGACTCCCTATCTTAAATGCAATAAATAACAATCTGTAATTAAAGCATAGCATATCAACACATAAACAAAACATATTCATATCAGAATATAACAATAATCTAGTATGTGATTTTGTTGGGAAACTCAAATAGGATCTTATATTAGTCGTGTCTTCCCGAATATCACATGAATTATACCTTTGTCGTCCCGGTCTGACGAAGACGATGACCTGTATTCAAATCTGTCCATATCAAATCTGAAATGACAATATCGAATACACTGTATCAGTGAATAACTCAATACACAATCTGTTCTGATTAATACTCAACTCAATACACAATCTGGTCAATATCAATGTAATCTCAATCACTATCATATCTGATCAATCTAAATCAATACTGAATCTGATCCATCTAAATCCAATAATTCAAAGTAAGACTTGGTTTTCTCAAAACTCAATCTATATCAATTCCGGCGGCATAACGGCGCAAATTCGATATACCCGGCAACTCAAACATCATTAATCTGATACCAACGACTAAAAACCTCACAATATCAACCACAACATAATAAAATCTGCACCTACTAGGTTCGAACAACATGCTGGATTTTTCAAACCAATTCATATGATGTCCGTTCTTCGATCCGATTACGGTTCTATAATCTCTATATACTCAAGAACACATATCAACAATTAAATCACAAATCCTCCAACATCTAAATTTTGAAACATGCTGGAAATGGATGAAAATTACCTCCCCTTGAAGCTCTTAAGGTAAGGATCAAGAATCTATACTTGGATTAATAAGTTGATGGTTGGATGTTGAGATATGAATTTTTGAAGATCAAAATCCTTGAAGGAACTCATGGAAACTCACGTTTTCACCCTTCCAAGCTAGGCATCCATGAAAAAAAATGAAAATTGGAAGGGAATGCCACGTTCAAGAGGTGACCAAGAGAAGTGTCCAACTTAAATTTTCATATTTGCACTTTAGTCTCTCAACTTTTCACTAATTACAAATTGGCCCCCGCTCAATCTTTTTAATTCAATTCAATCCTAAATAATTCCATTTCAATCCTAAATAATTGCAAACATCTTGGAATATAATTCAACACTCCAAAAGTTTCCAATTACATACTCTCGGATTAAAATAATATCATCTTTATTATCTCGTGCCTTACAGTGTGTATGATGCAGGTGATATAAATAACTATGATATTGGAGGTCTTGACGAGTGACTTGCTGGACTGTCGGTGCACATAACCCGAGGACCAGAGCTTCTATTTCCGCATTTAAGTTTACGATTTTAAGTTAAAGATTTCTACGACATTTTATTTTATGCTTTTTGAGAGGTTTAGTATGGGCTACACTTTTCAACATTTATTGCTTTTTAGGTTTGGTAAAACATGTGACGATTTCATTTTTATGACTATTTCACCTGATTTTTAAAATGCTAGTTGGATGATGTTTTATTTTAAAGGGTAAAATATTTTATAAAAATATTTTCATGAGGTTTATGTGTGTGGCCGAAAATTGAGTGTTTTAAAAAAAAATTTATAGTACTTTTTAAGCAAACGAATAAGCAAACGTTTCAGTTGGTATCAGAGCAAAGGTCCTGTAAAGGGTTGTGCCACCATCAGCGCCGGAAAGATCAGTCGTCAAGCCTCAATTTGTAAGTTTACATGCTTTATATGATTTTATAATGTTACCTGCATAAGGACATGACTTATATGTTTATGTCTAATGTTTAATATCTTTATGATAATATATGTTTTATAAGCTTTAGAATTTATATGTGATACGAACTGAAATAAGAAATTATTTGATTTCAAACGCATGTTGGTTGTGTGGTGGAATTGGACTATGTTTATTTTTTGGGTTTTAGTATTGACGTTTTACTTTTTGGGCTATAAGTTAATCGAGAATTGTATGAATATTTTTGGGATACGTAGATTTTCTAAGAAAATATTTATGATTCATGGTTACTAGTTGAATTAATTTTTGGGAATTACTCATAAGTAATAATGATTCGAGGATTTGTAACGACTTTGAGAGTATAGAAATATATAAATTGGGATTTTAAGTTTTGATGAAATGTAAGATTGGTTATAGGAATTGATTTTTGGGTAAATAAGTTTAAATTTTCGAAATTTATGTTATGAAAAACCTATAGAAGGGAATAAGAATGCCAAAAACTTATGGGTTAATCGTTGGATTTTCGAAATTAAGGACCAATTAAGATAATTTTTGACGAAATTAAGAATTAATTTTACAATTGTTAAGGAAATTTGGGGACTAGTTTAACAATAAGCGATAATTGAATGGGTTAAATGATAAGATTTTTTGATGATTTAGACTTTTAAGAATATTTGAAACTTTGGGATATTTTAGTTATAATGTTATAAGGAATGTTAATCAAAGATTTTTAAGGATGAATCGATATTAAGCTTGAAAATTTAAGCATTAGCGGATACGTTTGGGATTTTAAGATTGCAAGATGATAAGTTGACGAACATTTTGGGTATAAATTAAGGAAAGTAATATACGATAGGTTTGATTATCCATCTTTTAATATTAGGAATTTTAAGAAAAGTCGAAATTCGAGATAATAATAACATAGCGCTTAGTCATTATGGGTATTTTTAAGTTGCGATTTGAAAATAAGGATTTAGAAGGAAAATTTAATTGGGATCAAAGAGACGTAAGAACATTCTAGAATTTAAGTTTTATCAGAGTAGCGCGCAGCAGAAACGTGGATTTTTGGGATGCTAGAACTAAGTCTAAAATTTGGGTTAAGGATAAGCAAATTTCGCGGACGAAATTCAATTTAAGGGGGGAAGATTGTAACGCCCAGAAAATTTAAAGGTCCACGTGAACAATATGCACAAATTATTAAACTCCTTTGTATTCTAATTACATGTTTTAATTGCATTAATTAATTATGTTGTGCATATTAACATGTTTAAAATATACTTTTCTACATTGTTGCATTAAAAATGTATTTTTAAAGGTTATTCGAGTTGCGATCGAGGAACGGAGACCGGGGTCTGAAAATAGAAAATGTTTCTATTAAATAGTTGTTTTTAATTATTTAAAATATGAGTGATGCTTTTTCTTATTTAAAAAAAAAATATGGGGTTTTGAGGTGATTTTATACGCCGGGACGTAAATTTTATCGGTGTTGGTTTTTCAACAAAAATACGAACGTTTTGACAACCCGGCTAATAAATTCACAAACTTATTTAAAAAAAACTATTTTAATATTTTAATTAAATTCTAATTAAGCATTAATGGGCCTAAGCTTAATTAAAGAATTATTAACTATAAAATATGTTAATCACCCCCATAACCCCACAAACACCCACGCCTCCCTCACCCCAACAAATTCAAGGAATCCTTTGCACCTTAAACTCACGGCACACACATCATATTCTTCAAGGAGGATCAAAATTTTGCAAGGAAAAATCAAGCCATCGTCTTCGTGTCGTCGTTCTTCAATCGTCAACGTATAATCGTGCGTTAATAACGCAAAGGCACGCCATATTCTTCCTTTACTCATCATCACACCATATTTTGCATTTATATTTGAAATTGCATGAAAATTAAGGGACACTTTGTTTTATTTACATTCATGCATCAAAGATGATTTTTAAAGCTTGTAATTGCATCCAAAATCATGTTTAATAGGATCTAAAGGGGCTGCCATGATTAGGTTGTGTTTGAGGAATATTTTTACATGTTTTTAAGAGTCCTAACCACACCAAAAACGTTGCAAATTAAAAAAAGAGAACAAAGCTGGTACCGAAGGGGAAAGTAAGAACAAGAGCCGTGAGTTTGAGTGCAATTCTCATGCTTGATATTAAGGGGAGGGCTCGGTGGTTTGCATGGGGCCTTGGGCTTGGCCAGGGCTGGCTGGGGGCTCGAAGAGGGTCAGGGGTGAGGGCCTGGTAGAGTCCTAGGGGGCTAGGGCTCGCTCTAGTAGGCTGGAAGAGTCCCTGCGTGGAGGGACTCTTCACGCGCAGGTTCTGAGATGGCTGAGATTAGGGGGCTCGCGGCTGGCTTGGGCGATCCAGGCTGGTCCTTTATGGTCTATAGAGGGTGGTCCATGGTTCGAACAGGGCTGGTATGGTTTGGTTCAGGGAGGGCCGAGCAAAAGCTTGAGAACGTGAAGGGGGCCATAGACGCGCGCAGGCTGCTGGATTCTTCAGGAGGCTGGTGCGTGGTTCAAGGGCTCGGGCTGGGGGTGGCTCGGGTCTGGGGCTGGTCCAGGGGCAGTAAGGGTCAAGGGTGGTCGGTGGTTAGGTGGCTGGAAGAGTCCTAGGCAACTAGGAAACCCAATTCAACAAGAACACTACGCACACACACATGCAGATGGGCCTGCTGTTCAGCATGTTTTTGAGCGGGCCAGGGCTGGGTTTTTGGTCTGGGCTTGCACAGTAGGGTCCTTAAATGGGTTGGCTAGGTTTTGGCTCGAGGTGGCTCGGGCGTGGCTCGAGTAAATTGGGAGATGGCTCGGTGTGTTCGTCGGTGTGTCAAAAAAACAAAAATTTAGGAACTAAAATTGAATCGAAGGGCCCACGGGGGTGGCTCATGACTTGGAAGGGTAGAATAAATATTAAAAATTCTATGTTTAAAATTTGGGATCAAAATAACGAGTTTTGGATTTATTCGGGATTTAATCGCAGCACGAAACGCTAATTAACGAGTTAATTAAAACGCCTAGTTTTAAGCTTAATAAAATTATGAAAAATTAGGTTTAAGTTTAAATAATTATTATAAGTCTAAGTTTTTAATTTGGGAATTTTATATTAAGGTTTGGTTTAAATCAGGATTAAAACGCATTAATACGTCACATTTAAAGATTAATTTAAAAGTCCTCGATTTAAGCTAAATAAACATATGAGAAAATTCATGTAAGCTTAAATAATTATTTGGGACATGTTAGAGTCAAGAAATCAAGGAAAAAATCAAAATTGTAAATTATACGTCCAGGGGTAAAACGGTCTTTTTACCTCTAGAAATTAGTAAACGTCATGGTAGTGCCCTGTATGCTGTCTTATGTGCTAATATGATTATTTTCAATGGTTATGAATGTTTATTGAATTTTTATATGTTAAAATGTTATTTTTTAAAATGTATATGGATTTTATGATTTAACGTGGAAATTTAAAAGACATGTTGCATGCTTGGTTTAAAAGAAAAATGTTATATCCATGTTTAAATTTTATAAAATGATGAGAATATGAAACGTTGAAGGAAGTGAAGTAATCGTGACTAATACGATGATATGTTGGAAATTTCGTGAGGGTTATGGTCCCAGTGGGAGCCCGACGATCGTGTTTCCTTGGATACGGACATGTAGATGTATACGGTGATATGTTAATACGTAAGGCCAAGGCCCAGTTGACCGGTGAGAGTATTGCTGGTGTCCCTGCCGCCCAGTACTGTTGTTACATGTAGATGGATCCATCACCCAACACGTAGACGTAGACGTAGATGAACACGAAAGTCACAATTAACGATCTGAATTCAACGAAAGTAAAAAGAAATACGTATATGTTGATGATAATATGAATATGAATATGTTGAGGCATGATATGATTAAGTTTACGAAAATGTTATTGTTTAAAGTTTTATGCATCATGAAAATATTTACGAAAATATTTATGTTTATGCATCTTCATGAAAATGAAATTTTAAATATAAGTATTTTTCACTGTTATATGTTAACTGTATTACGTATTAGTCGTTATCAAGAATATGACGTGTTGAGTCTTTAGACTCACTAGGTGTGTATGATGCAGGTGATATAAATAACTATGATATTGGAGGTCTTGACGAGTGACTTGCTGGACTGTCGGTGCACATAACCCGATGACCAGCGCTGTTATTTCCGCATTTAAGTTTACGATTTTAAGTTAAAGATTTCTACGACATTTTATTTTATGCTTTTTGAGAGGTTTAGTATGAGCTACACTTTTCAACATTTATTGCTTTTTAGTTTTGGTAAAACATGTGACGATTTCATTTTTATGACTATTTCACTTGATTTTTAAAATGCTAGTTGGATGATATTTTATTTTAAAGGGTAAAATATTTTATAAATATATTTTCATGAGGTTTATGTGTATGACCGAAAATTGAGTGTTTTAAAAAAAAAAATTCTAGTACTTTTTAAGCAAACGAATAAGCAGACGTTTCAAGAAATGTCATCAAGGGGACTGAAAGTAGATAGGGCCAAAATAGTGGCAATCAAAAAACTCTCACCACCAAGGACTGACGGGTTCTATTGTAGATATTTCAAAAACTACTAGATCCTTATGCAATTTATTAGAAAATGACTCCATATTCATTTTTTATGATGATTGTATGCAAGTGTTTAACAGGATCAAGGAAGCACTTATTTTTGCACCTATCATGATCGTGCCCGATTGGAATGAGTCAATTTAGTGGATGTGTGATGTTAGTGATTTTGCTGGTGGAGCAGTTCTGGGACAAATAAGAAAGAAATGTTTAGAGCAATTTACTATGCATGTCGCACTATTATTCCAACACAACAAAATTACACCACAACAGAAAAGGAGATGCTTGCAGTGGTGTTTGCTTTTGATAAATTTAGAACATAACTCATTGGCACCAAGGTATCTGTTTTTACTGACCATGCAACTATTCATTACTTGTTTTCCATGAAGGATGCGAATCCAAGATTAATAAGGTGGATATTGCTATTACAAGAGTGATTTTGAATCAAAGACAAAAAGGGAAGCAAAAATCTTGTAGCATAATAAAAGGGAGAAAATTCAAGCTGAGAACTATAAAACAAGCATTGTGTGGGAGGCAACCCATGACTTTTTCTCATATTTTATTTTCTTATGTTTTTTATATTTTCATTTCCATTTAGTTTATTACTTATTTTTGAATCACTAGCTCATTCATGCTCTTCTTATGTTTGCATGTGCCAAAAAAATGCGGTTGAAGAGTAAGAAGACATCGTGCGCCTATGCAATATCAGAGCGCACCCGGGCGCATACACGTTGTTTAACACAATAAACAAGGACATGCGTGTGACCTTATAAAAGTGTCCAGCCAGATTTCTTGCAGAATCATGAACCCTAGTTGCACATCTCTCTCACCCGCCTCCCACTCCGTATGTCCGTTCCCCGACTCCGATGTCATCTCTCCGACCAATACCCATGACTGCGTGCACAACCCACCACTGTTTTCACTCCTCCTGCTCATGTCCCTACTCCAACGAGACCTTTCTCTCTAGAGAACAAAAGTCAAAAGTCTCGCTGGAGAACAAAATTCTCTTTGTCAAACTTGGGTTAGTGGTGTGTAAGTGTACAACTTTTGTTGTCAATCCCTAGAGCTTAGTCATATCAAATTGGATTGTGGACTAATTGAGATGGGTAATAGTTGAATTGGCTTGTGATTAATGTATTGAGACTAATAGTGCTTGATGATTGCAGTAGTTTTGAGATTTAAAGCTTATTGTTTTGACTTGTATTTATGCCTCTGAAGAAGAAATCAAAGGGTGATGCATCCTCCTCTAATTATTATGATGCCGAGAAATTCTGGAATGAGGAGGCACAAGATCATTATTCGGCTTTCTTGACTAGGCCAGTAATAAAATAAAAGGGGTTAGACAAGTCGATCTCAACATGTGAATTAGTTGAAAAGATTATGAATAGGTCATGGACTGAAATTGCACAATCACCGGCAGATGTCGTTATTTATTTGGTGCGTGAGTTTTATGCCAATTTGAGAGGGAATCATGATAATTACAAGGTATTGGTGAGAGAAAGGACGGTGTCATTTGATTCTCAAAGGATTAACATGATATATAATTTCCGAGCTAGGGACGAGAGTACGTGGAGGAGCACATCGATTATATATGGTGAGATTATTCGTGAAGTGTGTCGAGAAGGAGTAGAATGGAGAAAGAATCAAACTTCCCCTCGTACATTGAAGAAGTCTGATATGTTGGATGAATCAAAAAGTTTGGTCTCATTTGTGTCAGCGAGAATAAAGCCTTTGATGCATGCTATAGAGATCACCAAGACAAGGTGGCACTTGTCTATGCCCTCATGACAGGAAAAACAGTGGACTTGGGAAAATAATTCATTGGTCAATTATGTGTGTACGTACAAGTATCAAGACAGTAGGTCTCCTTTGTCCACATAATATCACCAAATTTGTGCCACTATTCAGGTGTAGCGTGGGGACCAGAGGAGCAAATATTGAAGGCCAAAGCACTTATCATTGTTGCCCATGAAGGATCATCCCAAGCAGCAAGAGATGATGTGGCGACAGCTGGGAGGGGAAAGGGTTGAATCAAAGTAAAATATTGTTTTATATTACTAGTGGCTAGTGTGTCTAACTTGTAGAAAATAGGTAGGTAATTGGCCAATGAAGAGAATATGTGTGAAAATGATTTTGAACCAAGCTTTTGAGCTAATATACATATGTACATTTACTTATAATGTCATCATTTTATGCACGATGACTATAATTATTGATACTCCTAATTCCAAGAGAATGCTTATGTGATTTGTGATATGGATTAGATGATTGGATTCTAAAACTTATGTGAACCACTTGACATCAAGATATATGTTATATACATAGATATGATTTAGGCAGTCATTCAAATTGATTTGGGACTAGTTTTTTTAATTTGTTATATTATATCACTCGAATGCCCTCAAGCCTAAACACGTACGAATTTGACATGATGTGTAACTCTTGAGTTTATTTATTTTGATAACCTTTTGCTCGTTGACTTGCACTTACTCATTCTGTATGCATTGATTGGTGGATTAAAAGTAGTCTAGAACTCGCTCGAGCACTCTTCGAGGCGGAATATTGATAATATGCGACTTAGGATGATTAAGCAATCTTTGGATCCGTTTGATCCTTTCGAGCCTACCAAGTGTTGGGGCATCGTATTCGCGCATCCAAGATGCAGCGGAAGTTTAAAAATTTTGTTCCTGGACGTCATGTGTTAAGAAACAATCATATGGTGTTTAGTATTATACATTTGCGTTCAAAACGCTGGAATCCAAATTATTCCGGTTTTTACGCGGAGAGGGTCTTTCTTGTAATTTCCTACGAACGGCTATTCTCCTTTGATCGCCTAATTAGGTCCACGATCGAATACTGTATTCCTCGTTTGGTTTGCACTAGAAAATTCATACGATTTATGCATTAAGACTGCAGCCTCCGAATTTCCAAAATTCGGAGATGGTGCAGCGACGGCAGTGGAAGGACACGAGGTGGCCGAAAATTTCTTCACAAGAAACTCATGGTGGTCGTTACTTTCAAGGAGAAATTAGAGAGGATTTTGAATGAATCTTAATTATTCTTAATCCATAGTTAACCTAATAATTATTGATTCTTAATCAATAATTTAAGCAAATCCAATTTACTTATTTGGGAAAAAAATTTATTCCCAAATTTTGTGATGGCCGTGACTTTCATTTTCAAAAGGGGGGTTTTTATTTCATCCTTAAAGAATAATCCCTAATCTTGTATATATATTGAGTGGACTCCTAATTAGTTATTCCCAAATTTTGTGATGGCCGTGACTTTCATTTTCAAAAGGGGGTTTTTTTTTTTCATCCTTAAAGAATAATCCATAATCCTGTATATATATTGAGTGGACTCCTAATTAGTCCTAATATAATTAGGAGTCCCTCTCTCACAAATATTTTAATAATTTCATTATATTTTAAATTCCCATACTATTAATATATAATATATTTATCAACTTTTGATAACACATGATATATTAATACCATATATATACACGTATTTTATATCAACATATAAAATATATATGTATATCATTAAATTAAATAACTATCATTTAATTTATATAATTAACTCATAAGTTAATTTAATTCTAGACTCATCTAGAATATTTACGGGAATTTCTACATATTAGTAGTCACCACTACTAGTACAATCATTAAATTAGTGAATTCTCAATTCACTAAATAAATTATTCTGAACTCATTATAGCCTCTATCGACGATCCAAGAGCGCCGATGTACTAAAGATACAAATCTTGTTCATATAATGAAAAATGAAAATTTCGAATATCAAAATTTTCACTTACCATATTAGGCAGTTATCAGTTTTAGTGCTCTTTCACAAAACAGGCAGTTCCACTCTCCTTCCTTATTTAGCAATCATGCTAACTTTCATTTCTTCCATCCTATGGAATAAGCTCATAAACTCATTTATAAGCTTCTTTTTTTTTTATCTCCATCAAACCACAGCCGCCAAATTCCAACCCCTTGAAATTTGACAATCTCAACGGGAACACAGAATCCGATCCTTGTGTGGCCCTCAATGGTTCAGGGATACAGCTAGCCGTGGGTTCACATCTCCATGTGATTCAAAATAACATTTATTCTTATTCGGGTTTACCTTAGTTAACCCCATTCTTTTCATCAACTCCTTGATCAAGAATGTCATAACTTATTTTTGATTGCACCCATCGGATCATGGTAAGAGCGTCTAATAGCATTGCCCCATGATTCCCTAGGTATCACTGATAGTGCCTGCAAGAACCAGTCGATTATTATTAATGTTCAGTACGGTCCATTCATCTCATATATCACGATCGAATCTGCAACCATTGGTTCATCGAGAGTTGCATAATAATTCGATAAATATGTGACACACCTTTGAGAATAAATAGTGGCATCGCATGTACAATTAGAGAACTCATTCTCTAACGTACATCTCATACTCTGGCCAGAGATTCCATGTACTATTATTTCATCATATCACATAGGATATCCACACCCGTAGGTGAGCGGTGAATTCCCGACTACAATGCGCTGGCTCCTACATGTGTCGCAACTGTACCCAATCTCGCCACCTGATGACCCTCCTGGGATCGGTAAACGAGTCAAAGCACAGCCCTAACATATAGAGCATCAGTGTTGTCTCGGGTCGTAAGGACTAATGGTGTACCATCACAACCACGGACTTATCCTCTCGATGAATGATAACCACTTGGAAAGTCCGAGTGAGGGTAGTTCGGTATAATCATCATATGACTACCCATCTGCATGTTTGGACATCTCTATGCCCTTACCCAGATACGCGGTACACAACATCAAATATGCTAGTCTCGAGTTCAAGCGACCTTTATCCATGTTTTAGGCGGCTGAATCGACTAGGAACAAAATTAGATTATACAGTGTTTAAAAATGAGTTTCAACATCGAATTACGATTCATTTGTATTAAAGTATAATCAAGGACTTTATCTATGCTGATTGCATGGGTATACAGATAAATTATAATGTCATAATCGAATAAAATCGTAAAATATTATTAAAATAAAGATTTTTTTACATTAGAGTGAATAAAGCATGAGCCACAAGTCGGCTTGACAGGCACCTATTCTAACACCAAGTGCATCATAATTACCCCTAGTACCCATTTTGAGCTTAATGAAAAACTCAATGGAGTGTACCAAAAGTGCAAAATAAACACTCATTCATATTCTTTCTACCTTCCAAAATCACTTACCATAGTTTTGAGCCTATGCACTAATTTCTAATTAAAACATAAGAGAAATGTCCCTTGGGTTTTTAGGACGACAACAAGTCCTAGATGTTGACAAGAAATGATATTTTGGAGAGGTCAAGAAAGTATGGAGAAAAAAAATGCAATGGAACGAAGGAAAAGAGGAGGAAAAATGTGTATGATTTAAGCTGTTGAGGAAATGAAAGAATTGGGGTAAAGAATGATAATAGTTCAATAAAAGAAGGTGATTGAAAGATGAAGAAGTGCAATGAACAGATAATTAGCTTATTTCCTCTCATTTTTGAATTTCAATCCTTTATTGTAGCCAAGAACCGTAGCTTAACATTACAAAGCTTACAAGAACTTGATCACATTTTGGTATATTCTTCTTGAACATGGATTTGGGCCAAATAATAATCAAAAAGTCCTTCTGATCTGTGCAAGTGAATATTTATTTCAACAACGGTTGTTTTGAATATAAGCTAATGAATCCATGATGATGTGAAATAACATGAATTGCACGGATTTATCTTGACATTGGCATGGGTCGATGAGATAGGAAAATCACACACACACGTTAACTTTGAGTGTTGTGGCATGTGTTTAGCTTAAATACTGATTTCCGAGACTAGTGATTATTCCTTTATTCCACAACTTATGTGTTTCTTTCATTGTGTCCTAAGTAGGTTGGTTTGTTTAGTTTTATTTTTGTTTGTTTTGTTCGATACTAGCAAAAATTTAAGTTTCAGGGGATTTTGTTGAATGCAACTTTTGCACTTAAAACTTTCATGGGATTTGCTATGAATTGTATCTGATATTTTTAGGTCTGAATTGAATTTTAAATATATGAATATTTAGTATTAATATATGATATTTGAATATTATTTGTTTCAGATCTAGTATTAATATATAATTTTTGAGTACTCAAACATGTGTTGAAAATGTTTATATTAATAAAGATGTTCTAATTTTATACACAAAATCCTATCTTTTGTAGCTTATATTCAAATATATATATCAGTATCATATTTTTAATATTTTGTATTGATTTTTATCTTTGAAAAACATGTGTGCCAAAAGAGTCCGGAAACATTTTTGTGAATCATGAAGTGAAAATACATACTTTTTATGACAAAAATGAATGCAAGATTAAGTTTAGTTATGAGGATTTAAAGAAAATTCACCTTTTTGGAATTGGTTTTAAAAAATTTAAAAATTCAAAGCCCTATCATAATGAATTTATTTTATTTTTTTTAACATCAACCAACATCATTTATTAAACTTCATCTTGAGAGTTCCAATCGTTCATAATGATAGTGCTAGTAGAAATTGGCATTACAACAGAAATACCAAAACAAGCTTATTGGAGATCTGTTTTAACCAATGTATGAGCGGCTCTATTTTCTTGTCTCCTAACGTGTTCGACTTTAAGCGAACTGTAATGCCCCAGATTCGACGACTGTCCTCACTGTATCAAGACGGGTCTTTCCAGTGTGCTTATGTCCTCACTCACACGCACCCTGAGAAACTTCCCAGGAGGTCACCCATCCCATAATTGCCCCAAGTCAAGCACGCTTAACTTTGGAGTTCTTATGTGATGAGCTACCGAAAAGAAGATGCACATTCGTGATATGAGTAGTACAAATCAAATCTTTTAAGCCATCTTCAACTGTACAGTCCATTACATTGAACAGTCTCGGAATCCCTCTCATTCCGGTATGGGATCGGTTCATTCATGTTCCCTCCACCTAGAAGCCTGCCAGGAGCCGCTCATTGTCCGTGCAACCTCATGGCACCGGCGATCACCCCCCGCCCTCTTCGGCCCCGGGCCTCACATGCCCACCAGCTTCCGCTTGGTTCATCCCCGAACCACACCGTACTAAGAGAGGTCGGCTCTGATACCAACTGTAATGGCCCGTATTTCGTACTCGTAAATTTGCGGAATTATTTAAAATTTTTCTCTTTAAATAAATAACATGCATCATACATAAAATAAACTGATAAATGGATTTAACTTTAAAATAACAACGGAAGTAGATATTGTGTTTCAAAACAACAACTTAAAAATCATTCAACATATTAAAACTGAGTTTGAACATAAAACAGTGAATGAACTGAAACATGAAACATGAGGTCCTCGGGTTCCTACTACTGCTGACCCAAGCTAACTCACTGGTCCCCTCCCTCAGTCTCGACCTCATCAGTACCTATAACAATTAAGTCTAGTGAGTCTAAAGACTCAGCATGCATATACCGTGAATAACAAGTAAATATATCGTAAAATTTCGTGTAACGTAAAAATATCGTATCATAAAGCGTAAAGTGAAAATCATGTCATGAATAATTATAAATACGTGCATATCTGAAAATCATACGTAAAAGCTTTGCTCGATAGAGCTCTATCATAACATATCATATCGTAATTTTTCTGTAGAGATAATGTTTCTACGCAAGTGGCCCATAACATAATATGCACGTCTGATCAGATTAAACCATAGTATACTGGGCAGTAGAGATCATCACAGCTCTTGGACTGGATATCCGTACCCATACATAATCGTAAACCGGTCGTAAGTCACCGGGTGAAGCAATCCCATAAGCGTAAGATGGCCACAAGACATATCGCATATATCTAAAAAATAAACATTTTATATTTTATGCACGTAATATAATTATAACCATGTTTTTACAGAATGAGTTGGATCGTTCCCAGGCTCGCTGCGACCTAATCCTAACATGAGGAACATGCAAATAAACTCAACTTGACCAACACTTCGTACCGAACCAAAAACGAGACAATTACGCCCGCAAACTTAGTATCCAACCATGGCTTCGTACCAACCTGAACCAACATTGAACCATCGTTTATCCATGATTAAAATACACCTAAAATAATGGAAAATACATCCTTAGGGCTGTAATACACGAAAAATGTGAATGGAGGCCAAAATCGTGAAACGCTCTTTCGAGAGTTATTTTGGCACATCGCACTGTAAATTCTCGTACGATTTCTAAACTTAACCAAATCACAAACGGCCAAAAACATGACCTTTCTAACTCATTGAGGTATTTTCCAGTCCAAGGCCATAGGCTAAAAGCCAACCAAGAACTCGCACAAGCCTCCTGAACCGCAACACTGCTGCTGTCCAATTTCAATGGCAGCAGATGTGCTTGCTTCGCTTCGTTTACAAGGCTAATGACCATTGGGTCTTGAACCACCAACTAGAGCCTCTTCCCAGCATCCTAAGGTGTGGCTTGAACCATGGCTAAGGGCCATAGTCCAACCACAATCCAAGCAAACACCTAAGACAACGCAGAACTCCCACCCGAGAACCGTGCTGCGCGCGTGGGGTGTGTTGTTTTATTTTGCTGTCGTTTTCATTCCAGTTGCAATATGATCGACCATGGCATGATCTAGACATCATGAGGTATTGTGTGAATCATGGCTAAGGGCTAAAAGCCAACCAAGATCCACCCAAACCTCAAAAGCCGAAACCAATCACACAAAAATAAGAAATGAAAACCGAAGAGGCAATTGTGTTGTTTGTTTAAAATTTCGATGGGACCATGAACCAAGCCTTGAAAGGCCATCTTGGTTACGTCCTAGACATGCTAAGGAAGGGTTCTAACCATGGCTACAGTCCCTAGGACAGCCATGGTTTGAACACACACCTTAGACAACCCAAACACAAAAATCGAGCCTCAACTTGCAACTATGGGAAAGTTGCTGTCAAGTCTTGATTCCTGAGTACATGGCCTTGAACCAATGGACCATCACCTTCCTAACACACTATATAACATGCCTAGATGCATCCTTGAGCGCTTGGAACCGAGCCAATCCATGAAATCACAAACACAACACAACCCGTGAAGCAACAAGGGAGATCCGAAAATACTGCATAGATTTTTTTTGAAAAGTTACTGTCCAATTTCGGTTTTTTGCTCATAAATCCTGAACATGTAATGTTTTAAAATATTTATATGACTTGATTGAAGAGAAAGGTACAAGATATACAAGCCTGGAAATTGTTTAAGGGGAAAACAAACGCTACGACGGACACGGCGCGGTAGAGACGGAGTTTTCTTTTCTTACTTTTCTCTCTTATTTTTCTTGATGCAACTCACGATTTTTTGTTGCTGATATTCTCTGAATTTTCAAATGAGAGGTGAGGAAGGAAGGCTAGGTAATGAAGGGGAAGTTTGCAAAATAAGTGGGGATTTGAATGGCAAAACAAATCCTACTATCCTTGAGCTTGTGAGATAAGGAATGATATGTGATATTTAATGGATTGAGGGAGATTTGATAGCTGATGGCCGAGATTTCCTATCACAACAAGGTAAGGATATTGCTTAAATTATTAATTATTGGTGATTAAAAATGAAGGGATTATCATACCAAGAAAGGATAAGGAAAGGTGGCAAAAAAAAAATGAAGAGTTGCCAAACATAATTAAATTGCTTTAGGGAGTGGCCGAAATTTGCTATCAACATGGGGTAAAATATTGCTTAATTCATGAATTTTAACTCTGTAAAATTTTAAACACTTATTATGTATTTTAGTGAATTAATAATTTAATTTAGGATAGTAATTTTTTCCTGCATGCATGACTAAGTTTTAAAATAAATTACTAACATGTTAAGTTACAATTTCTTAGATAGAATAGGCCTAGATTAATTTATCCCAATTGGTTACACATTTTAATTTAGGCTTTTAATTAATTATTGGACACACAAGAACTTATTTACTAGTTAACTTTAATTAATTAAATAAATCATTAAACATTCTTTTACCTTAAAATAAATTATTCTTTGACTTAAATAAAATTTAGGAATATTTTCTTATTATTAAATTTTATCTCAATACTCCAACTCCAGTCCGGCCTCGCGTATTTAACCGAAAAGATAACACTAAACTTCTACAATTTAAAATAAATGATCATGACTTAACAAATTTTAAAATGCTTTAAACACTCCATAATATAAAAGAAATCATTTTTAATTTAAATAATAGTAATTATGCATGGCTTATACGTAGTCTGATTTTTTGGGTTCTACAACTCATGTGAGGCCCAGGGACAAAGAGGGCGGAGGGTGATCGCCGGTGCCATGAGGTTGCACGGACAATGAGCGGTTCCTGGCAGGCTTCTAGGTGGAGGGAACATGAATGAACCGATCCCACACCGGAATGAGAGGGATTCCGAGACTGTTCAATGTAATGGACTGTACAGTTGAAGAGGGCTTAAAAGATTTGATTTTGTTGAGGATCGAAGTTGAGTTTAGATGGGGGGTGAATAAACTCTACTCGTTTTTCCTTTCTTTTGATGAGGTACTAAAATCCTGTTAAAGATAGTAGTTTATCTTGTTGCGTATACCTTCACCTAGATTACAATTATAGGTGCGAAAACAATCTGATGAAGTAAGTGAAAGACAATAATAACAGTAGGCAGTAGTTGTTTATGGAAGTTCGAAGATGAAATCTTCTACGTCTCCCCTTCTCCTGTTTCTAGAAGGTATAACTAAAAGACTTTGGATATTACAGTACAACTCTTGTACACACCCACTTCAGAAGGACTTACACCTTTGCCTACTGAAACTCTTAGTTACTCGATTCAAAAAGAACGTGATACAAAAGGTTCTGAAAAGACTCTTTTCAGATACAAACTCTTCCTGATAAAGTATAAGTGTTTTAAAAGATTGTGAAGAGTGTAAGAATCAGTAGCACAAGATGATCTTCAAAAGATCAGATATTTGCTATGAAGTGTGTGCTACTTTTCTTTGTGTTGAACTCAAAGTTATCAAGGAATTTCGAGGTTGTCTCGTTGAGTGAAATAGCGTTGATCCTTGAAAAGATATTATGCGTAGAGTTCTCTTTCTGTAAGGGTTTGTTCCATGTATATATAAGCGACTGAGTTCAACGTTTATGATTAGAAGATGTCTTCAGATTTCTGATAGAGTCAGCTTTATTACCAAAAAAAAGGTTCCAGCAGAAAAGCTATAAAACAATCAGTCCTGTTTTATACTAAACTCGGTAAAGTGAATTAAATGACTCCGTATAGTATTTAATGCTGCAATTAATACTAGTACTTGGTAACTTTAACGGTAACATTTAAAGTAGTCACGTTAGGCAACATCTTCTACTGATTCTGTTTTTCTATCATTTCTACTGCTTTTGTTTTACTAGACCAGTAGCTTCTGATTTTCTTTTTGTCTACTGTTTTCTTAAAGAGTTCTGCTGGTCTGCTGGTTTTTATTTTCACCGCCACAATTAATTCATGTCTATCAATTTCCCCCTTTGTGGTGATGCCAAAACCTAAACAGTAGAAAAACGTTAAATAACAGATAATCAGTTAGCAAAAGGATAATATCAATGAAATTAATACAGTAAATTGTCAATCAGTTCCAATGTCCCTGTAAATGACTTCTTCATCTTGAGGATCCTGAATTTTCTATCTGAAGGTTCAACTTCTGATTGCCTTAGTTCTGCTTCAGATGGATCTCTTTGTTTTTCTTCCCCCTTTTTGGCATCAGGGGCAATCACATGGACCATAAGATCATTCATTCTTCCAGACAAGTTTTGAATGCCATTGGTTAACATCTCCAGATACGGAGCTTGAGTAGAGATACGATCATTGAGAGTAGTGAGAGATTGAGTTTGAGAATCAATCTTGTCATCCATTACTTCCATGGAGGTGGAAAATGATCGAATGAGATCATCCTGCTCGGTGAGTCGATTTAATATATCAGTTTGAGCAAGCACGATGTGACTATAATTTCTCGATACAGCTTGTTTGAAAACAATGGTTTCAGCATGCATTTTCTCAACTGATTCCGCCGTTTTATATATTTGTTTGCTCATTCGTTCTCTGAAGAACTAAGCACCACTAAATTCTGATATGCTTTCACAGGACATCCGCTTGACTAAATCAGACAGGTTATTGAGTTCCCTTTGCAGAACGTCAATCTGAAACTCCAAATTGAATGATTCTGATTCAGGTGAGGGGGTTCGCGCAAGCATGCATTTCCTCATTTCAGCAGCGCGAGTGTTCGTGATGTTAGAGTAGGTGCCCGTCGAGCCAAGTGTTGGCCGAGTGTTCACAATGAAACTCTATGTATAAACAATCTTTATTTTAATAATATTTGAAATTATTATTGGCACATCTTTATCTGAATACCCATGCTAGTTGCATAGATAAAGCCCTTGAATATACAAATAGTAGAAAGAATATGAGATGCTCATATGATGAGTATCATGAAACTCATATTTGGAATACTGTATATTCTAAACAGTTCCTAGTTGATTCAGTCGCCACTAAGAAGGATATAGGCCGCTCGAGTTCGAGACTAGTATCTGCGATGTGAGTACCATGTTTCATTGGTAGGGGACATTGTGATGTCCGAGCATGCAGATAGGTGCTCCTGGTAGAGTGCACTGAACAACCCTCCATAAAGGACTTTCAAAGTGGTTCTCACTTATCGAGTGGAAACGTCCTAGTTTATGGTTGTACACTATTAGTCCTTATGACCCGAGACAACATTGAGACTCTATGTGCTAGAATTACACTTTGACTTGTTTACCGACTCTCATGGGGTCATCAGGTGGCAAGGTTGGGTGTTCTGTCGAAACATATAGGAGTCGATGCATTGTAGTCGGGGATTCACCGCTTACCTTCGGGTATGGATATCCTATGTGTTCTCATGTGTATGTAGGTTGAAATCTCTGATCAGAGTATGGTGGTAATTATGAAAGGGGTTTCATAGATTACGCCATCGATGCAACTACGACATGACATATAGTATCGATTCATTGACAACTCTCGATAAACCAATGGTTGTCGAATCGGTCGGGATATATGAGTTGAAGCGACCGTACTGTACGCTAACCATAATTGAATGGTTCTTGCAGGCACTATCATTTGATACCTAGGGAATCATGTAAGCGATGCTACTAGGCGTTTAACATGATTGGTTGGGTACTATCAGACTTGAGTTCTGATGTTCTTATTATCAAGGAGTTGATAAGTAAGAATGGAGCAATTGAGGTATGCTCGTATAAGGACATGTTTAGTCCGAATCACATGGAGATGTGAACCCACGGCTAGTTGTATCAATGAACCATTGAGGGGCACACAAGTGCAAGCTTTCTAGATCCCGTTGAGAAGTTAAAATAGTTCAATGTGTTGAACGGCTTATAAAGGAGTTTATAAGCGTTAATAAAAATAGAAGTATGACTTCTATAAGGAGAATATAACTTTTAATTTGAGGAAGTGTTCCTAAATTAAAAGTTGGCCAAACGAGTAATGTATTTGAAAATTGTGATTTTCATGAACATTATTATGGAGTAAATTAAATTAATTCAAGTGTTGAATTAATTAAACACTAGTGTGCCTATTAGAGTCCAAATAATTAAATTAATTTAAGTGTTAAATTAACTAAGTATGATATTTTGGTGTTTTTGTGTATGCTACATGCTAGTACTAGTGGTGCTCGAATTTTCTTGTAAAAATCGAAAATTTTGAGCTTCCGTTGCGCATTCGGGCACCCTAAAATCGATCCCTTTCAAGTGGTATCATGAGCTAAGGGTACTAGTTTTTGTACCATATACATGATATTATATTGAGATCGATTTCTAACCGCATGAGAATGAAATTTTTGCAACAAAATCAAGGATTTTTGGGCACGGTTTTGGGCAGCAAGTTGCTGCCTATTTCGGGCAGCTTGGGCTGCCCGAGGGGCTGCCCGAAACGGGCAGCAAGGGCAGCCCAAGGGGCTGCCAGAACAGCCCCCCTATTTTAATAATAAAAAAAAAAATTTGGCATGTTGGCCGGAATCCGGCGACGGAGCTCCGGCGACGGTGATGACGACTAGGGTTTTCAAAAGGTATTTTGAAATATCAAAGTGTCATGGGCCTTGAGTTGTTGGGTCATTAGATGGCTAACATATTTGTAAATTTAAATGGGCCAAAATGTTTTTGGTGAAAAATGATTTTTTGGGCCCTTGAGTTTAAATTTACAAAATTTGCAAATATTTTCTCATGAAATAAATAATTGAAGTTGGACTTTAATTATTTATAGTAAATGGTGATTTACAAGAAATTCGGTTATAAATAAATTAATTAGAAAGTAGACAAAGGAGTTTGTATACTTTGTTAATTTAGTTTATAATCGTGGCGGTTAGTGATTTGATCAAGATATATAATATTTGATCAATTAATTATTGTGATAATTAATTGATGGTGTATGATATGTGATATTATGCATGAAGGATGATCAAAAGCCCAAGCCCAATTTGCTAGGTGTATGCTATGATATTTTGTGTTGAATGATTGTAATAATTATCAATTTATAAAGTGGGCTTGGTTTATGGCCCGTTTCCACCCCCATGAGATGTATCCCTATTTGCCATATATATTTATTTGTAAATATTAGTATAGTGGATGATCAAGATTGGAAGATGGTGACCATGATGACTATGAAGATCGAAGACATGCAAATATTGGAAGCTAATGTAATAGTTGCATTTGCATCCCATTCATTTCCCCAGGATTGGACCTAGGCCCGTGTTTAGCTCACACGGGCCATTAGTATTGGGGCGATTGATCATCCTTGTTTTGTTTACTGTTTATAATATATGCATGATATGTTATAAATAATGAGTATGTGCGTTATTATTATAATAATAACAAAGTTGCATGAATCCGACAAACATACGATCAAACATGGCAAACTTTTAAATAAAATTAATGATGAGACCTTTCAAAATTAAAAACCCTCATTTTGAATAAGATTCAAAATTGATATCAAGCCCGAAAAGGGGAATTATAAATTTGTTTATAATTTTCATGTCTTCCATCGACAATGGGTGCATGATGAACGCTACCCGTGCTCGGGGCTCGGCTCATATTATTGGGGGGGCCCTGGGTACCGGAAAGCTGTGACATCTATTGACATGGTGATGTGAACTACGTGGAACTCCCATGATTTCGGCTCATATTATTTGGAAAACTCATGGCGACCGTCCATTAAGGTTCAACATCGATGGGTAAGGCTTGACACGTGAAGATGAACGACGTCATATTATTGGGTCCTAATCAAACGTGAGACAAAAGTTTACATAGAGGGTTGCATGGAGATGCAATTGGAAACTACATTTTAGGAATTGTGATTGGCTGATATTATTCGGGATCATAATTCGCTAATTGGACCTTACGTACCTACTGAGGAAAAGAGTTTCCCGTTTTCACTAGAGGGTAGTGAAAGATGTCAAAACAGTGGGAGTAAACATTTATAAAGTAAAAGTCCATACTTTATATCTTACTAAATATTTTAAAATAGTCATCAACGTTTATCTGTTCTTACTTTTTCAGTACAAATTTGACAATGTCTTCGATTCGCAATCCGCTATCTGTAATACTCCACAAACACGTATTAACCGGACCTAATTACCTCAATTGGCTAAGAAATTTGAAAAACGTCTTGAATTCGGAAAGGATAGCGTATACACTTACTGAGTCGTCCCCTGTTGAGGCTCCGACTGATTGCACTCTTGATGAATTGCAGACTTACAAGGAATGGTGTGACCATGACTTGAAAAGCCAAGTGTTATATGCAGGCTTCTATGAAAGATGAGAAGTCGGTTCTTTATGTGGGTTCTTCATCTGGTACGAAGACCGATCCACGTGGGAAGGGAAAGAAGCGTTCTTTCCAACGTCCCAAGAAGAACGTGCCCTTGAAGAGGCAATCTCCGAGTCCTGCTGTGGCAGCCATACCAGTAAAGGCTGACAAGACTGTTGACATATGTCATCACTGCAAGAATCCTGGACATTGGAGGCGTAATTGCAGGGAATATCTTGCCCAGAAGAGTTCTGGAAACAGGTATGTTCTATATTGAAGTAAACATTTCAATTAACTCTACTTCTTGGGTATTAGGATACCGGCTGTGGCTCACATCTCTGTAATGAGTTACAGGTGATGGGAAGAAGTAGGAAGCTTAGGGAAGGCGTGACCTTCTTGAGGATGGGCAATGGAGCAAGAGTTGCTGCCAAGGCTGTAGAAGATGTTTACTTATTGTTGAACAATAGTTTTAAGTTAATTTTATGAGATGTTTTGTTTGTACCTAATTTTGTGAAAAACATTGTTTTCATTTCTATGCTGATAAAAATGGATATTCTTGTTTCTTTTGCAAAGGTGTTTGCAATATTTACAAGAATGAATGTTTGATTGGTACTGGTGAACTTGAAAATGATCTCTATAACTTAAAATTGAAAGATATTTCACTAAATGTCCATTCAAAGGCAGACACCATATGAGATATGGATGGGTAAGCCACCCAAATATTCTTAGAATATGGGGTGCCCTGCTTATATGAAGCAGGCAGTGGGAGATAAATTGGATAGCCGATCCATTTTATGCTACTTTGTGGGATATCCAATGAATTCAGTTGGATATAATTTCTATCATCCCCAAGAAACAAAGGTGCTTGTTTCTAGGAATACAACCTTTTTGGAAAAGGAATTTCTATTGGATAGAAAAGGGGAGATGATAGAACTCCAAGAGGTTCGAGAGACACCCACAATTATAGAACCCACACCCGAAGAGCCAAGAGAGGAGATACAAGCTCCTAGAAGATCCGAGAGAGTCTCGAGACCATCTATGAGGTATGGTCTGCTTCTTGAAGAGGGCCATGATGAGCCTAACCATGGATGTGATCCAAGGACCTTCAAGGAAGCCTTATCTGATGCTGATTCATCCAAGTGGCTTGAAGCGATGGAATCTGAGATGAATTCTTTGCATTCGAACCAAGTGTGGAATCTCGTGGATCCACCTGAGGGAATTGTTCCTATAGGGTGTAAATGGATTTACAAGAGGAAACTTGGGGGCGGATGGGAAGGTATTGATCTTCAAGACGCGATTGGCGGCAAAATGATATACTCAAAGACAAGGAGTTGACATTGAGGAAACCTTTTCTCCAGTTGCAATGTTCAAGTCCATAAAGATTTTGCTAGCCATAGCTGCATGGTATGACTATGAGATATGGCAGATGGATGTCAAGACAGCATTTCTTAATGAGGATATTAAGGAAGAGATTTACATGTCTCAACCCAAAGGGTTTACATCTGTCAAAGGTGAGCATATGGTATGCAAACTTCAGAGATCTATTTATGGTCTAAAGCAGGCATCTAGGAGTTGGAACCTTAGATTCGATAGTACAATCAATGAGTTTGGTTTTACTAAGAATCCTGAGGAACCCTGTGTGTATAAGAAGGTCAGTGGGAGTGTTGTGACATTCCTGGTGTTTTATGTTGATGACATTCTAATCATTGGGAATGATGTAGGAATGTTGCAATCAACTAAAATATGGTTAGCAAGTAAGTTCTCGATACAGGACTTGGGTGAAGCATCTTTTGTATTGGGAATACAGATCTATAGAGATAGATCAAGAAGATTGCTTGGTCTCACCCAGTCCACATACATTGATACCATCGTGAAGCGGTTCTCGATGGATGAGTCCAAGAGAGGACATCTACCAATGTGTCATGGCGTGTCCCTATCCAAGTCTGTCTCCCAACACTAATTCAGAGATAGCGGCGATGACAAGCATTCCTTATGTATCTACGATTGGTAGCATCATGTATGTGATGATATCTGCACGTCCTGACGTGGCTTTTGCACTATGTGTAGTGAGTAGATATCAATCAAACCCTGGTCTTCCACACTTGAAAGCTGTGAAAGGCATCCTCAAGTATTTGAGAAGGACCAATAAATTGTTCTTGGTCTATGGGGTGGAGAACTGAAATTGAAAGGCTATACCGACTCTAGCTTCCAAAGCGATATCGATGACTCGAAGTCAACCTCTGGGTTCGTATTCATGCTCAATGGTGTTGCTGTCTCTTGGAAGAGTTCTAAGCAAGACAGTACTGCGGATTCAACCACTGAGGCCGAATACATTGCTGCATCAGATGCAGCAAAGGAGGCTGTTTGGATAAGGAATTTCGTCCAAGAGTTGGACGTCATTCCTAAAAGAGTTGCTCCTGTCCCGGTGTTGTGTGACAACACGAGAGCTATAGCTCAAGCAAAGGAGCCAAGGTCTCATCAGAAATCCAAACATGTATTGAGAAAGTACCACATCCTCCGAGAGATTGTGGAAAGAGGAGAAGTGTCGATCGACAAAGTCGGCTCCGCAGATAATGTTGCTGATCCACTAGCTAAGCCTTTACCTGGACCATTATTTGAGAAGCATCGCGAATCGATGGGTTTGAAGCATATGGGTAGTTTGCTCTAGTGCAAGTGGGAGATTGTTAGAGTAGGTGCCCGTCGAGCCAAGTGTTGGCCGAGTGTTCACAATGAAACTCTATGTATAAACAATCTTTATTTTAATAATATTTGAAATTATTATTGGCACATCTTTATCTGAATACCCATGCTAGTTGCATAGATAAAGTCCTTGAATATACAAATAGTAGAAAGAATATGAGATGCTCATATGATGAATATCATGAAACTCATATTTGGAATACTGTATATTCTAAACAGTTCCTAGTTGATTCAGTCGCCGCTAAGAAGGATATAGGCCGCTCGAGTTCGAGACTAGTATCTGCGATGTGAGTACCATGTTTCATTGGTAGGGGACATTGTGATGTCCGAGCATGCAGATAGGTGCTCCTGGTAGAGTGCACTGAACAACCCTCCATAAAGGACTTTCCAAGTGGTTCTCACTTATCGAGTGGAAACGTCCTAGTTTATGGTTGTACACCATTAGTCCTTATGACCCGGGACAACATTGAGACTCTATGTGCTATAATTACACTTTGACTTGTTTACCGACTCTCATGGGGTCATCAGGTGGCAAGGTTGGGTGTTCTGTCGAAACATATAGGAGTCGATGCATTGTAGTCGGGGATTCACCGCTTACCTTCGGGTATGGATATCCTATGTGTTCTCATGTGTATGTAGGTTGAAATCTCTGATCAGATTATGGTCGTAATTATGAAAGAGATTTCATAGATTACGCCATCGATGCAACTACGACATGACACATAGTATCGATTCATTGACAACTCTCGATAAACCAATGGTTGTCGAATCAGTCGGGATATATGAGTTGAAGGGACCGTACTGTACACTAACCATAATTGAATGGTTCTTGCAGGCACTATCATTTAGATACCTAGGGAATCATGTAAGCGATGCTGCTAGGCGTTTAACATGATTGGTTGGGTACTATCAGACTTGAGTTCTGAGGTTCTTATTATCAAGGAGTTAATAAGCAAGAATGGAGCAATTGGGGTATGCTCGTATAAGGACATGTTTAGTCCGAATCACATGGAGATGTGAATCCACGGCTAGTTGTATCAATGAACCATTGAGGGCCACACAAGTGCTAGCTTTCTAGATCCCGTTGAGAAGTTAAAATAGTTCAATGTGTTGAACGGCTTATAAAGGAGTTTATAAGCGTTAATAAAAATAGAAGTATGACTTCTATAAGGAGAATATAACTTTTAATTTGAGAAAGTGTTCCTAAATTAAAAGTTGGCCAAACGAGTAATGTATTTGAAAATTATGATTTTCATGAAAATTATTATGGACTAAATTAAATTAATTCAAGTGTTGAATTAATTAAACACTATTGGGCCTAGAAAAGTCCAATTAATTAAATTAATTCAAGTGTTGAATTAATTAAACATCATTGGACCTTGTAGAGCCCAATTAGAAATAATTATTAAACTAGTGGGCTTGAGTAAAATCAAGTAAACTTTAAATGGTCTCAAATGTGTTTGAGACATTTAAATAAAAGTCCATGGGCCTTGTAATTGTTACAAGCCCAAATAGAATGTGCATGGGGAGGTGAAGAGTTTGGAGACAACTTTTTGTATAACCAAGGCATGGCATGCACATGCTTAACTCAACTTTTTACAACACCAAGAAAACTCATTCTCCTTCCTCCCTTGAGCATTTGGCCGAAATTTCTCTTGTCTTTCTCCATTATTCTTGCTCTTCAATTGTTGAGGAAACAATACACTTCTCAAAGAAAAATGCTCTAATTTTTCTAGTGCAAAATTAGAGTGGTTCTAGCTAGTTGGTGGTGGGCTTAATATTTGAGCAAGGTGGGCTCAAAGGGAAGCTTGAAGATTATCTTGCCATTCAAGAGCTAAGGTGTTTACACCTTAGTTGGAGCCATCATCAATCCTTTGTGATTGATAGGTAAATTTCTATTAACACCCTATGTATGATATTTTGGTGTTTTTGTATATGCTAAGTGCTAGTACTAGTGGTGCTCGAATTTTCTTGTAAAAATCAAAAATTTTGAGCTTCCGTTGCGCATTCGGGCACCCTAAAATCGATCCCTTTCACGTGAGAGTTTGAACAAGATCAGTGACAATTAGTGCAGTAGAGACTTGATTGGTGGTGAGGGAAGTGGTGTCCATCACAGCAGTAGAAGGACCAGGGTCAGCAGAGGTTTCATCTGGAATAGCAGAGACATTTGGTTCGGCAGCAATTATGGTAGGAACAATCTCTTCATCAGGAGCAACCAAGTTGGAGACCAAGTTCTCTTCTGTTGGAGCAACGGCAGTAGGTGAAGCTGATTGTTATGCAGTTATGGGTTCAGATTGCTGGTTCAGAAGAACTTTCATTTCAGCTTGATGAGCAGCAGAAAATTTCTCTAGATTTGGCAAAAGAGATACAACATCTGATTCTGCCATATGTTGTTCTGCGGTTGGAGAGGGTGATTGTGGCAATGAAGTAGCTGGAACTGCTTCCTGAGTAGTATGGGACGTGGGAACAATTGACTCAATGACTTCTTCAACGGAAGCCAGTTCATGCACAGACAAAAGAGATGATGACTGAAGAGGCCTTGTTGGTGATGCAGGAGTACTGAGAACAGAAGCTTTTGGTGAAGCTGTAGTCCGTTCCTCAACTGTCTGGATCTGTGGAAAGTCTGGAACAAGGCCGACTTGATATTCAATTGGCTCGCCAAAGCCCTTTTCTTGATCAAGAAGTTGCTCACCCATCTGTTTCAATTTGTCAGTTAGAATCAGAATGACGTTTTGATCCTGAACAGCAGTAGGAATTGTAGGATCAAAATTTGATTTAAGAATTTTCAGAACCGATTCCAACTTCTGACATTTCAGCTGTTCGAGGATGTAGCTTCTTCTACGCAAGGCCTCGATTACATTTTCTGTTTTGGCAAGCTGAAAGACCCTCTTCTCAGCGTTCATTATTTTCCCATAGGATCCTTTCTTCTTGAAGTAAGCAAAAGAATGAAAAATTCGGACCTTGTGCCACTCGTCAAAGAAATTCATGTCATCATTGGCAGAGCTTTCTATTTCTTCCAAATGAAGATCAACACCTGTGGTCACAGTTGTTCTGAGTCCAAAAAGTTGTGGTTCTTCAATCATCTTTCCTTTGCCTTTGTCGGTTGATGAAATAGGCAAAATGGGTCGAAATGCAGAAGACCCCCTTGTTGGTTCTCTAATCACTATTCCAGACATTGGTCTAAAAGTAGAAGCAGTAGATGTTGCTGGAACAGATGCAGCAGCTTAAACTGAAGTAGGAGCATTGGATCGTGCAGATGGAACCACTTCTGGAAACACCTGTCTGATTGGCACTTTCTCAATTTCAGAAATTGCTACTGTCTTCTTGATTTTAAGAACAGTCCGTGCTTTTTTTTGATTGGAGTTGGTAGGGATGGTTGAACATCAGCAGCATACTCTTCTGATACTGTTCTATCAGAATCAGTAGAGACGATCACTCTTTTCCTTTTAATTTTTCGTTGAGGTTTCCGAGTCTCAGAAAAGAGTCTCTCCCATCTCTTTTTTCAAGGCAACAAATTCAGCCACGGTTGGCTTGGGCCTTAAAGCGAGTACATTCTCAGCATCAATCATTGTTACCGAAACAGCATCATGTTCACTTGTAAAAGCGAAACCAGCATCCTTGAGCATTGTGCTGATCTGAACAGCAAATCCAGAACTTTTCTTGATGACCATGTCTTTCATGATTCTGAATATGAAATGAATCCAATCCACTTTAGTTCCCTTAGTGATGGTAGCCATCACTTGAACTTTCTCCTTTGTTAACTTGTCGAACGTGCCAGCTTTGACTAATATAGCCTTCGCCACAATATCAGCCAGAATTTGATATTCCATTTTGAGTAACTTTTTTGGCAAGAAGGAGACAATTCTTCTCCAGTGGCTGAGAAAGTGCTAAGAGCAATAGACATTTCTAGCTTGGAAATATCAGATAGTTCAGAAGTACCTGAAAGTGGGAGGAGAAAAGTTGTGCCCAATAGTGCGGCATCAATGGAGATGGATGCATCTCCTTGAGAGTGGACGATCTTTCCTTCATGCATAGTTGCCTTAGCGTAGAAATCCAGAAGAGCATTTTTGTATATCACAGCTGGTGCTTCCAAGAAGTTTCGAAGTCCTAATTTCTCAAGGTCTTGGAACATTTTAACAAGATTCTTATCTTTGACATTGAGAACTGAAGCAAATTTTACTTGATATGCATTAAGAGTGTATGCTCCGGCCATTTCTCTACGATGAAAGGATCAGATAAAATTTGCAGTAGATAGAAGATGATTAAGAGAAAGCAGTAGCTGAGTAGCAATAGTTTTGAAACGGTAAAAGTAAAAAATGAGAAGGTGATATTTTAAAATGAATGTACATCCGTCAAGTAAACATAAGGACACGTGTCAGTATGTTTATGGTTGAATGTTAGAAAAGACTTGCAAAGTTTGTCAGAGACGCGAATGATTTAAAAATTTGAAATAGGCGGGCTGTCTAGATGGTTACTAAAAATAATCCGAAGAAGATTTGTCGTTTTATGATAACGTCTACTGGAAGTTTCAGAGTGCTGAAATATTTGAGCACTGTGACAAAACCAGCAGACTTGTTGTTTTATCGAAAAGACAAATACTCTATCTATTTTCTGAAAAGGGTATAAAAATCTTAGTCTGACTAAGATACTGTTCCCCCTCGGTAAATGCAACTAATAAGTGGATATTAAACACCAAACGACTTTTGGCACTCTTTCAATCTGAACCGTTTAAAATGAACAGTCGCAAGAGTCTTTGTGTCTTCCGAAGATTACTATAAATGCCTGCACAACTTAAACGAAGTTAAACATTCATAATCTAAAATGAAAGCTCAAGTTAAAGAAGAATTAGAGTCTGATCCAGGGGCCGAAGCAAAAATGTTCAGAAGGAAGTTTGAAGATGTCATTCTTTACGTAATGATCCTTGGATCAAACTCCTGGAGTTGTAATGTCAACAATCAAAAAGATTTGTTGCTTCCATTTAGTCGGAGATGTAGCATCGATCTTTTCCAAAGGCTTTCTAATGCAATAAGAGAGTGCTGGTTGATCGATGAAGCTGATGCCCTTTAAAGTATCTGATTATACATTAGTGCTAACAAGACCCAAGCTTGCTAGATTCTTACTAGACCCAAGCTTGCTGGAATCTTTACGAAGCAAACCATCCTTTTCCTGCTGAAGATACTACGATCTGCTGATATTACTGAATGCAAAAAGTTTAATGTAAAGCTTCTTGTTAAAGAGCATTTGTTGATCTACTGCTTTTACTTCTGCATCGTTTAATGTACTGGAATGGTTTCTAATAAAATTTCAGTTTAAGTACTTGATATTCCCTTCTGCTTTCCTGCAAATAACTTACTGTTGGCTAAATAAGATAAATAACTGATGAATGATGAATAAAATTCAGAAGAAGAGAAGTCGTCTTGATAGCTTCTACTGGAAGATAAAATAAGCCTTGTTTTGTTAATGAGACAAAATACCTTTTGCTTCTGACACAGAATCACAGAATATCAGAATAAAGTTTTTCCTAAATTAGTGCAATATATGGTAACAAATCCGATGAGAGCTAGATATGGGATGTTTCATATATCTACTGTAGTCAAGACTTTCTCGAGCTTTGGTCCCTGGTTTTCATCTATAAATATGAACATGGGTTAAACCAGATAGTCATTCTTAAGAAAAAAATGGCAAGAGATAATAGTCCTGATTTGGCTGATGAATTCATGAGAGAGGTGACTGCTACAAGAAAGGAGGCAATAGAGGTCAAGGTGCTGAAGAAGACACTTGCTACTTGGACTAAAATCCAGGAGCTTAGGTCTTCCTTCGAGAGTGGGCGAACATCTTCTACTAAGGAGTTGATGATGATGTCGAAGTATTATCGACGTCTCCATAGTGCTGATAGTGCTGACGTTGTCTCTGATGATGGCGTCTACTTTCTTATGCTCTTAAAGGAGCTTAAGACTCTGAAAAAGATTGCTTTTTCAGATGAGTTTTTACGTACCTCTACTGGAGAGCTGACCGCTTGGTTGGCATCCTGGAGAGTTTACGTTAAAACAGAAGTGAAAAATGTACGCCCCCGTTTCTATTATCTTTAATGAAATATTATGTCTACTGATTGTCTCCATCGTTCAACTTTTACCTTCTGCAAAATTAGAAACTGAATAATCAAAGAGGAAAAGTTAAGCCAAAATATCAGATAATGATAAATAATTAAGTTAAATCTATCAATCCAAGTGTATTTCGAAAGTAAGAAAACTTATTCTCAGGGAGATGTTTTGTAAAGATGTCTGCTGCTTGCTGATCAGTAGGAATGTATTCCAGACGAATGTTCTTCTTCTGCACATGATCTCTGATGAAATGATGTCTGATGTCTATGTGCTTCGTTCTGGAATGAAGTACTGGATTTTGTGTGATTGGAATGGCATTGGTATTGTCACTGAAAATAGGTGATTCGGAGGCTTGAATTCCATAGTCTTTTAACTGTTGCTGAATCCATAATATTTGAGAGCAGAAGCTTCCAGCAGCCAGATATTCTGCTTCTGCAGTAGATGTGGCTATGGAGGTCTGCTTTTTACTAAACCAGGATATCAGCCTGTCACCAAGAAATTGACAAAAACCACTTGTGCTTTTCCTATCCAGTTTACATCCTGCATAATCAGCATCTGAGTATCCAATAAGATTAAACGACGAGTCCTTGGGATACCAGAGGCCTACATTTTGAGTACCCTTAAGATATTTTAAAATCCTTTTACCAGCAATGTACTGTGATTGTTTAGGGTTTGATTGAAATCTAGCACAAATGCAAACAGCAAACATGATATCTGGTCTACTGGCAGTCAGATATAACAATGAACCAATAAGACCGCGATACTGAGTTACCTCTACTGGAATTCCACTTTCATCTTTATCAAGTTTAATAGATGAGTTCATTGGAGTAGAAGCAGCAGAGCATGCTTCCATACCGAACTTTTTCAGAAGCTCCTTGGTGTACTTGGCTTGATTTATAAAAATTCCAGTATCAAGTTGTCTAATCTGTAATCCTAAGAAGAATGTTAATTCTCCCATCATGCTCATCTCGAACTGGTCCTGCATTAACTTAGCAAACTTTGCACATAATTTTGGGTTAGTTGACCCAAATATGATATCATCAACATAAATCTGAACTAATAATATGTGTTTGTTTTTAGCTAAGGTAAATAAGGTTTTATCTACAGTACCAACGATGAAACCATGATTAATGAGAAATTGTGAAAGTGTATTGTACCAAGCCCTAGGTGCTTGTTTCAGACCATACAATGCTTTATATAATTTAAAAACATGATTTGGTAACAAATGATTAGAAAAACCTGGAGGCTGTTCAACATAGACTTCCTCTTGTAGTAGACCATTAAGAAACGTACTCTTTACGTCCATTTGATATACTTTGAAGTTTTTGAAAGCAGAAAAGGCTAAGAATATTCTGATAGCTTCGAGCCTAGCTACTGGTGCAAAGGTTTCATCATAGTCAATTCCTTCTTCTTGTCTAAATCCTTGTGCCACCAGTCTTGCTTTGTTTCTTACAACTGTTCCTTCCTCATTTAGTTTGTTTCTGAATACCCACCGAGTTCCAATGACAGTTTGGTGAGAAGGTCTAGGTACTAGAAACCAAACTTTATTCGTCTCAAATTGATTCAGCTCTTCTTGCATAGCTTCTATCCAACTGGGATCCAAAAGAGCTTCTTCAATCTTCTTTGGTTCATCTTGAGAAATAAACGCAGCATGTATGTATTCATTTCTCATTTGCCTTCTGGTTCTCAAAGGCGCTGCTGGATTACCAATAACCAATGATGGAGGATGAGATTCTCTCCAAATAAAAGGATTTAAAAGGATATCTTCCTGATTTGATATGTTGAGATTGTTCTCGACGGAACCAGTAGTAGGTTCTTGAGTGTCTTCTGCTGGTATTGGCAGATCTAATGTCTGCACTTCTGGTTCCACTATCGGAATGTCTAGTTCTGGATTTTGAAGATCCTTGATGTTTGCTTCTACATCATCTTCACTGTCCAGTTCCAAGTGGATCCTGTCTAACCTGTTACTTAAATCTGACGTGTTAGATATTTCAGGAGCATTGCTATCTTCATCGAAGACAACATGAATCAACTCTTCAACATTAAGAGTTCTATTGTTGAAAATTCTAAAGGCTTTGCTTACAGCAGAGTAACCAAGAAATAGTCCAGCATCTGATTTTGAGTCAAATGCAGTTAAGTGATTTTTGCCATTATTTAGTACAAAACATTTGCAACCAAACACATGAAAATAAGATACATTGGGTTTATTCCCTTTCCATATTTCATACGGAGTTTGATTGTGCCTTTTGTTGACCATAGTTCTGTTTTGCGTGTAACAAGCAGTGTTAATTGCTTCAGCCCAGAAGCGCTGAGAGATGTCTGCATCTGCTAGCATTGTTCTAGCTGCTTCTTTTAGAGTTTTATTTCTCCTCTCAGCTACTCCATTTTGTTGAGGTGTTCTCGCAGCTGAATATTCATGATGAATCCCCTGTTCATCCAAATATAACTCAAGATTTTTGTTAGTGAACTCAATACCCCGATCACTTCTGATTTTAATGATGGAAGAAGATTTTTCATTTTGAATCCTTTTCAGAAGCTTGATCAGGAGGCTACTGGTTTGATCTTTTCCTGCGAGAAATATTACCCAAGTGAATCTAGAAAAATCATCAATAACAACAAGAGTATATTTCATTTCCCCCTAAGCTCATGATAGGGATTGGACCAAATAGATCCATATGCAGTAATTCCAGACATCTTGAAGTTGACTTGCTATCTTTGTTCTTGAAACTAGATCTTATCTGTTTCCCAAGCTGACAAGCAGAACAAACATGATTTTTAACAAAATTAATATCAGGTAGGCCATCAACTATATTATGCTTTTTGAGATGATTGATTGACTTGAAATTCAGATGATTCAATTTCTTGTGCCATAGCCAGTGTTTATTACTAAGCGAGGCAACTAAGCATGTAGGAGTGTTGACATGATTTGAGTTCCAAGAGACTCTGTAGGTGTTGCCTTCTCTCTTTCCAGTTAATACAGTAGTTTCAGCAGAATCTCTAACTACACATGAGTGCTTCTGAAAAGCTACAGAATAACCATTATCACATAGTTGACTAATGCTAATTAGATTGTAACAAAGGTTGTCAACTAATAACACATCATTAATGGTTATGTTACCATGGATAATCTTACCTTTACCCACGGTTTTACCTTTAGAGTTGTCTCCAAAAGTTATCTTTGGTCCAGTGCAACTCATTATCTCGGAGAGTAGGTTTTTCTGTCCAGTCATGTGTCTGGAACATCCACTGTCCAGATACCATGTAGAGTTACTGATTTCTGTTTTCTTCTGTTGTTCCTGCAAACACAAATTTTAGTATCTGGTACCCAAATCTATTTGGGTCCAAGCCTTATCAGTCCTTTGGGGACCCACATTTGTACAATTTTTGTACTTCGGGTATCCATGGAAGTGTGTGCAACAAAGGGTCTGTTGTTTTTAACATTGTGCATCCTAGTATGTTGTTCTTCCGTTCTGTTTCTGTTGTCCAGCTTGTATCTCTTCTTAACAGGTTTAGAATTATAGTACTGGTAGTTTTTAACCTTCATAAGAGGTTGTCTTCCTGAGTTGAATCCACTCATGATTCTAGAACTCTGGTCAACTTTTTCTTTAGGTTTAACATAACCCGGACCATAGTGCATTCTTCTGTTCATCTGATTTACATTCCTTTATACTGAAACAGTAGGTACTTCTGGTTTCTGTACCACGCTGGATTTCACAAAGTGAATATACTTTCCTTTGCACATATCCAGTTTTGGCTTAGTATTTGTTTTAGAGGTGCCTTCATTATTACAAAATCCGAGACCACTCCTGTCTCCTGATTGTTTTTGTAACTTTTGCATCTTTTCCAGTGAAATAGAAGACTTATTCCAAGCATTTACCAGTAGTGATAACTTCTGGTTTTCAGAAAGCATCTTCTGGTAATCTGCTTTTGCTCTTTCATTCTCCGTTTTTAATTTACTCATCTCAACTTGTAAATCATTACAGCTGTCTACTTGCAAGCAAGTTAACTTAATGTTCTGATCCTTTAAGTTCTGATTTTCGATCTTAACTTCTTCGAATGATTGAGAAAGTCTAGAATACTCTTCTACCATGTCATGTAATGCATTAACCAGATCAGTTCGTGTGAATTCGTTAGAATCAAAATCAAATACCTCTCCAGATGTCGAGGTTGAATCAGTGTTTGCCATGAGACATTTAACTTCTTCTGCATCACTGTCACTGGAATGACTTTCTGAATCAGATGACTCAGAACTGGAGTCCACCCATTTGGATTTGCTTTCTTCAGCAATCATTGCTTTTCGATCTTTTCTGGACGTTTTGTCATTCCTCTTGTGATCCTTTCTCTTCTGGTCATCCTTCTTTGGTTTAGGACAATCAGCAATGAAGTGACCTATTTTTCCGCAGTTAAAGCATCCCGTATCACCAGATGGTGAATCTTTCTTGAAGTTGCGATTGGGACCCTGATAAGTTCGATGGTTCTTTTTCATGAACGTGGAGAATTTCTTTACAAACAAGGACATAGCATCACTACTGATTTGTTCAGCAGTCTTCTCCAATGTACTATCAATTATCACAGTAGGTAATGCTTGAGGTACAGCTGTAGCAGCAGTAGAAGAGGTAGTAGCAGTAGCAGTAGCAGCAAGAGCCTTGGTAGGTAGACTTGAGGGCTCTTCTCCACTTCTTACCTCCAGTTCGAACTCGTATGCTTTCAGGTCTGCAAACAAGTTGTGCAGTTCCAAATTGTTTAGATCTTTGGACACTCTCATAGCCATTGTTTTTACATCCCATTCTCTGGGTAAGGCTCTCATCACCTTGAGAGCTATTTCTCTGTTGCTATGCTCTTTACCCAGAGCTGTTAGCTCATTTACCAAGCTACTGAATCTTTCATCGAACTCATTTAGAGTTTCACCAGCTTTCATTTTTAGATTTTTGAACTTCTGCATTGCTACAGACAGTTTTTTTTCGTTCGTTTGCTCATTTCCCTCACATATCTGGATGAGCTTTTCCCAAATATCTTTTGCAGTAGAGCACATTTTAATCTTGCTAAAGGTATTCTTGTCGAGAGTTTTATATAATATATCCTTTGCAACATTATCAAGGTTGGCCTTCTTCTTATCTTCGCTGGTCCATTCACTTCTTGATTTTTCAACCATCTGCGGTGCACCCTCAGTAACAGCAACAGCTGTGTTAGGCTTTAATATTTTCAATGGACCATCTGTGATGACATACCACATGTCATCATCTTGTGCTGCAAGATGAGCTTGCATTCTAATCTTCCAATCATCAAAATCTTCCTTAGAGAACATAGGGATCTTGCTAAAGTGTGCCATCTGTTGTAGTTTTTCACGAACAAGAATAACCTGCTCTGATACCAATTGTTGAGGATCGAAGTTGAGTTTAGGGGGGGGGTGAATAAACTCTACTCATTTTTCCTTTCTTTTGATGAGGTACTAAAATCCTGTTAGAGATAATAGTTTATCTTGTTGCGTATACCTTCACCTAGATTAAAATTATAGGTGCGGAAATAATCTGATGAAGTAAGTGAAAGACAATAATAACAGTAGGCAGTAGTTGTTTATGGAAGTTCGAAGATGAAATCTTCTACGTCTCCCCTTCTCCTGTTTCCAGAAGGTATAACTAAAAGACTTTGGATATTACAGTACAACTCTTGTACACACCCACTTCAGAAGGACTTACACATTTGCCTACTGAAACTCTTAGTTACTCGACTCAAAAAGAATGTGATACAAAAGGTTCTGAAAAGACTCTTTTCAGATTACAAACTCTTCCTGATAAAGTATAAGTGTTGTAAAAGATTGTGAAGAGTGTAAGAATCAGTAGCACAAGATGATCTTCAAAAGATCAGATATTTACTATGAAGCGTGTGCTACTTTTCTTTGTGTTGAACTCAAAGTTATCAAGGAATTTCGAGGTTGTCTCGTTGAGTGAAATAGTGTTGATCCTTGAAAAGATATTATGCGTACAGTTCTCTTTCTGTAAGGGTTTGTTCCATGTATATATAAGCGACTGAGTTCAACGTTTATGATCAGAAGATGTCTTCAGATTTCTGATAGAGTCAGCTTTATTACCAAAAAAAAGGTTCCTGCAGAAAAGCTATAAAACAATCAGTCCTGTTTTATACTAAACTCGATAAAGTGAATTAAATGACTCCGTATAGTATTTAATGCTGCAATTAATACTAGTACTTGGTAACTTTAACGGTAACATTTAAAGTAGTCACGTTAGGCAACATCTTCTACTGATTCTGTTTTTCTATCCTTTCTACTGCTTTTGTTTTACTAGACCAGTAGCTTCTGATTTTCTTTTTGTCTACTGTTTTCTTAAAGAGTGCTGCTGGTCTGCTGGTTTTTATTTTCATCGCCACAATTAATTCATGTCTATCAGATTTGTACTAGTCATATCACGAAGATGCATCTTCTTTTTGGTAACTCATCACATAAGAACTCCAAAATTAAGCGTGCTTGACTTGGGGCAATTATGGGATGGGTGACCTCCTGGGAAGTTTCTCAGAGTGCGTTTAGGTGAGGACATAAGCACGGTGGAAAGACCCGTCTTGATACAATGAGGACAGTCGTCGAATCTGGGGCATTACAGTTGGTATCAGAGCCAGGTTTTTGTAAAGGGTTGTACTACTACTGATCTCGAGAAGCTCACGAAGTCACGTCTTCGGTCTATAAGTTTTACGTTTACGCATTTCGCTTAAAGCATTAAATATTTTAACAGCATGTTTTCGTGAAATGTTTTATGTCAAGATTATGATTATGCAGTATCTATTTAAATTTAAAGAAATAATGGAATTATGCATGTTGGTTACATATGGGTTATATGTATGGAACAATATGCCTCCTAGACGCATTCCTGAGCGCATGAGAGATGATGAGCATCGTCATGAGGACGGTGATGATCATAGGCAGGAGAGAGATTTACCTCCACCCCCTCCACCGGACATGAACGCCCAGATGTTAGCCGGAATGACTCAGTTCTTCGCACAGTTTGCGGGGAACAATGCTGGGTTAGCCAAGCAGACGGGGCCTGAGGCTACCTATGAGCGGTTCATGAAGATGAGGCCGAAGGAGTTCTCAGGGATGACCGATCCTATGATTGCCGAGGGCTGGATTAAGTCTCTTGAGGTATCTTCGAATTTATGGAGCTTGGAGATGAGGATAGGGTTCGTTGTGCGATTTATTTGTTTGGAGAAGACGCCCGCTTGTGGTGGGAAGGAGCATCTGTAGCCCTGAATTTGGCCACTCTGAGCTGGACGCGCTTTACAGAGGTATTCTACTCTAAATATTTTACTGACGAGGTGCGTTCCAGGTTTTCCAGGGAATTTATGACCCTGAGGCAGGGAGACATGACTGTTACGGATTTTATCCGTAAGTTTGAGGGGGGTTGCCATTTCGTACCACTGATTGCAAATGATGCTGGAGCCAAGTTGAGGCAATTTAAGGATGGTCTACGGTTGATCTTGCGCCGTGATGTTAGGGTGGCTGGCCCTACTACTTACGATGTCGCTGTCTCCAGATCTCTAGCTGCAGAGCAGGATCAGAATGATATTGAGAGAGATCGCAAGGGCAAACGACCATCCAAGCGCCGCACCGCCCTCCCCAGCAGCAACATGAGAGTAAGAAGCCTTTCCACGGTCCATCCAGGAACAGAGGACAGCAGCAGCAGGGACGTGTAGTCCCGAGGGCCACGGAGTATCCAGTTTGTGCCAAGTGCAAACGCCGCCATACCGGGGTTTGTAGATATGGTTCCGGGATGTGCTACAAGTGTGGAAGTTCTGACCACTTACTGAAGAATTGCCCTCAGGGGAGTCTGCCTACCCAAGGCAGAATTTTTGCCCTCCATGCAGCGGAGACAAACCCAGAGACAATGCTCATGACAGGTACCTTAAAATTTTAAGATTGTATTTGGAATTCAATGTTTTGGGTTAAGGTTTTGAACTTAGAATTTGTGATAGGATTGCATGCTCTAATCAGCGTTATTTCGGGAATTTAGGTTAGAAGAACTTTGACCTCGCATGTCTATAAGTTTTGTTCTTTTAATTATTGGTTTAGCATGATGTTCCAAACTTTCAGGGAGAATTTTTATAGCTGGCTCAGCTACGAATGCCTTGATAGATTCAGGGGCTACTCATTCGTTCATTTCGGAGATATCAGAGCGGTGGTTCTGTATAGGGTTTCACTACTACTGACCGCGAGAAGCTCACGAAGCCACGCCTTTGGTCTGTAAGTTTTTCAGTTCAGCATTTTGTTCAGCATTTCAGTTATAGCATGAATTATTTTGTCAGCATGCTTCCAGATTTTCAGTATTTCAGAGTTCATTTAAAATAAATTATGGAATTATGCATGTTAGTTACGTATGGGTTATGTTGGAACAGTATGCCCCCTAGACGCATTTTAGAGCGCAACAGAGAGGTGGAGCCTCGCCGAGAGGACAGAGAGGAGCATAGACCGGAGGGAGACCTACCACCTCCTCCACCGCCCCCACCGGACATGAGTGCCCAGATGTTAGTTGGGATGGCACAGTTCTTCGCACAGTTTGCGGGGGGCAATGCCGCAGCCGTAGCCGCAGCCGCAGCCAGGCCGACAGGGCCCGAGGCTGTTTATGAGCGATTCATGAAGATGCGCCCGAAGGAATTCTCTGGGACATCTGACCCCATGGTTGCCGAGGGATGGATCAAATCCCTCGAGGTTATCTTCGATTTTATGGAGCTGGGGGACGCAGACCGAGTCCGATGTGCCACCTACCTGTTCACTGGAGACGCCCGCTTATGGTGGGAAGGAGCTTCGGTAGCCCTGACCTTGGCTACACTTTCTTGGACCCGCTTTACGGAGGTTTTCTACTCCAAGTATTTTGCTGAGGAGGTTCGCACCAGGCTGACCACCGAGTTCATGAGTCTGAGACAGGGGGATATGTCGGTTACGGAGTTTATCCGTAAGTTCGAGAGGGGCTGTCACTTTGTGCCCCTGATAGCGAATGATGCCAAAGCCAAGCTGATGCACTTCCTGGTGGGTTTACGGCCGATCTTGCGCCGGGATGTTAGGGTATCTGACCCTGCTACTTATGAGATTGCCGTCTCCAAGGCCTTAGCCGCAGAGCAGGATCTGCGGGATATCGAGAGGGATCGCCAGGGCAAGCGCCCAGTCCAGGCACCGCACCGCCCTCCTCCTCATCAGCATCAGCAGCAGAATAAGAGGCCTTTTCATGGACTGCCCAGGAACAGAGGCCAGCAGCAGCAGCAGCGGGGACGCCCAGCCCCGAGGACTCAGGAACACCCAGTCTGTCCCAGGTGCTCACGTCGCCATCCTGGAGCATGTATGGCTGGCTCAGGAAAGTGTTTTAAGTGTGGCAGTCCAGACCACATGTTGCTGCAGTGCCCTCAGAGGAATCTGCCTACCCAAGGCAGAGTTTTTGCTCTCCATGCCGCGGAAACCAACCCGGAGACTATGTTGTTGACAGGTACCTTTAAACTTTAATTTATTATTTGAATTTCCGCGTTTTGGGAATCGGGATTTAGATTTTGAACTTAGAACTGTTATAGGATTGCATGCTCTACTCAGATTTATTTCGGGGAAATTAAGCTAGAGGAACTTAGACCTTTGCATGTCTATAAGTTTAGATCTTGTAGTAGGATTCAACTTAGAGCTCCGCTCTTTCAGGGAGAATTTTTATATCTGGTTCCGCTACCAAGGCCTTGATAGATTCAGGGGCCACTCACTCGTTTATTTCGGAGATCTTTGCAAACTTTCTCAAGATCCAGACCATTGGGCTAGATACAGCCTTTTCAGTAGTGTTGCCGTCAGGCAAGGAGATGGCAGCCACCAATGTTATCCGAGATATAGACCTTGAGCTGCACGGTAATCTTGTTTATGCGGATCTGATTGTGCTACCGATGCCGGAATTTGACATCATCCTAGGGATGGACTGGCTATTGAGGAACAGAGTGTTGATAGACTTCCAGCGGAGATCTGTTCTTGTCCGACCGCCTGGAATGGAGCAGTTCTTATTTGAGCCGGACAGGTACTTTTCCTTACCGCGCATTATTCCTTATGTTCAGGCTAGGAAGCTCATGCATAGAGGGTGTCGGGCATTTCTAGCAACCTTTTTATCTGTCCCCGAGGAACCCAGCCAGTCAGCCTCAGATGTTCCGATTGTTAGAGATTTCTTAGACGTTTTTCCCGAAGACGTCTCTGGTATGCCACCAGAGAGAGAGGTGGAGTTTTCCATTGAGCTTATGCCAGGTACGGCTCCGATATCCAAAGCGCCGTACCGACTAGCACCGACAGAGATGGCAGAGCTTAAGAAGCAGATTCAGGAACTTCTCGACAAGGAGTTCATTCGCCCGAGCTTTTCTCCATGGGGCGCGCCAGTCTTATTCGTGAAAAAGAAGGATGGCACGATGAGGCTTTGCATTGACTACCGGGAGTTGAACAGGGTTACAGTGAAGAATAAATACCCACTGCCGAGGATTGAGGATCTGTTTGACCAGTTGCAGGGAGCTTCGATTTTCTCCAAGATAGATCTGCGTTCCGGTTATCACCAGTTGAGGGTGAGAGATGCTGATGTCTCGAAGACAGCTTTCAGGACTCGTTATGGCCACTACGAGTTCCTAGTGATGCCGTTCGGTCTGACGAATGCGCCAGCGATCTTCATGGATCTAATGAATCGCGTATTTCAGCCGTACCTCGACCAGTTTGTGATAGTGTTCATAGATGACATTCTCGTCTACTCCAAGAGTCGGGAGGAGCACAGCAGGCATCTGACCACAGTGTTGCAGACATTGCAGAAACATAAACTATTCGCAAAGTTCAGTAAGTGCGAATTCTGGTTAGAGAAGGTGGCGTTCTTGGGCCACATTGTTTCTAGCAGTGGTATTGAGGTAGACCCCGCAAAAGTTGTAGCAGTCAGAGATTGGGTTGTGCCTCAGAATGCATCCGAGATCCGCAGTTTCCTTGGGCTAGCAGGATATTACAGAAAATTCATTCAGGGATTCTCATCCATTGCCGTTCCACTCACAGTACTGACCAAGAAAAATGTGAAGTTTGTGTGGAGCGAGGAGTGTCAGAAGAGCTTCGATACTTTGAAGCAAGCTCTTATCTCAGCACCCGTTTTGGCTGTACCGTCAGGATCTGGTGAGTTTGTACTTTATACCGATGCTTCAAAGCTTGGTTTAGGTGCAGTTTTGATGCAGCATGGGAGAGTGATAGCGTATGCTTCTCGACAGCTGAAAATCCACGAGAAGAATTACCCTACCCATGATCTGGAGTTAGCGGCTGTAGTTTTTGCTTTGAAGATTTGGAGGCACTATCTGTATGGAGAGAAGTGTCAGATCTTTACCGACCATAAGAGCCTCAAGTATTTCTTTACGCAGAAGGAGCTGAACATGCGTCAGAGGCGTTGGTTGGAGCTTGTGAAAGACTACGATTGTGACATTAGCTACCACCCGGGTAAAGCTAATGTAGTTGCGGATGCTTTGAGCAGGAAAGTCGCAGTGATGGCTCATTTGACGATGCAGAAACCTCTTCAGATCGAGATGCAGAGGTTTGATCTTGAGACTTACCCTCGAGGTAGAGTTCCTCGTTTATCTACCTTGACTATCCAGTCCTCTCTTATTGACCGTATTCGCAGCGGTCAGGCAGCAGATGAGCAGTTGGCACAGTAGAAGAAGAGAGATGAAGCTAAGGGCAGTGTTTTGTATTCAGTCAGCGACGGTATTGTGAGATACCGAGATAGGATATGGGTTCCTAGCAGTGATTCCATCCGAGCAGACATCTTATCAGAGGCCCATACGTCCCCGTACTCTATTCACCCTGGGAGTACGAAGATGTACAAAGATCTGCAGCTATTGTATTGGTGGCCAGGAATGAAGAAGGACATCAAGCGTTTTGTATCCGAGTGCCTGACTTGCCAGTTAGTGAAAGCCGAGCATCAGAGACCAGCAGGTTTGCTCAAGCCTCTTCCTATTCCCGAGTGGAAGTGGGAGAACATTACCATGGACTTTGTGATCGGAATTGCCGAGGTCAGCCAGAGGATCGAATGCTATTTGGGTCATTGTAGATCGTCTTACCAAATCAGCGCACTTCTTGCCTATTAAGACGACTTTCACCATGGTTCAGTATGCAGAGCTGTATATCCGAGAGATAGTCCGACTCCATGGTATTCCAGTTTCTATCGTATCCGACAGAGATCCCAGATTCACTTCCTCGTTTTGGAAGAGTTTGCATTCGACTTTGGGTACGAAGTTGCTGTTTAGCACAGCTTTCCATCCGCAGACAGATGGACAGTCGGAGCGAGTTATTCAGATCTTAGAGGATCTTCTCCGTGCTTGCGTCATTGATTTCTCTGGGAGTTGGGAGTCGAACTTACCATTGGTAGAGTTCACCTATAACAACAGTTTCCAGTCGTCTATAGGTATGGCTCCGTATGAAGCGCTGTATGGTCGCAAGTGTAGATCTCCTGTTCATTAAGGAGAGAGAGCAGAGTTGGGTCCAGAGATTGTTCAGCAGGCAGCAGATGTAGTAGTCAAGATCCGTGATAGGATGAGGACTGCTCAGAGCCGACAGAAGAGTTATGCCGATCAGCGGAGGAGAGAGTTAGAGTTTGCAGTGGGCGATCATGTCTTCGTGAAAGTGGCACCTATGAAGGGTGTCATGAGATTTGGCAAGAAAGGGAAGCTCAGTCCGAGATTCATTGGACCGTTTGAGATCCTCGACAGAGTTGGGACGCTAGCGTATCGTGTGGCTCTTCCGCCAAATCTGGCCGGAGTACACAATGTCTTTCACGTCTCCATGCTGAGGAAGTATATGGCAAATCCTTCGCATGTGCTGAACTTCGAGCCGTTGCAGCTTACTCCGAACTTATCTTATGAGGAGAGACCCGTGCAGATCCTAGACAGACAGGAGAAGAAACTTCGGAACAAGTTGGTTAAGCGAGTCAAAGTCAAATGGCTCAACCATTCAGAGGAGGAAGCTACGTGGGAGTCTGAGTCGGAGATGAGGAGTCGATACCCTGAGTTTTTCGGTGAGTTCTAATTTCGAGGACGAAATTTATTTAAGGGGGGAAGGATTGTAGAACCCGTAAATCAGTAGACGTATAAGCCATGCATAATTCTAGATTTTTAAATTTAATTGACTTCATTGCATGATTATTTTAAATGCATTTGTTTGAAGTTAATTATTTCATTATTTCAGTTCAGTAGATTGATTTTTAGCATTTCAGTATTTTCAGTGAGGCCGGACCGGAGTTGGAGTTTTGAGATAGAATTTAAGATTTGAGAAATATTTCCAGAAGTTAATTTAGCTAGTAACTAAGTTCATTTAAGTTAGAAAGGAAGGTTTGAAGATTTAATTTAATTATTTGAGGTGATTAAGAAATGAACTCATTTAAGTTATTAAATTAAGGGGTTAGCTCACTAAATTATTTAAAGGATTAGTAAGGCTTTCAAGGATTATTAGTTGACTAGATAATCAACATTTCCCTTTATTTTATTATGCATTTTTCGGCCACCCTTAGTGCTAGAAGATTCATTTTCCAACTCACCAACTTTGACCAATTCTTTGCATGTAATTAGTAGGATAATTCTAGGATTTTTGGGAGCACAATTTAATTAAATAAATGGACATATCCTATTCTAGAATCAAGCTAAATTTCGGCCACCACCTCCTAGAAGCATCCACCAACTCATTTGATATCAATTCAAAATTCAAATTCAAAAGGGGAGTGGACTTGGTCTTGATATGATCCTATTTTTGTGCACCCTTCTCCTCACCTTCATAACCATCACTCCCCCCTCCACTTCCACCGAAAATAAGACCCCTTTTCAGTAGAAAAAACATGGATAGCAGCTAGGGAGAAAGGGAGAAAAATCGAGAGCCAAGAAAGGTAGAGAAGCAAGCCACTCCGTCTCCTCCGCGCCGTCTCGTCTCTTCTTTTCGTTTTCTTTCGAAACGAAACCAGGCATGTCTAGATTTCTTTCAAACCTCAATCAAGTCATATTATCATTTATTTTTCAGTACATGATCATGTTTTAGCAAGCAAAAACCGAGATACATGTCAAAATATTTTTGGAACACACATGCAGAATTTCGGCCCTTTCATGACAAGCTTCACGTTTTTCTGAGTTTTGTGGTTTCAGGTGATTGGTTCGATTCCAGGCTCCCAAGGCGGCTTGTATACATGTAGTAGGATGCATTAGGACCATGTTGGTCCATTCAAACCAGCCCCATGCTTGCTGGAAATTCAGAATGACAGCAAGTCCCTTAGGTGCAGAAAAATGTGGTTCGAAAATTCAGTTTCTTGTCAAGGGGTTGGATCTGATCTTGGCTGCCCCAAGGGCCTATAGCCATGGTTGGATCACTTCCCTAGCATGTCTAAGACGTGACTAAGTTGCCCTTTTGGTGGCTTGGTCCATGGTTCATCGGTTTTTAATAAAAACGTCAAAACAGCCCCTTTCCCCATTCGGCCCTTCCATTTTTCAGCATATGGTTCGTTTCTTTTGTGGCTTGGTGTGGATCTTGGTTGGCCTATGGCCCTTAGCCACGGTTCATATCATGCTCCTAGATGTCTAGATCGTGCCATGGTCAATCAAATGGCCACTGGAACGACGCAAGACATCGATCATAGCATAAACACTACACACGCATGCACGTTGCTCTCGGTTGGACCCTTCGGTTAAGATTTGGTGTGATGCGGACTGTGGCTGGCCTAGGGCCCTTAGCCATGGTTCAAATCATTCCTTGGGATGTTGGTAAGAGTCTCTGGTCGGTGGTTCACGCCCCAATGGCCGGTAGCCTCGAAAACGACACAAGGAAAAACAAGTGCGCAGCTGCTGTATTTTTGACAGCAAGTATGCTGCTGTTCAGAAGCGTCGTTTGAGTTCTTGGTTGGCTTTTAGCCCATGGCCTTGCACTGGACAGTGCCTCATTGAGTTGGGAAGGTCATGTTTTCAACCGTTTGTCATTTGGATCATTTTTGAGGTCGTACGAGAATTTACGGGGCAATGTGCCAAATTGACTCTCGAAAGAGCGTTTCGTGTTTTGGCCTCCATTTCACCTAGATTTCGACCCTATCATTTTAGGAACATTATTTTATGATTTTTCAGCGTATTTTAATCATGACTATACGTTGGTTCAGTGTCGGTTCAGGTTGGCTCGGAGTCATGATTAAATGCGAAGTCATTAGGCGTCATAGTCGCATCTTTTGAACGTAAATTGCATAGTTGGTCATGTTTAAGCTATTGCATATTTTTCATGGCACAGTTAGGTTGCAGCGAGCCTGGGAACGATCCAATCCAATCCAGTTGGTAAAATTACAGGAATTTTCATTACGCCAGTTAATTATTTTACGTGCATTAAATAGAAAATGATTATTTTTGAGATTTATGCGATATGGCTTGTGGTTCATTCACTATGTGGGAGTGTTATTTTTATACGGTCGCCAGTGACCGATCAGTTCAGTATGGTACCACCCGGTCGCCAGTGACCGGCCAGCTCAGATCAGTTTCAGCCTCCCCGGTAGCCAGTTACCGATCAGTTCAGCTTAGTGCAGTGGCCACAGGCGTAAAACATAATCTCAACAGAAAATTTTATCAGATATTTCAGTACAGGCTCCAAGGAGCAAATATTTTTACAGTGACTTCCAGTTCAGTTATGCACGTATTATAATTGCTCAGTACAGATTATTTTCAGTATGCCTCAGGACATGATATTTTATCACATGCATATTTTAATTCAGATTTTTACTCGTTACCTGCGATATATGCATGCTGAGTCTTTAGGCTCACTAGACTTGATTGCTGTAGGTACTGATGAGGCCAGGGCCGAGGGCGGGGACCAGTGAGCCAGCTTGGGTCAGCAGTAGTGGCACCCGAGGACCTCAGAGCAGCAGTTGTTATTTTCTTCGCAAACAATTTTTATCAGTTGTTGGATATTTTTAAATCGTTGTTGTTGGCAAAAACTTTGATTTTCTTCCGCTGCAATATTTTGAAATATTGAACTTTATTCACCAGTGATTTTATGAATGAGGCCATTTAAGTTCTTTTAAAAAGAAAATTTTAATTTTCCGCAAATTTTCAAGCAAGGAGTTCGAGGGCCTTCACAGGCCACCTTACGCTTATGGGATTGCTTCACCCGGTGACTTACGACCTGGTTTACGATTATGTATGGGTACAGATATCCAATCCAAGGGCTGTAATGATCTCTACCGCCCAGTATACTGTGGTTTAGTCTGATCAGACGTGCATGTTATGTTATGGGCCACTTGCGTAGAAACATTATCTCTACAGAAAAATTACGATATGATATGTTATGACAGAGCTCTATCGAGCAAAGTTTTTACGTATTATTTTCATATATGCATGTATTTATAATTACTTATGACATGATTTTCACCTTACGCTTTATGATACGATATTTTTACGTTATACGAAATTTTACGATATATTTACTTGTTATTCATGGTATATGCATGCTGAGTCTTTAGACTCCCTAGACTTGATTGTTGTAGGTACTGATGAGGTCGAGACTGAGGGCGGGGACCAGTGAGTTAGCTTGGGTCAGCAGTAGTAGGAACCCGAGGACCTCATTTTTCATGTTTCAGTTCATTCACTATTTTATGTTCAAACTCAGTTTTAATATGTTGAATGATTTTTAAGTTGTTGCTTTGAAACATAATATTTACTTCCGCTATTATTTTAAAGTTAAATCCATTTATCAGTTTATTTTATGTATGATACATGTTATTTATTTAAAGAGAAAAATTTTAAATAATTCCGCAAATTTACGAGTACGAAATATGGGCCTCTACACGAACTTTGATCCCTAATGATAGCACGACTAGCTGTGAGAGTGATGCCAAACTCAGTAAGATCTGGTGCGTCAGAGTTGATTGAATCTGCTGATATCTTTGAGTCTATTTCAACTATTAGCTTGTCGTAGCCTATGTCTTTTATCCAGCTTAGAGCTTCATGGATTGCAAGTGCCTCTGCTTCTTTTACAAGTTCTGATCCATGGTGGAGACTGGTTCTGCAAATTATGAAGGAGCCATTTGAGTCCCTGATTACCATACCAACCACAAATGATCTTTTATCGGTACCAATACATGCATCCACGTTACATTTGAAGAAATCTTCCGTGGTTTTTCTACAGAACACATCTGTGCGCAAGTTCAGCTGATGGTTTGGCTATTTTTCTAACATTAATCTTACAGCAAGCCATTCATTAAGTGTGTCAATGGCATATGTAGTCGTCCGATTTGCGGAAGGTGAAATGTTGTTCCAGACTCTTTCATTACATGAGTGCAAGATGCTCCAAAGAATCATTACAAAAATCAGCCACCTCTCAACATCCAAACTTTCCATGATGTTAAAGAACCAATCATCAAAATTCTCAATCTCGGGGGGAGTTGATTTGACATGGATCTTCATGGAAGATAGCTCCCAGCAAGTTTGAGCAAATTGGCATGTATAGAATAGATGCCAAGGTTGTTCTAGCTTGGAGTTACGGTTTACGCGGGTGGACAGGACCTGAAGACGCTTGATCTGAAGATTTATTCTTGTAGGGAGCCAATTCTGTACCATACGCCACGCGAAAGTTTTGATCTTGGGTGGCATATTTATGTCCCATTATTTATTCCATGCACTAGTTATATAGTTTCCTCTTCCTGTGTAGATGATTTTCATGGCTAGATGATACCCCGATCTCGATTTATATTTACCATCTTTGCTATAGCTCCAGACGCAAACATCCGGAACGTTGGTCATAAGGGGAATATTTGTGATTTCTGAAGAGTCTCGTGCACAGAAAACTTCTTCAATGAGCTCAGTATGCATTCATGTGTGAATGAATGGTACCATTAAATCAGTAACCTTCAGAGATCCTAGTCCCGAGGTGATTTGAGATTCTACCTGAGGCTTTTCCAGGTTACGTAGCCTAGGCTCTGACCATACCGAAATGTTGTTGCCATCTCCAATTTTCCGTCAATAACCTTCACGAATTGAGGCATGCGAGTTCCAAATACTCCTTCATATAAAGCTAGGATTAGATCCTAAAGCTGCTTTCAGGAAATCCTTGTCTGGATAATATTCTGCTTTAAGAACTTGAGATACAAGAGTATGGGGGTTGGACAGTATATTCCACCCTTGCTTGCACAACATCGTAAGATTAAAATCATGGAGATTACGGAAACATATACAACCATTCTTCTTTTTTACACATTGTTGATCCCAATTCGTCTAGCAGATACCACGAGAGTTTCCTCTCGTTCCCAACCAATAAGAGTTCATCATTCTTTGGAGTTCATCGGCTAAGAAAACTGGGAGGAAGAAGATTTGCATACAGTAAGATGGGATGGCTTGTACAACTGATTTGATCAATACTTCTATCCCGGCCTTTGATATAGATAGACCATTCCAACTCTGGATTCGCATCCATAACCGATCTTTGAGGTATGCAAAGATAGGCTTCTATTTACTACCTATGAGCGATGCTAGGCCTAGATATGCTATAATACAACCCCATAGCTATAACGAGCGATGCTAGGCCTAGATATGGGGTTGTAAGCTATGGAGTTGTAAGCTTACAAACCCATAGCTTTTATAGGTTTAGATATGGGGTTGTAAGCTTCCGAAAGTTGGGCCTGAGGCAGGCGCTCAGGTTCGGTCCTGGCTGGGCATTATCATGGGCAATTAATTTAAATTTGGGTATATCAATACTATTTCATAAAATTTATCCTTAATACTAACTTAATTTGGTCTTTTTGTAAGACCATTTTCTAAATTACGATATTAAATTTATTTTATTGAACAAATTATTTTTCAAATGAAAATACTATCAATGTCCCACAAACAAATTACCCACACATATATTTATTATAATTTATAAATTATTTATGCAAAAATTCGACCCGAAACAGTTAGGACCTAGCCAAGGCACATGTCCACTCTTAGATCTCATCACTTGGCCAGATCTGACCATCCATCCTCTAGCAAGAAATTTCTCCAAACCTAAATTTGACTTTTGAACATAATAAAGACGTGTATACGAAATAGATATTATACTGAAGTAAAACACATTTTTATTATAAAATTATTTTAAAAAAATTAAATTAAAAAAAGAAAAGAAAAAAGAAGCACGTACATGTAAATTAATTGCATATCACGCGCAGGACTGCAGTGAGTTATCAAATTAAAAAATTGAAAACCAAATAAATGGGCATTGATTCCGACCAAATCCAATGAACATACTCAATTCTATGATCACGTGACATAAAGAGTCAACACATGCATTGATAGGTGGTGATGATCACGTGACCTGGGTATGACATTTTTTACTCGCTCTACCTGAATTTTGACTAGGATTGCAAATATAGCTTGCCACGAGCAGGATCTGGTTGGGTCGGCAAAAGGGGTCGGGTCTGGTCCGGATAGGGAAAATCCCGACCTTTTCTCGACCCTTAATTGTAGCCGTCGTAGACTGCTAGTTCTGAAATCTACGGTTCTGGTCTGAGTTCGATTTCAGGCTCGGTTAACCATCGGGTCCAGTTCAATTAGAGGTGTCAATTCGGATGTGTCGGGTCGGGTCGTGTTGAGCAATAGTACTATTCAAAAATTGTTCAACCCGAACCCGAGCCAACCCGAACCTGAACTCGAATCAACCCGTATATCCTGATTTCGAATTTTTTTTAATTTTTTAAAAAAAATTAAATAAAATTCAAAAAAAATAATATTTTAAGTTAAACACATAATAACAAAATATCCATCATATATATGATTTAAATTTGAAGTCTAATTGTAGAAAAATAAAGTATATTTACTAAATCAAATAAATAAATATTTAAAAAATAAAAAATATTCAAAATAAATATTAAATTATGAAAATTTATGATATAAAATATACAATAAATATTTTTTCAGTAATACAATATAAAAAATGTAGGAAATATTTATTAATTGTATTTTTTAAAAAAAATTAAAATTTTCGGGTCAACCCGAACTCAACCCAACCCGATCGTGTTTTTCGGGTCAGCTATCGGGTCCAACCTGATCTGACCCAAACTCGAAAACCCTAAACCAAACCTGATTTTTTTCTGGTGAAACCCTGTCGGGTTGGTGGGTCGTGTCTGATTTTGACACGCCTAAGTTCAACCCTTATCTATATGTATATATATTTTGGAAAAAAAATATTAAACGAACAACAAAAAATGTTGGAATTTGTAGAGTTGATGAATGGAATTTAACCATAAAGAAAACTCAAAATGATAATACTGGGATTCGAAGACTTAAAGCCTACACAATAATTGTAAGGTTAATGAATGAAATTAATCATAAACCTATTTTTTGGTCGTCCCAGCGCATGGCACACTACGTGAATTTTCAAAATTGTAAAGGGTTCACTAGGGTGGCCAAATTTACGGCTCATTTTTTCACGAACTATTATGAAAATATTCAAGTTTTCAAGATATCATATACAACAAAAACTATTTATTAAAACGGGTTTGCACTTATATAGTTATAACCATATAAGTTGTCTAGGTATTCTCTTTTGAGTAGATGAATCAAAGTCCCCATTGTTCGCTTATCTTTACATACTTACCTTTAAGAGTGGTGTTGCTCAATCACTTACATTTTCTCTCGTCGTTGTTCCTGGATGTTCGTTCAGTTTCGTCTTAGTCTTCTTCATCACTTTTAACATCTTATGTTCGGATAGTGGCTTTTGATCAATCATTGAGAAAACATTGGTCTTCCAAATTTTTCGATCTTAAGTTAGAACACATCTTATATAATATATTTTCTCTGATACTTAAAATTTTCTCCACTGTAACCGGTGAAACGAGGCAAACTATAATTTCTTTTGCCATTATAGACAAATTTGGATATACATATGTTTTTTGTGAATCATCTCAATATGTCAAAAGTGTACTCACGTGCATTACTAATCTTCGCAACGCACTCCAACGATCGAATATTCGAGCGTTATTATAATGTCCCGAAAATTTAGAGGCCCACGTAAACCACATGCATGCAATTATTAAATTCTCATTTACTTTTATTAAATGTTTTAATTGCATAAATTAATTATGTTGTGCATATTTGCATGTTTAAATATACTTTTCTGCATGGTTCAATTAAAATATATTTTTAAAGTTTATTCGACTGACGATCGAGGAACGGGGACCGAGGACTGAAAAACGTAAAATGTTTTTATTAAATAATTGTTTTTAATTATTTAAAATATGAGTGTTTCTTTTTCATATTTTTGAAAATAAAGGGTTTTGAGGTGATTTTATACGCCGGGATGTAATTTTTATCGGAGTTGGATTTTTAACAAAAATGCGAGCTTTTTGGGCAACCCGGCTAATAAATTCACAAATTTATTTAAACAAAAACCTTGTTGATAATTTAATTAAATCCTAATCAAGCTTTAATGGGCCTAAATTATGCTTAATAGGCCTAAAGCCTTGATTAGCAAGATATTTAAATATAAAATATGATGAACACCCCCAAACCCTTTTCACAAGTCGCGCCAATTCAGAATTTCGGCACACACAAATTCTCCCTTCATCATACACGATACACACCACCAAGTTTGAGAAGAAAAAATCGTAAGCTTCAAGGGTTGGCAAGCCTTGGTCCTCCGCGTCATTGTTCTTCGTCGTCAACGTTTATTCGTGCGTTTAAAACGCAAGGGCACGCCATACATCTCCTTTTCTCATCCATCATATCATATTATTGTTTTAATTATTGTATACATGAAGAACATGGATTTATTTTTCAGTATTTTCGAAATAATGCATGCACACATGGGAAACATGAGATTTTGATGCAAATTCATGATTTTATTGTTTGATTAAGGGGCTGTCATGACATAAGGTAAGATCAAGAGTGGTTTAAACCTGTCTATGAGTCACACACACACGCCTAATCCACCTCACAATTGAAGGAAAGAAGCACCATGCGAGAAAACCGATTCTGCTGTCAAGGTTAGGGGTGATCGGGTTCCATGAAAAATGGATTGGCTTGGTCTTGGCTTGGGACAGGGCTCGGCCAGGGTCTGTCATGGGTCAAGGCAAGGGTCCTAGCCAAGCTAGGACTCACGGTAAGGGTGAGTGCAGGTGTCCAGGAGTTGAGGGGCTCAGTTAGGGCTCACATGCTGGGTTAGAAGGAGTCCCTAGGGTCCTAAGCAAGTGCACATGGGTTTGGTTCAAGGGTTGGGGCATTGGCTAGAGCCCCAAGCATCAAAACTTAGAGTCCATGCAAGTTAAAACTCTCGGCCAGCATAGGTGGGGAGTTGAGGGCTTCGATTTTTGGGTTAGAAATGGTTTCTAAGTGATCTAAGGGTCCAGTAGGGTACTCTAGGATGTTGATCAGGTTTTGGATCAACTTGACTCGGGGGTGACTCGTGAAAATCGAAAGTTGGTTCGGGGGCGAAGTTTAGGTGTCACAATAGGGTTTCTAAAATGAAATAAATTGAAAAACGGCTCACGGGGGTCGAGTCGTAGTTCATAAGGGCTAAAATAATATAAAAAGACTAAATTTTGAATTTAGGAATTTTATATTAAAGTTTGGGATTTTTCGGGATTAAAACACCGTCAAAACAATTAATTAAAGATAAATTAAAAAGTCTAATATTAAGCTAAATAAAATTATGGAAAAATTCATGTAAGCTTAAATAATTATTTGGGACATGTTAGAGTCAATGGAATTAAGAAAAAGTCAAAAACGTAAAATTTTACGTCCAGAGGTAAAACGGTCTTTTTACACCTAAAAATTAGTAAACGTCATGGCAGTGCCCTAAATGTTGTTTTTGTGATATTATGATTATTTTTAGATGTTTATGAAATGTTCATGATTAATTATGATTTTTAAATGTCTATGAGATTTTTATAATTTAAGGTTGACATTTAAAATACATAATGCATGCTTGGTTTCAAAACAAAAATGTTATGTTATACATGATTTTATAAAGTGATGAGAATGTTAAATGTTGAAGGAAGTGAAGTAATTGTGACTATTGTGGTAACGATATGTGGTAACGGTAAGAATGGAATATCGTAAGGGAAAAAGGCCCAGAGGGAGCCCATTTATGGGAAAAGGTCCCAGAGGGAGCCCCGACGATCGTATTCTATTCGAAAGAGGATAGGCCAGGGCCCAGTTGACCGGTGAGAGTGTTGCTGGTGTCCCCCGCCGCCCAGTACTGCGGTTTCATGTAGATGGATCCATCGACTTTTGAGGTTTATGTCATGTTGAGGTAAGTCACAATTAACAATCTGAATTCAACAAAAGGAAAAGGAAAAGGAAAAGGAAAAGAAAAAATGTTTATGATCATGAAAAAGGTTTTATGTTATGTCATATTAAGAAAAAAGAAGGAAAATGTTAAAGTTTATGTTATGCATGTCATGAAAATTTTTATGCTTAAAGTTGATGCATCATTATGAAATGTTTCTTTTTAAAGTTCATGCATCATAAAAAGGTTTACGAAAATGTTCATGTTTGAAGTTTATGCATCTTCATGAAAACGATATTTTAAGTACAAGTATTTTTCATTGTTATATGTTGACTGTATTACGTACTACTTGTTAACAAGATTATGGTGTTTTGAGTCTTTAGACTCACTAGGTGTGATGGATGCAGATGAGGTTGAGGGTGGGTTCGACGGATGATTTGACTGGACTGAAGGCGCACACAACCCGAGGACCAGCGCTTCTACTTTTCCGCATTTACGATTTATGAATCATGATTTATGCTAAAGATTTTAAAACTATTTATTTATGCTTTTGAGAGATTTTTGAGAGGTTTAGTATGGGCTATACTTTTCAAACTTATTGCTTTTTAGGTTGGGTAAAACAGTTGACGATTTCATTTTTTGACTATTGTACTCGATTTTTAAAAATGCTAGTTGGTTGAGATTTTATTTTAAAGGGTAAAATAATATTTTCATGTGGGAAATGTACATGGCCGAAAAATTGAGTGTTTATAGAAAAAAAAATTCTAGTACTTTTAAAGTAGTAAAAAGGGAAGACGTTTCAGTTATTAACGCAAAGACACGCTATTAATCTTTCTTTGGCATCATTCAAATCATATTATGCATGATTTATGTGTTTTAGCATGAAAAATATTTGAGTACAAATCGCTTAACATTTTGATGATTATTTCCAAAGTTTTGATGATTCTATGCATATATGAACGTGATATGAACTCCAAATGGTACGTTGCCAATATAAAATGTTTGAGGGCTAGGAAAAGTTTCTTTTAGGCACGAGATGATGACTGGACAGTAGCGTGAGGGCTGTGCTTGGTTAGCTAGATGAACCTAGGGTTTCTTCATGGATTTTCCTTGTGTTTTGGGTCGGCTAGGGAGGAACCGCACCAGGGCTCGGCCAGGTCCTGTGCGTGGCTTGATTTAAGGTCTAGGAGGAGTCTTGGGGTGACCAGACTCCTCGGTGTTTGAAGATGAGGGCAGCAGCACGTTTAAACTAGGGCTAGGGTTTGCGGCTAGTTACAAGGTTGGGTGCACGGTTGGTTGGGTGGCTAGGCTGGTCCAGTAAGGTCTAGGGAGGATGGCTTGGGGTCGAGATGTGGTTTGGTGCAGCCGTGGTCCAATTTGGCTCGGGTTATTGAGGGCCACGGCCTTGGGGGTTAAAGGAAAGGGTGCGCGGATTGTCTTGGAGCTAGGTGCGCTGTTCCAAGACGGTTCAGGGTGGTCTATGATGGTCTGGACGTGGTCTTGTCAAGGGCTGGTCCAAGAAGACTCGAGGGTGGTTCGATGGAATAGGGCGCATGGCTTGAGTTTTGGATAAAAGGGTTCGAACATGGGATAGGAAGGAAAGTGGCTCGAACCGTGGTTCATGGGGTGTGGTTCATGGCTCACGGGGGGTAGTTTAGGTATGAAAAATATATGATTAAATTTTGGGGAAGAAAATATTAAGTTTAGAATTAATTCGGGTTTAAAACGCTTCACGACTTATTTAATAAGTCCATAAATCAAAAGGCTCCGGTTTACGTCTAATAAAAATGTTAAAAGTCAAAATTAAGCTTATATAATACTATGGGATAGCCTCGGGTCAATAAAAGTAAGAAAAAGTCAAAATCCGGAATTTTAGAGTCCAAGGGTAAAATGATCATTTTACGTCCCGAATAATATGAAAGGTCTGGCAGTATCGCGTAGAATCATAATACATATTAAATGATATTTTAAAACGTTTATGATGAAAATATAGAATTTTACGATATATGCTAAAGCTGTACGATTTTTTCCGATAAATGCTGTTTTACGAATTTTGAAGAACACGCTATTTTAATTATGAATAAAATGGAAAGAAAAATTTTTGAAAGATGTGAATTGACTGTGACAAACATAATATGATATGATATGATTGGGGATATTGTGAGGGAGAAGGCCCAGAGGGAGCCCGTTTACGGGAGAAGGCCCCAGATGGAGTCCGACGATCGTATTTCCACTTTTGGCGAGGCCCAGCGCCCGCCCTCATGTACAATGGTGAACTAAGACTGATCAGTCGACCACATGATGATAGGAATACATATATTCACTTCAAGGATCAAATTTCACTCAAAATGATATACGATGATGGAAAGATTGATGATTGAATGATTTATGAATTATTTACGGTTACAAATTTATGTTAGCTATTTTAAATAAAAATAAGTTTTTTACGCATGTGCCTATATATGAATTACTTGTTACTCATGGTTAGAACTTGTTGAGTGATTAGACTCACTAGGTTTGGAGGGTTGCAGGTGATGATGATTTTGAGGGAGGCATTGACGCTTAAATGAATCGAGTCCGGCAGTACAGTACCGATGGACATTTATTTTTCGCATTTACTTATTTTTTTAAATTTTACGAAAAGATTTTGAGAATTATTTATTTAGAGATTTTATGCTTTATTTTGAAGTCTAGTTAAGGATTATTTTAAAAGTTGACATATATGTTGGAACATTTTATGTTCGCAATCTTGTTTGATTTTGATGTTAACAAAACTTGTTTTTTTTTACTAATGAAATTAACTAAGTGTGCAGTTAGTTGAACGTAACTAAAGCTATCGAAGAATGAAAACTGAAAGTACCAACTGATTAATCGAATTGAACCAGTTCAACTGATTGTCCAGCTGATAGGTGGTTCAGCAGAAGACCTTCAGAAGCCTGGCCAGCTGATGAAGAGTTCAACTGATGAAGAGTCCAGCTGACCAGTTCAACTGAAAGAGTGAAATCAGTTCAACTGAAGAGTCAACTGATTTCACCAGCCTAACTGAAGATCAGTTCAGGTGACCAGTTCAGGGCATCAGTTAGAACCAATCAGTTGCAGAACGCAACAAGCTTATTCCATGGAATCCAGCATTACATGAAGGTACAAAAGAAATTGTCTAGTCAAAGGACAATAATAGACGTTGCATCAATGTTTAAAGCCAAAACATTCCAGAATGGCTGTCAAAAAGTACAGACATATTTCGAGGAACAGAATCAAAATGCAACGGATACAATAATTGAGTCTCAATGTACGATCAAACTTCCTGCCTATAAATAGAAGATGAAAATCAGTGAAGACAATACACAACAACAAGAGTGTGTGAAGAAGAAGGGCATGCTAAAAGCATTATCAGCTTTCAAGAAGCAATCAGTCCAGTTGTGAGGGAACACTTCAACGTGTTATCAACTTAGTATAGAATCTCTTTTCCCTCGGTGTATGAGAACACCTTCCCGATGTATTCATTGTTCAATTCTCACACATACTCACACACCATCACTCACATATACCAGAGAATAGGGCGTAAAAGATCAGTTGAGTGATTCTTGCACAAAGACGTAAAACTTGTGTATGTAGTCTTTGACACACAGACGTCAGATAAGTGTTGGCTGGAAGGTGTTGCCTTCTGTCTAAACTAGGAGTTCAGTAGGCAGTGAAGTAAGTCCTAAGCTGAGTAGGTTTGCACAAGGTTTTGTATAAATCAAAGTCTTCTAGTGTATCCTACCCGAGGAGATAGAAGAGATGACGTATGAGAAGTTGAAGTCTCCGAATATCCATAAACATATCTTGTGTTATTAACTGTTTAACTATCGTCTTCAAACTGATTTGATCAGTTCGAGCTGTTATCAATTAAGTTCTCACCATAAGTGAACTGATATATGCAAAAGATGATCCCCCTTATATCAGTTAATCAGTTTACACAAGTTAAAAGCTTTAAGCTGATTAGCTTTCTTAACGATAAAACCAAACTCGATTTAATTCATCGGTGTTTACATTCTTAGAACAAGAGCTATTGCAGCTCATTGAGAATATTGTGTTTGAAGCACCATCACAGGTGCCCGAATCGATCCATCAGTATGATTTTGGTGGTTGACTACTAATGAATTTTTATGAATTTGAGATTTTTAAATGTTGATTTTGATTGTAAATGAGTGTTTCGAATTTTATGATTACCAAAAAAAATGGTAGGATTTTAAAGTTAAAAATAAAAGACGTTTTAGTTGGTATCAGAGCTAAGGATCTCGAAGGGGTTGTCTTACTTCCACTCAGAGAAGCTCAAGAAGTCACGCCTCAAGTCTGTGAGTTTTACTGCTTTAATATTTATATGGTACATGAATTAAAAAGCTAGACGTAATTTTAAATTTAAATGCATGTTGGTTACATGGTTTGGACGTAATGTACAGAGATGCCTCCTAGACGAGTTCTTCACAGAGATAGTGAGGATAGGCAGGAGGAGGAGATTCTACCGCCTCCACCTAATCAGGATGCTAGTACTCATGTGCTAGCCGGTATGGCTCATTTACTAGAGCAGCATGTTGGGAATGCTGCGAAGGTCCGACCAGAGGCTGTTTATGAGTGTTTTAAGAGGTCATTTTTAGGTATATGGATATGGAGGATGCTGACCAGGTTCGTTGTACCATTTATTTGCTAAAAGGCGACACTTCCTTATGGTGGGAGTGTAACGCCCCAGATTCGACGACTGTCCTCACTGTATCAAGACGAGTCTTTCCAGCGTGCTTATGTCCTCACTCACACGCACCCTGTGAAACTTCCCAGGAGGTCACCCATCCCAAAATTGCCCCAAGTCAAGCACGCTTAACTTTGAAGTTATTATGTGATGAGCTACCGAAAAGAAGATGCACCTTCGTGATATGAGTAGTATCAATCAAATCTTTTAAGCCCTCTTCAACTGTACAGTCCATTACATTGAACAGTCTTGGAATCCCTCTCATTCCCGTGTGGGATCGGTTCATTCATGTTCCCTCCACCTAGAAGCCTGCCAGGAGCCGCTCATTGTCATTGCAACCACATGGCACCGGCGAGCACCCCCCGCCCTCTTCGGCCCCGGGCCTCACATGCCCACCAGCTTCCGCTTGGTTCGTCCCCGAACCACACCGTACTAAGAGAAGTCGGCTCTGATACCAACTGTAACGCCCCAGATTCGACGACTGTCCTCACTGTATCAAGACGAGTATTTCCAACGTGCTTATGTCCTCACTCACACGCACCCTGGGAAACTTCCTAGGAGGTCACCCATCCCAAAATTGCCCCAAGTCAAGCACGCTTAACTTTGGATTTTTTAAGTGATGAGCTACCGAAAAGAAGATGCACCTTCGTGATATGAGTAGTACCAATCAAATCTTTTAAGCCCTCTTCAACTGTACAGTCCATTACATTGAACAGTCTCGGAATCCCTCTCATTCTCGTGTGGGATCGGTTCATTCATGTTCCCTCCACCTAGAAGCCTTCCAGGAGCCGCTCATTGTCCGTGCAACCTCATGGCACCTGCGATCACCCCCCGCCCTCTTCGGCCCTGGGCCTCACAGGGAGGGAGTGGAGCAAGGAGTGAATCTGGCGACTTTGACTTGGGAGGGCTTCAAGAGGGTATTCTTTGATAAGTATTTCACTACTGATGTTTGTTCGAGGTTGAAGAGAGTGTTTATGAGTCTCTGCCAAGGAGATTCATCTGTTGCTGAGTTCGTTCAGAAGTTTGACCGGGGCTGTCGCTTTGTGCTCCTCATTGCAAATGATGTTGCAGAGAAGTTATGACATTTCTTGGATGGTGCTGACGATCCCTTGGGATGTGATTCTGGCAGACCCGATTGACTATACTGTTTCTGTTGCTAAAGCTTTCGAGCTGAGCAGTCACTTAAGGACATTGAGTGGGAGATGCAGCGCAAGATGAACCGTGCCCAGCAATCGAGTCAGCAGAAAAAGAACCCATTTTTGGGACCACCAAAGCCGTCAGGGCAGCAGAAACCACAGGAACAACCACAAAAAGAAGTTGTCCCGAAGACTGATGAGAAGCCGTACAGCAAGGAGTGAAATCGCCATCACTTTGGCAAGTGCATGTGGGACACCTACAAGTGCTTTAGTTGCGGAGGAATTGGGCATAAAGCTGTTGTTGCCCAAAGCATAAGCAGCCCACCACTGGAAGGGCTTATGTGATGCATTATGAGCAAGCGGAGCCTGACACTACGCTTATTACTAGTATTCATGTTATTTAAGCATTTTATATTGCTTTATTACTTGAATTAATAAGCATGAATGCTAGAATTCGATCGAGGAGCATTGGACTAGATGATTAGAATTTCTTGTTTCAAGTTCTAAGGCTTAAGGAATTGAATTTTTAAAATATTAGCTATGTGTGTCAAATTGTAAAGATTGAAAATTTAAAGCACTAATCTGTAATTTTCGAAAATTTTTGATAAAATTTGGCATGATTCGAAAATTTTTGGGACTTAATTGCAATAATTTTAAAATTGAAAGGGTTAAAAGGAAAAAACATTGACTGAATTTGAAGAATTCTAGAACGTTTGACTAAATTGTAATTATTGAAAAATTTAAGGAGCTATTTGGGCAATTTTCGAAAAAATTCAAAGGGCTAATCTGCTAATATGGGAAACTAGAAGGGCCAAGATGTTAGGAATTTCTGAATTTTATAGCCTTGTTTGAGAATAATGCAAACATTATCACTGGTAGAATATTGTTAACGGGTATAGCTACTTACAGTTCGCTAGATCTGGAGCTATGCATTCTTTCATATCTGAATCCTTCGTGAAACAATTGGAAATCTTACCGGAGTACGTGGAGTCGAGATTCAAATTCACAGTGCCTTCGGACGAACATATAGTCTCTACAAGCATGGTTAAGGATGTGGAGCTCAAACTGCATAGAAACGTCTTCCGAGAAGACCTTATTGTATTGCCAATGCCCGAGTTTGACATTATTTTTGGCATGGATTGGCTCACACGGAATGGAGCTACTATCAATTTTCGGCGGAGGTCGGTATCTATTAGACCGCCCAATGGAAAAGCATTCATCTTTTAAACGGTGCAGAACAATCAAATGTCGCACATTATTTCATGCATTCGTGCGAAAAAGCTTATCTGAAGAGGCTGCCAAGGTTTTCTTGCTAGTATTATATCCGTACCCGACACTGGCAGTCGATCGATAGAAGATGTGGAAGTTGTCAAGGACTTTCCAGATGTGTTCCATGAAGATATTTCTAGCATCCCACCCGAGAGAGAGGTGGAATTTGCTATTGAGTTGATGCCTGGTACTGTACCGATCTCTAAGACACCATACCGTCTAACACGTACTAATATGATAGAGATAAAAGATCAAATTCAAGAGCTGCTACATAAGGGATTCATTCGCCCTAGTTTCTCTCCATGGGGCGCCGGTCCTGTTTGTGAAGAAAAATGATGGGAGTATGAGGCTCTGCATCAATTATCGAGAACTGGATAGAGTCACAGTGAAGAATAAGCATACATTACCACAAATCGAGGATTTGTTTGATCAACAGCAAGGAGCTTCGGTATTTTCAAAGATAGACCTTCGGTTGGGATATCACCAGCTGAGAGTAAAGGAGGCAAACCCGCATAAGACGGTTTTCAGAACGCGTTATGGGCATTATGAGTTTTAGTGATGCCTTTTGGACTGACTAATGCTCCAGCGATTTTCATGGATCTCATGTGTAGAACCCGTAAATCAGTAGACGTATAAGCCATGCATAATTCTAGATTTTTAAATTTAATTGACTTCATTGCATGATTATTTTAAATGCATTTATTTGAAGTTAATTATTCATTATTTCAGTTCAGTAGTTTGATTTTTAGCATTTCAGTTATTTCAGTGAGGCCGGACTGGAGTTGGAGTTTTGAGATAGAATTTAAGATTTGAGAAATATTTCCAGAAGTTAATTTAGCTAGCAAGTAAGTTCATTTAAGTTAAAAAAGAAGTTTAAGGAATTATTTAAGTTAGTTGAGGATTTTAATTTAAATTATTGGAGGTGATTAAGAAATGAGCTCATTTAAGTTACTTAATTAAGGGGTTAGTTCACTAAATTAATTAAAGGATTAGTAAGGCTTTTAAGGGTTATTAAATTACTAGATAATCAATTTTCCCCCTACCATTTATCATGCATTTTCGGCCACACCCCTAGAAGAACAAACTAGGACTTGCCAACTCACCTTTGACCCATTCTTGGTTGATTAGCATGCTAATTCTTTTAGCTATTTTTCCACCTTAATTAATTAATACTAGACCACTATCCTAACCCTTGTTTGGCATGATAAAATCGGCCACTATAGTCTAGAACCACCCAAGAGATCATTTGATAGCAATTCAAAATTCAAATGCATGAAGACTTGGTCTTGATATGATCCTATTTTTGTGCACCCTTCTCCTCACCTTCATAACCATCACTCCCCCCTCCACCTCCACCGAAAATAAGACCCCTTTTCAGTAGAAAAAACGTGAATAACAGCTAGGGAGAAAGGGAGAAAAATCGAGAGCCAAGAAAGGTAGAGAAGCAAGCCACTCCGTCTCCTCCGCGCCGTCTCGTCTCTTCTTTTCGTTTTCTTTCGAAACGAAACCAGGCATGTCTAGATTTCTTTCAAACCTCAATCAAGTCATATTATCATTTATTTTTCAGTACATGATCATGTTTTAGCAAGCAAAAACCGAGATACATGTCAAAATATTTTGGGAACACACATGCAGAATTTCGGCTCTTCATGGCAAGCTTCACGATTTCTTTTGGTTTGTGAGTTTCATGTATTGGATCGACTCCAGGCTCCCAAGGCGGCTTGTATACATGTAGTAGGATGCATTAGGACCATGTTGGTCCATTCAAACCAGCCCCATGCTTGCTGGAAATTCAGAATGACAGCAAGTTCCCCATAAGTGCAGAAATGTGATTCGAAAATTCAGTTTGGATGTCAAGGAGGAAGGATCTGATCTTGGCTGCCCCAAGGGCCTTAAGCCATGGTTGGATCACTTCCCTAGCATGTCTAAGACGTGACTAAGTCGCCCTTTTGGTGGCTTGGTCCATGGCTCATCGGTTTTTAAATAATCAACAAGAACAGCCCCTTTCCCCATTCGGCCCTTCCATTTTTCAGCATTTGGTTTCGTTTCTTTTGTGGCTTGGTGTGGATCTTGGTTGGCCTATGGCCCTTAGCCACGGTTCATATCATGCTCCTAGATGTCTAGATCGTGCCATGGTCAATCAAATGGCCACTGGAACGACGCAAGACATCGATCAAAGCATAAACACTACACACGCACGCATGAGGGCCCTCGGTGAGAACTTTTGGGTGGTTGCTGGAATGAGGCGAATTGTGGCTGGCCTAGGGCCCTTAGCCATGATTCAAATCATTCCTTGGGACGTTGTGGAGAGGCTTTGGTCGGTGGTTCAAGCCCCAATGGCCAAAAGTCTTGCAAACGACGCGATGCAAGCTAGGTCGCAGCTGCTGGAAATTACAGCAAGTTGCTGTGTCGGTTCAGAGGTTCGTTCGAGTTCTTGGTTGGCTTTTAGCCCATGGCCTTGGACTGGAAAGTGCCTCATTGAGTTAGGAAGGTCATGTTTTTGACCGTTCGTCATTTGGATCATTTTTGAGGTCGTACGAGAATTTACGGGGCAATGTGCCAAATTGACTCTCGAAAGAGCGTTTCGTGTTTTGGCCTCCATTTCACCTAGATTTCGACCCTATCATTTTAGGAACATTATTTTATGATTTTTCAGCGTATTTTAATCATGACTATACGTCAGTTCAGTGTCGGTTCAGGTTGGCTCTGAGTCATGATTAAATGCGAAGTCATTAGGCGTCATAGTCGCATCTTTTGAACGTAAATTGCATAGTTGGTCATGTTTTAGCTATTGCATATTTTTCATGGCACAGTTAGGTTGCAGCGAGCCTGGGAACGATCCAATCCAATCCAGTTGGTAAAATTACAGGAATTTTCATTATGCCAGTTAATTATTTTACGTGCATTAAATAGAAAATGATTATTTCTGAGATTTATGCGATATGGCTTGTGGTTCATTCACTATGTGGGAGTGTTATTTTATACGGTCGCCAGTGACCGATCAGTTCAGTATGGTACCACCCGGTCGCCAGTGACCGGCCAGCTCAGTTCAGTTTCAGCCTCCCCGGTAGCCAGTTACCGATCAGTTCAGCTTAGTGCAGTGGCCACAGGCGTAAAACATAATCTCAACAGAAAATTTTACCAGATATTTCAGTACAGGCTCCAAGGAGCAAATATTTTTACAGTGATTTCCAGTTCAGTTATGCACGTATTATAATTGCTCAGTACAGATTATTTTCAGTATGCCTCAGGACAGGATATTTTATCACATGCATATTTTAAATTCAGATTTTTACTCGTTACCTGCGATTTATGCATGCTGAGTCTTTAGGCTCACTAGACTTGATTGTTATAGGTACTGATGAGGCCAGGGCCGAGGGCGGGGATCAGTGAGCCAGCTGGGGTCGGCAGTAGTGGCACCCGAGGACCTCAGAGCAGCAGTTGTTATTTTCTTCGCAAACAATTTTTATCAGTTGTTGGATATTTTTAAATCGTTGTTGTTGGCAAAACTTTGATTTTCTTCCGCTGCAATATTTTGAAATATTGAACTTGATTCACCAGTGATTTTATGAATGAGGCCATTTAAGTTCTTTTAAAAAGAAAATTTTTAATTTTCCGCAAATTTTCAAGAAAGGAGTTTTAGGTCTTTCACAGTTGGTATCAGAGCGAGGTTCTGTATAGGGTTTCACTACTACTGACCGCGAGAAGCTCACGAAGCCACGCCTTTGGTCTGTAAGTTTTTTTCAGTTCAGCATTTTGTTCAGCATTTTAGTTAAAGCATGAATTAGTATGTCAGCATGCTTCCAGATTTTCAGTATTTCAGAGTTCATTTAAAATAAATTATGGAATTATGCATGTTAGTTACGTATGGGTTATGTTGGAACAGTATGCCCCCTAGACGCATTTTAGAGCGCAACAGAGAGGTGGAGCCTCGCCGAGAGGACAGAGAGGAGCATAGACCGGAGGGAGACCTACCACCTCCTCCACCGCCACCACCGGACATGAGTGCCCAGATGTTAGCTGGGATGGCACAGTTCTTCGCACAGTTTGCGGGGGGCAATGCCGCAGCCGTAGCCGCAGCCGCAGCCAGGCCGACAGGGCCCGAGGCTGTTTATGAGCGATTCATGAAGATGCGCCCGAAGGAATTCTCTGGGACATCTGACCCCATGGTTGCCGAGGGATGGATAAAATCCCTCGAGGTTATCTTCGATTTTATGGAGCTGGGGGACGCAGACCGAGTCCGATGTGCCACCTACCTGTTCACTGGAGACGCCCGCTTATGGTGGGAAGGAGCTTCGGTAGCCCTGACATTGGCTACACTTTCTTGGACCCGCTTTACGGAGGTTTTCTACTACAAGTATTTTGCTGAGGAGGTTCGCACCAGGCTGACCACCGAGTTCATGAGCCTGAGACATGGGGATATGTCGGTTACGAAGTTTATCCGTAAGTTCGAGAGGGGCTGTCACTTTGTGCCCCTGATAGCGAATGATGCCAGAGCCAAGCTGATGCACTTCCTGGTGGGTTTACGGCCGATCTTGCGCCGGGATGTTAGGGTATCTGACCCTGCTACTTATGAGGTTGCCGTCTCCAAGGCCTTAGCCGCAGAGCAGGATCTGCGGGATATCGAGAGGGATCGCCAGGGCAAGCGCCCAGTCCAGGCACCGCACCGCCCTCCTCCTCTTCAGCATAAGCAGCAGAATAAGAGGCCTTTTCATGGACCGCCCAGGAACAGAGGCCAGCAGCAGCAGCGGGGACGCCCAGCCCCGAGGACTCAGGAGCACCCAGTCTGTCCCAGGTGCTCACGTCGCCATCCTGGAGCATGTATGGCTGGCTCAGGAAAGTGTTTTAAGTGTGGCAGTCCAGACCACATGTTGCTGCAGTGCCCTCAGAGGAATCTGCCTACCCAAGGCAGAGTTTTTGCTCTCCATGCCGCGGAAGCCAACCCGGAGACTATGTTGTTGACAGGTACCTTTAAACTTTAAGTTATTATTTGAATTTCCGCGTTTTGGGAATCGGGATTTAGATTTTGAACTTAGAACTTTTATAGGATTGCATGCTCTACTCAGATTTATTTCGGGGAAATTAAGCTAGAGGAACCTAGACCTTTGCGTGTCTATAAGTTTAGATCTTGTAGTGGGATTCAACTTAGAGCTCCGCTCTTTCAGGGAGAATTTTTATATCTGGTTCCGCTACCAAGGCCTTGATAGATTCAGGGGCCACTCACTCATTTATTTCGGAGGTCTTTGCAAACTTTCTCAAGATCCAGACCATTGGGCTAGATACAGCCTTTTCAGTAGTGTTGCCGTCAGGCGAGGAGATGGCAGCGACCAATGTTATCCGAGATATAGACCTTGAGCTGCACGGTAATCTTGTTTATGCGGATCTTATTGTGCTACCGATGCCGGAATTTGACATCATCCTAGGGATGGACTGGCTATTGAAGAACAGAGTGTTGATAGACTTTCAGCGGAGATCCGTTCTTGTCCGACCGCCTGGAATGGAGCAGTTCTTATTTGAGCCGGACAGGTACTTTTCCTTACCGCGCATTATTCCTTATGTTCAGGATAGGAAGCTCATGCATAGAGGGTGTCGGGCATTTCTAGCAACCCTTTTATCTTTCCCCGAGGAACCCAGCCTGTCAGCCTCAGATGTTCCGATTGTTAGAGATTTCTTAGACGTTTTTCCCGAAGACGTCTCTGGTATGCCACCAGAGAGAGAGGTGGAGTTTTCCATTGAGCTTATGCCAGGTACGACTCCGATATCCAAAGAGCCATACCGACTAGCACCGACAGAGATGGCAGAGCTTAAGAAGCAGATCCAGGAACTTCTCGACAAGGAGTTCATTCGCCCGAGCTTTTCTCCATGGGGCGCGCCAGTCTTATTCGTGAAAAAGAAGGATGGCTCGATGAGGCTTTGCATTGACTACCGGGAGTTGAACAGGGTTACAGTGAAGAATAAATACCCACTGCCGAGGATTGAGGATCTGTTTGACCAGTTGCAGGGAGCTTCGATTTTCTTCAAGATAGATTTGCGTTCCGGTTATCACCAGTTGAGGGTGAGAGATGCTGATGTCTCGAAGACAGCTTTCAGGACTCGTTATGGTCACTACGAGTTCTTTGTGATGCCGTTCGGTCTGACGAATACGCCAGCGATCTTCATGGATCTCATGAATCGCGTATTTCAGCCGTACCTCGACCAGTTTGTGATAGTGTTCATAGATGACATTCTCGTCTACTCCAAGAGTCGGGAGGAGCACAGCAGGCATCTGACCACAGTGTTGCAGACATTGCAGAAACATAAACTATTCGCAAAGTTCTGTAAGTGCGAATTCTGGTTAGAGAAGGTGGCGTTCTTGGGCCACATTGTTTCTAGCAGTGGCATTGAGGTAGACCCGGCGAAAGTTGCAGCAGTCAGAGATTGGGTTGTGCCTCAAAATGCATCAGAGATCCGCAGTTTTCTTGGGCTAGCAGGATATTACAGGAAATTCATCCAGGGATTCTCTTCTATCGCCGTTCCACTCACAGCACTGACAAAGAAAAATGTGAAGTTTGTGTGGAGCGAGGAGTGTCAGAAGAGCTTCGATACTTTGAAGCAAGCTCTTATTTCAGCACCAGTTTTGGCCATGCCATCAGGACCCGGCGAGTTTGTCCTTTACACCGATGCTTCGAAGCTTGGTTTAGGTGCAGTTTTGATGCAGCATGGGAGAGTGATAGCGTATGCTTCTCGACAGCTGAAAATCCACGAGAAAAATTACCCTACCCATGATCTGGAGTTAGCGGCCGTAGTTTTTGCTTTGAAGATTTGGAGGCACTATCTGTATGGAGAGAAGTGTCAGATCTTTACCGACCATAAGAGCCTCAAGTATTTCTTTACGCAGAAGGAGCTGAACATGCGTCAGAGACGTTGGTTGGAGCTTGTGAAAGACTACGATTGTGACATTAGCTACCACCCGGGTAAAGCTAATGTAGTTGCGGATGCTTTGAGCAGGAAAGTCGCAGTGATGGCTCATTTGACGATGCAGAAACCTCTTCAGATTGAGATGCAGAGGTTTGATCTTGAGACTTACCCTCGAGGTAGAGTTCCTCGTTTATCTACCTTGACTATCCAGTCCTCTCTTTTTGACCGTATTCGCAGCGGTCAGGCAGCAGATGAGCAGTTGGCACAGTGGAAGAAGAGAGATGAAGCTAAGGGCAGTGTTTTGTATTCAGTCAGCGAAGGTATTGTGAGATACCGAGATAGGATATGGGTTCCCAGCAGTGATTCTATCCGAGCAGACATCTTATCAGAGGCCCATACGTCCCCGTACTCCATTCACCCTGGGAGTACGAAGATGTACAAAGATCTGCAGCTACTGTATTGGTGGCCAGGGATGAAGAAGGACATCAGGCGTTTTGTATCCGAGTGCCTGACTTGCCAGTTAGTGAAGGCCGAGCATCAGAGACCAGCAGGTTTGCTCAAGCCTCTTCCTATTCCCGAGTGGAAGTGGGAGAACATTACCATGGACTTTGTGACCGGATTGCCGAGGTCAGCCAGAGGATCGAATGCTATCTGGGTGATTGTAGATCGTCTTACCAAATCAGCGCACTTCTTGCCTATTAAGACGACTTTCACCATGGTTCAGTATGCAGAGCTGTATATCCGAGAGATAGTCCGACTCCACGGTATTCCAGTTTCTATCGTATCCGACAGAGATCCCAGATTAACTTTCTCGTTTTGGAAGAGTTTGCATTCGACTTTGGGTACGAAGTTGCTGTTTAGCACAGCTTTCCATCCGCAGACAGATGGACAGTCGGAGCGAGTTATTCAGATCTTAGAGGATCTTCTCCGTGCTTGCGTCATTGATTTCTCTGGGAGTTGGGAGTCGAACTTACCATTGGTAGAGTTCACCTATAACAACAGTTTCCAGTCGTCTATAGGTATGGCTCCGTATGAAGCGCTGTATGGTCGCAAGTGTAGATCTCCTGTTCATTGGGATGAAGTAGGAGAGAGAGCAGAGTTGGGTCCAGAGATTGTTCAGCAGGCAGCAGATGTAGTAGTCAAGATCCGTGATAGGATGAGGACTGCTCAGAGCCGACAGAAGAGTTATGCCGATCAGCGGAGGAGAGAGTTAGAGTTTGCAGTGGGCGATCATGTCTTCGTGAAAGTGGCACCTATGAAGGGTGTCATGAGATTTGGCAAGAAAGGGAAGCTCAGTCCGAGATTCATTGGACCGTTTGAGATCCTCGACAGAGTTGGGACGCTAGCGTATCGTGTGGCTCTTCCGCCAAATCTGGCCGGAGTACACAATGTCTTTCACGTCTCCATGCTGAGGAAGTATATGGCAAATCCTTCGCATGTGCTGAATTTCGAGCCGTTGCAGCTTACTCCGAACTTATCTTATGAGGAGAGACCCGTGCAGATCCTAGACAGACAGGAGAAGAAACTTCGGAACAAGTTGGTTAAGCGAGTCAAAGTCAAATGGCTCAACCATTCAGAGGAGGAAGCTACGTGGGAGTCTGAGCCAGAGATGAGAAGTCGTTACCCCGAGTTATTCGGTGAGTTCTAATTTCGAGGACGAAATTTATTTTAAGGGGGGAAGGATTGTAGAACCCGTAAATCAGTAGACGTATAAGCCATGCATAATTCTAGATTTTTAAATTTAATTGACTTCATTGCATGATTATTTTAAATGCATTTATTTGAAGTTAATTATTCATTATTTCAGTTCAGTAGTTTGATTTTTAGCATTTCAGTTATTTCAGTGAGGCCGGACTGGAGTTGGAGTTTTGAGATAGAATTTAAGATTTGAGAAATATTTCCAGAAGTTAATTTAGCTAGCAAGTAAGTTCATTTAAGTTAAAAAAGAAGTTTAAGGAATTATTTAAGTTAGTTGAGGATTTTAATTTAAATTATTGGAGGTGATTAAGAAATGAGCTCATTTAAGTTACTTAATTAAGGGGTTAGTTCACTAAATTAATTAAAGGATTAGTAAGGCTTTTAAGGGTTATTAAATTACTAGATAATCAATTTTCCCCCTACCATTTATCATGCATTTTCGGCCACACCCCTAGAAGAACAAACTAGGACTTGCCAACTCACCTTTGACCCATTCTTGGTTGATTAGCATGCTAATTCTTTTAGCTATTTTTCCACCTTAATTAATTAATACTAGACCACTATCCTAACCCTTGTTTGGCATGATAAAATCGGCCACTATAGTCTAGAACCACCCAAGAGATCATTTGATAGCAATTCAAAATTCAAATGCATGAAGACTTGGTCTTGATATGATCCTATTTTTGTGCACCCTTCTCCTCACCTTCGTACGAGAATTTATGGGGCAATGTGCCAAATTGACTCTCGAAAGAGCATTTCGTGTTTTGGCCTCCATTTCACCTAGATTTCGACCCTATCGTTTTAGGAACATTATTTTATGATTTTTCAGCGTATTTTAATCATGACTATACGTCAGTTCAGTGTCGGTTCAGGTTGGCTCTGAGTCATGATTAAATGCGAAGTCATTAGGCGTCATAGTCGCATCTTTTGAACGTAAATTGCATAGTTGGTCATGTTTTAGCTATTGCATATTTTTCATGGCACAGTTAGGTTGCAGCGAGCCTGGGAACGATCCAATCCAATCCAGTTGGTAAAATTACAGGAATTTTCATTATGCCAGTTAATTATTTTACGTGCATTAAATAGAAAATGATTATTTTTGAGATTTATGCGATATGGCTTGTGGTTCATTCACTATGTGGGAGTGTTATTTTTGGTACCACCCGGTCGCCAGTGACCGGCCAGCTCAGTTCAGTTTCAGCCTCCCCGGTAGCCAGTTACCGATCAGTTCAGCTTAGTGCAGTGGCCACAGGCGTAAAACATAATCTCAACAGAAAATTTTACCAGATATTTCAGTACAGGCTCCAAGGAGCAAATATTTTTACAGTGATTTCCAGTTCAGTTATGCACGTATTATAATTGCTCAGTACAGATTATTTTCAGTATGCCTCAGGACAGGATATTTTATCACATGCATATTTTAAATTCAGATTTTTACTCGTTACCTGCGATTTATGCATGCTGAGTCTTTAGGCTCACTAGACTTGATTGTTGTAGGTACTGATGAGGCCAGGGCCGAGGGCGGGGACCAGTGAGCCAGCTTGGGTCGGCAGTAGTGGCACCCGAGGACCTCAGAGCAGCAGTTGTTATTTTCTTCGCAAACAATTTTTATCAGTTGTTGGATATTTTTAAATCGTTGTTGTTGGCAAAACTTTGATTTTCTTCCGCTGCAATATTTTGAAATATTGAACTTGATTCACCAGTGATTTTATGAATGAGGCCATTTAAGTTCTTTTAAAAAGAAAATTTTTAATTTTCCGCAAATTTTCAAGAAAGGAGTTTTAGGTCTTTCACATCATGAATCGCATATTTCAGCCTTACCTCGATTAGTTTATTATTGTCTTCGTCTATGATATTTTGATCTATTCCAAGAGCGCAGAGGAGCATGATCAGCACTTAAAGATGACATTGAAATTATTAAGATATCGAAAAGTATATGCAAAGTTCAGCAAGTGCAAGTTTTGGTTAGAAAAGATGGCATTCTTAAGCCACATCATTTCAAATGAAGGAATAGAAGTCGATCCATCTAAGGTCGAGATAGTTAAAGAGTGGTCAATGCCTAAAAGTGTGACAGAAATCCACAGTTTCTTGGGTTTGGATATCTACTATCGCAAGTTCATCAAGGGTTTTTTCGTTCATTGCAGTACCCTTGACATCCTAGGCGAAGAAGAATGTAAAATTTGTATCGGGACCGGAGTGTCAAAATAGTTTTGATCAGTTGAAGAAAGCACTCACTATCGCGCCAGTTATAGCTATGCCGGAAGAACAAGAGGAATATGTGCTATATACAAATGCTTCGAAATTCGCAGCTAGGACCGAGCGCAATTCTCATGCAACACGATCGAGTGATAGCGTATGCGTCTAGAGAGTTGAAAATCCACGAGAAAAATTATCCGACGCATGAACTTGAACTTGCAGCAGTCGTATTAGCGCTTAAAATTTGGAGGCACTACTTATATAGTGAGAAATGCAAGATTTTTATGGACCACAAAAGCCTCAAGTATTTTTGCACCCAAAAGGAGCTGAACATGAGAAAAAGAAGATGGCTAGAACTTGTAAAGGGACTCGATTGTGACATTAACTATCATCCCGGCAAAGCTAATGTAGTTGCGGACGCTCTGAGTAGAAAATGGACAGTCTTGGCTCAATTATCAGTGCAGAAACCTCTACTCAGAGGTTTGATCTAGAATTTTATGCTAGGGGAAAGGCCCCTAATCTTGCTACTTTAACATTACAGCCTACTCCAAATTCAAGCCAGACAGTCTAACAATGAGCAACTGCAGAAATAGAGACAATGAGATGAATCAAATGGCAGAATGTTATATTCAGTGACTATGGGTTAGTAGTGGAGTACAAAAATGTACAAGGACTTGCATCTCTTATACTGGTAACCGAAAATGAAACGAGATATTATGCACTTCGTATCCGAATGCTTGACGTGTCAACAAATGAAGGCAGTGCATCAAAGACCAGCAAGAATGCTCCGACCACTCCTCATTCTCGAGTGGAAATGGAAGTGGGAGAACATCACTATGGACTTTGTGGTAGGTTTTCCAAAGACGGTGAAAGGACTCAACGCCATTTGGGTAATAGTGGACCGTCTTACTAAGTCAGCACATTTCCTACAAGTAAAGAAGACTTTTTCTATGACACAGTATGCAGAGCTATATATTTGAGAGATAGTCAGACTGCATGGAATTCCAGTTTGTATAGTGTCGGACAGATACACGCGATTCACTTAATCATTCTGGAAGAGTTTCCATGCGGCCTTGTGGACCAAGATACTATTCAGCACCGCATTTCATCCTCAGACAGATGGTCAATCTAAGAGAGTAATACATATTTTAGAGGATCTACTCCGAGCATGTGTGATCGATTTTCAAGGGAGTTGGGAACCGAAACGACCTATAGTGGAGTTTATTTACAACAATAGTTATCAGTCATCTATAGAAATTGCTCCGTACGAGGCACTTTATAGAAGGAAATTTAGATCACTCATCCATTGGGACGAGGTAGGAGAAAGAGATACGATGGGACCCGAGATAGTTCAGCACACCGCAAAAATAGTCGCCAAGATCCGAGACAAATGAAGACTGCTCAGACTCGACAGAAAAGCTACGCAGATAAAAGAAGACGAGATCTCGAGTTTGCAGTCGGTGACCACTGTTTTATAAAGATAGCACCTATGAAAGGTGTTATGAGATTTGGCAAGAAAATCAAACTCAGTCCGAGATTCATCGGACCATTCGAGATACTCGAAAGAGTTGGAGCATTAGCATACCGAGTGGCGCTACCACCTAATCTCGCAGGAGTTTATAATTTCTTCCACATATCGATGCTCTGCTAATATATGTCAAACCCTTCACATGTACTGAACTTTGAGCCACTGCAGCTTACACCAAACCTGTCATATGAGGTGAGACCTACTCAAATCTTGGGTAGACAGGAGAGAAGGCTGCAGAACAAGGTATTAAAGATGGTCAAGGTCAAGTGACTGAATCACTCGGAGGGAGAATCTAATTAGAAGACCGAGACAAAAATGAGGAGTCGCTGCCTCGAATTATTCAATAAGTCTTAATTTCGAGGACAAAATTTTGTTTAAGGGGGTAAGATTCGTAACGTCCAAAAATCAGTCTACGTAAACCACATGCATGTAAATTATTTAAATTGCTTAATTAATTTATTTAATTGATTTTAAATACTTAAATGATACATATTATATGATTGAAGGTTTAATTGCATGATTTCATAAAAATTAAAGATTTATTCGAATATTCGATAATAAGTTGGGGAAAGGAGACCGGAGACGACCAAGATAAAAATATTTTTTGATAAATGTTTAAAGGCTCGATAATATAATCAAATATGATCAAAATTTTCTAAAAATGATGTCGTCCAAATTATTTTATGAGCCGAGCTTGATTTTATCCGAGAAGTCAGTTTTAGCCAAACAAACGACTTTTAAAGACAAAAATTATTATTTATGAAAACAAATTTTTGTAAACTTTTATTTTACAATTACATAGGTCTTAATGAGCCTAATTTACCTAAGATTAATTGGCCTAATTATTCCTAAACTTAAAAGCATAAAACCCTAACTTTTTAACACCTAATTTTCAAAAATTAAAAAGCAAACATGGGTTCTAAAAGACTCCTAGCAGCCATGCAAAACCACACACAACATCACACACTAAAATTTTTGAGAATTTGGGAGCATAATTCAAAGGTCTTCCATTTGTCCTCCATCGCAACGCACGCCAACGATCGGATATTCGAGCGTTTTTAATACAAAGGCACGCTACTAATATTTATTTGGAACCATTCAAATCATATTATTCATGATTTACGTGTTTTAGTATAAAAAATATGTGAGTACAAATCGCTTAACGTTTTTATGATTATTTCCAAAATTTTGATGATTCTATGCATATATGAATGTGATATGGATTCTAACGGTTACGTTGTCAATATAAAACGTTAAAGGTCTAGGAAAAATGTTGTTTTGGGCACGAGACGCTGACTGGACAATATCGTGAGGGTTGTACTTGGTTAGCTAGATGAATCTAGGGTTTTTTCATGGGTTTTCCTTGTGTTTGGGGTCGGCTAAAGAGGAACCGACAAGGGCTCGGCCAGGGCCAGGTCAGGGCCTGTGCGTGGCTTGGTTTAGAGTCTAGGAGGAGTCCTGGGGTGACCGAACTCCTCAAGGTTCGAATAAGAGTGCAGCCGCATGTTTAAACCAGGGCTAGGGTTTGCGGCTGGTTGCAAGGTTGGGTGCACGACTAGTTGGGTGGCTAGGCTGGTCCAGTAGGGTCTAGGGAGGATGGATTGGCGTCAGGATGTGGTCTGGTGAAACCGTGGTCCAAGGTGGCTCAGGTTAATTAGTGAGGGCCGCAGCCTTGGTGATTAAAGGAGAGGGGTGCGCAGATTGTCTTGGGGCTAGGTGCGCTGGTCCAGCACAGTTTATGGTAGTATATGAGGGTCTGGACGTGGTCTGGTCAATGGCTGGTCCAAGAAGTCTCGAGGGTGGTTCGATGGAATAGGGCGCATGGTTTGAGTTATGGATAAAAAGGTTCGAACGTTGGCTAAGAAGGAAAGTGGCTCAAACCATGGTTCACCGGGTGTGGTTCATGGCTCACGGGGGTAGTTTAAGTATGAAAAGTACATGGTTAAAGTTTGGGGAAGAAAATATTAAGTTTAGACTTAATTCGGGTTTAAAACGCTTCACGACTTAGTTAATAAGTCAATAAATCGAAAGGCTCGGGTTTACGTCTAAGAAAATGTTAGAAGTCAAATTTAACCTTATATGATACTATGGGATAGGCTTGAGTCAATAAAAGTAAGAAAAAGTCAAAATCGAGAATTTTAGAGTCTAAGGGTAAAATGGTAATTTTATGTCACAGGTAGTACGAAAGGTCTGACAGTGTCTCGTAGAATCATAATACATGCTAAATGATATTTTAAAACGTTTATGATGAAAATATGGAATTTGAAGGATCGTGTGCTGGTGTCTTTCAAGGCATTTCAAACAAGATATTATTCAATGAGCTGCAATAGAACGTGTTCTAAGAATGTTAACAATCTATGAATTAAATCGAGTTTGATTAAAAACAAAGCGGAAGAAACTCGAAGTAATCCTTCGAGAAGAAAACTGTTAAATTAGAAAACATTTTAACTTATGTAAACTGAATAACTGAAAAGCAGGGGATCAGTTGTCGCATATATAAGGTCAGTTATGATAAGAACTAAACTGACGGATGATCTAACTGATCAAGTTAGTTTGAAAACAATAATTAATCAGTTAAATACACAAGATATGTTTATGGATGTTCAGAGACTTCAACTGCTCCTACGTCATCCCTTCTACCACCTCGGGTAGGATCCATTAGATGACTTTGATTTATACAACTACTTATACAAACCTACCCAGCTTAAGACTTACCCACTGCCTAACTGAACTCCTAGTCTAGACTGAAGGCAGCACCTTCCATCCAACACTTGTTTAACGTCTATGTCAAAAAGACTACATACACAAGTTTAACGTCTTTGTGCAAGACTGTATTTGAGTGGTGGTAGAGTGTGTTCGTGTGTGAGAAGTGAACAAAGATGTTCTCACACACTGAGGGAAGTAAGCTTCTAAACTAAGCTGATATGACCAAGAATAGTTCCATTTAGGCTGAATTCTTCTTGAAAGCTAATAGGCAAATAAGCGTGCCCTTTCTTTTTCTACACTCTCTCTGGTTCTATTTTGTTCTCATTTTTTTTCATCTTCTCTGATCTTCTCTATATATAGGCGGGAAACTGATCGTATAGAGAGACTCAATTATTGTATTCATTGCATCTTGAATTCGTTTCTTGGACTCTGTGTCTCGACTTTTCGACTTCCCTTCTTAAACGTTTGTCTTTAATGCTATGATGCAACGTTCATTATTGTCTTTTGACTGGACAATTGCTTTGTACCTTTGCGTATAGCTGGAATCCACTGAATGAGTTTGTCTTCATCTACAGCTGAAAGATTCTGACGCTCCGAACTAGTCAGTTGAACTGATCTTCAGTTGGGCTGGTAAAATCAATTGACTCGTCAGTTGAATTGATTTCACTCTCGTTCAGTTGGACTGATCAGCTGGGTTTCTTCAATAGTTGAACACTCCTTCGGCTGGCCGGGCTTCTGAGGTTCTCCTACAGAATCACCTATCAACTGGACAATCAGATGAACTACTCAATTGACGTATCAGTTCGCCTTATTCAGTTTGTGCGATCAGTTGGGTCTTCAGTTTGTGATGAAAACAGCTCGTAACTGATCATAGCTTCTCCACACTAAGGTAGAACATTAGTAACACAAAATAACAAGTTTTTTTAACATCAAAATTAAAATTACGAACTTGAAAAGTTCCAGCATAATTTTACGATCCATGTTAAAATTGTACGATTTTTCCCAATAAATGTTATTTTACGAATTTTGAACAAAATTGTTAGAACATTTCTATTACACTAAGTTTATGTCAAATCACGTAGGATACTTTGTACTACACCAACAACTCAAGCTGCCAAATCATTGAGTTTTTTTATTATTGTCTGATGAAACGATGGTTCTTAAATATATAGATTTGTAAAATGATCACCATGAGCTTCAAACTAGGTAGTGATAAGTCCTACCTGAAGTAGATTGTTACAAGACCTAAAACCAATGTCTGGGAAATCTTTTTAAGTGGAAGAAGGGGCGACGTAGGATTATTTATCTCCGAACGTCTATAAAAATACTTGTGTTACTCATTACGCAGTTTATATTTTTTCGAATCATATTTAAAATTGTTTCTTGTTAAAATATCAAATATATTTTATCACTAGTTAAGCCGAACCGTTCCGCACTAACTCACTATTATTGGAACGACAAGTATAGTTGTTACCTAATATTTCTTAACCACCTAAAAATTGTTAAAATGCTTCAAAATTCAGATTTTTTTAAAACAAGTTTATGTTCACCTCATCTCTAAACTATAATATGATCCCAACAAGTGCTATCATAGATGGTTTTTCTTGGACTCTGATAACATATTTTAAAATGACATCTTTTAACAAGATCTCAAAGTTTTTCAATTAAGACTATGATGATTGGAAAATTCGAATGCAGACACATTTAACAGCTGAAGATGATGGCATGTGGTATGTCATCACTGACAGTCTGATAAAATATCTTGAAAGCAAATACAATAGTTGTAGTGACTTAGGCTGCACCAAAAATGGTCGAGAAGCATCAATCAAAATAGACTGCTGATGAAAAGAAGAAAGAAAACCTTAACAACATGGCTAAGGATATTCTTTACAAGATCTTGGACAAAAACATGTTCAGTAAGATAAAAACTTGTACAACAGCCAAAGAAATCTTAGAGAGGCTGACTCAACTTTGTAAAAGAAATGATCAAACCAAGGAATGAGTTTCTAGCAGAAAATCTGCTGACCATATAAAAATTGAGGCTATATCCTCATTTGTTAAGAAATTTGGTAAATTTATGGAAAAAATCCATCTAAATTTAACTCGTATCATTGAAAGGAGCAAGCTAATGATAATAAAAAATTTTTAACTACAGAAAGCAAGGTCATTCCATTACAGATTGGTGATACATAATCGTCAATCTGGATTATGAAGTTATAATTATGTAATTAGTAAATTTGGAATCTTCTAATTAAATATTAATTAGTAGTTTTAACTACTATGTCAAATTTGTCTAAATATTCTAGAAAGATCTAAAATCCATGGATTGATTTCTTCATCTATATATGTTAAATCTATTCAAAAGTTAACAAGATTATCATGAAGTATTGATATAGGTGAAATACATGATACTAGAAGAGTCCTAGTGTCTAAGATTCAATTAATATGTTATTAATAAATATGTGTAGTCAAAAATTGAGACATACACAAATTAATAAAACACAAGACAATCAAGAAAATCAAGTTGATTTTCTTCTAACTCTCTCTTCCCTCTCAAAGAAATCACCCCGCCCCACCCTTTCTTGGAAAAACAACCTTGGACCAATCAGTTTCCACCATCGTTGACCGTCGTGATATGATCGGAGCGTCGACGTCCTTGACGAACTATTTTCAACTCAAAATCGTTTAGGCTTCTAGTGTGATCTATACAAGGAATCCAGACGTTTTGATTGTCTTTTATTAAGATATAATCCATAAATTCGCAAATTAATTATTGGTGATACCTCCATTAGAGCCCAGGTCTATTATACAGATATCCCAAATCAGGGTCAATCTGCAGGAAGAGTTCATCATAGGCCGGGCGGGTGAGTGCCTGAGATATCTTCTCCCCGGGTTTCTAGAAGCCCGGGCTCTCATACAAGCTCCCGGATGACTCACTACCCGTGAAGCCTCGATAATAGTGCCGCACTCTAGTGCGAGAATAGGTAAAATCTTACATCGATAATTGTACCTGACAAAATCATACTGATGTGACATAGTGGAAAGTAGAGACGGCATGTTAGTAAGTAGGTAGCGGCAGATGCAAATGATAAGTAGGCACTGGAAACAAGGAAAGGTCATCTTTTTCCTTCCTAAAAATAACAGGTTTTATTTGCATTAAAGAAATATGTTCACACATATATTTACACCAGTGGCATTTATTTCTCTAAAAAGCTACACTGGTTATCTTCACCTGCTGACTTAAGCATTGGAGTGGCCATGCCGGACACTCCTCCGGTGCCCATTCACGAGTTCATTTCCTTATTTTTAGATTACGGTTGCAGCCATATTATACAGAGATATACCTTCACCACAAGATATATCTCCTTGCTCATTTTTCCTAAACAAAAACTCTAATTAGATCCCGTGGATTGCCCCGACCTTGCTCATCCAATTCGCCCTGATCGCATCATTGGCGTCGTCTGTGGGAAATTGAGCTCAAGATGTATATATGGCTCTTACAAGAAGGACAAATCAAGATACTTCTCGGGTTCTAGAAGATAATGCACTTACCTATGGAAAAGGTGGTCCTCCTCCCACAGGACCTCCAACTGTTATTACTTTGTCCCCGGAGGATTTGGATGAAAGCCATAGCAAGAAGGGCCCCTTCTCATCATGCTATGCAGCCAGGATGGGAGCAAGAGCGAGAGTAGGAAGTGAGAGAGGAGGAACTGAGGGCGGATGAGGGAGAGTCTAGTACCGGTTCTAAGTCCCCCATCGTGGCCAAAGAGTTTGAAGAATTGAGAGAGAAGATGAGGATTCTGGAGGGGCAAATGGAAAGTCGGAATCATGCTCGGATAATCACAAAATGATGCCCTTTGTGGATTCCATTGTTCGGGAACCTCTACCCGGGCATTTCAAATCTGCAAAAATCAAATACTATGATGGCAGTGCTGACCCTGAGGAGCATTTGTTTGGGTTTGAAAACATGGTCATGATGCACTGTTATGCTGACAAGATTAAGTGAAAAGTGTTCCTAACCACTTTGGTTGACTCAACCCAGAGATGATTTGAGGGACTGGCCCCTCAGGGTATACAGTCATTTGAGGACTTCCAGAAGGTATTCTTGCACCACTTCAGTAGCAGCAAGAAATACAAGAAAACTTTCTTCAGTGTTTTTGAATTGAAGCAAAGCCCGGAAGAGAGTTTGAGGGCTTATATCAGGAGGTTCAACCGAGTTGCTCTGGATGTCCCCTCTTGTGCTCCCGAGACAAAAATTACTGCATTTACTCACGGCCTACGGGAAGGAGAAGTTTTTCGATCTATAACCAAGAAAGCGCACGGGGATTTCGAAGATTTGTTGGCCCGGGCGGAAAAGTACATCGATATGGAGGAGGCGCAGAAGCAGAAAAGGGAGGCTTTTAGGAGAGAGAAGGGAGAGCGTATGTCTAAACCCAGGGAGAAAGGACAGAGAAGGGGTTACCCCAGGTATTTTTCTCATCATGTCCCCCTGAAAAACGCCCGGGATCGGGATGTCCAAGAGTGTAGCAGAGACATGCCCCCTTCAACAATTTACTAGGCCCGAGAAGGAGAATATTTTACCCTTCATAAAGTGTGTTTTCATAACACAGAGGACTGCCGACGCTAAAAAGAGATTACGTTCCGCCTGCTATCCCAGGATATAATCAACCAATATAGAGGCCAAGATTGCCACCCTGAAAAACTCGACAGTCAGGACCCAGTGCCCGGGAGGATTCGAGAGATGCCCCAAGTAGGAGGAAGAATTTAGAGCCCGAGAGGAAGTAGGCCTCACCCCCTGTCTTGAGGGTAATAAAAATGATCTCTGGAGGATCTACTGATGGCGATTCAAATCGGGCAAGGAAGTCAAGGAGTATGAGAGATTGTGTGGGGCCCTTAACTCCTAATCGTTATTACATATACAACTTGATTAGTGTTAATTAATTACAGCGGAAAACAAGTTTAAATTTTTCTTTGCAATGAGCCCAAAATATATTATTTGAATATTAAAAATAGTATTTCTCCTCGCATCATAAAATATGCCCACACATAATCAAAACCAACTACATATAAACAAACTCATATCTTCAGGACATGCCCCGGTATATAGATACATATACATATACACTGGGATCAATCACTAAACCTCAGATCAACCGTGACTTCCTCCAGATGTACCATCTCCGGTCTCCTGATAACCTGGAGTACCTGTCATTGTCAACATACAAAGACAACAACAGTCCCCTCTGGGGTGAACAAAGCTCAGTCTGAAGCAACCACAATATATATCACAGATATCTAAACAATGATATATGATATGCAATGCATGTATGTCGTGGAGGTATCAAGTCAAATGACCATCCACTGAGCACATGTCAGAATCAAATGAATCGCTATCAAATCAATGCTTGAGCTGGCACACCGGCCTCAATCAGGGATACTCATATGATAACGTCGACAAAGCGCTATCAAATCTCAAATCTCAATCAATCAGCGGGGCCACTAATGACTATGTTTTAAGGGCCACATAATGCCAAACATAGCATCGTGTTCACAAACCCCAGAATCAAATCCAATCATATCAAGATATCCAAGGATCATAGCTCAACGTTTATGTCATGTATGTCACGTCAACTCAACAAATAAGGCATATAGACATACCTCAATTCTTCGTTCCAGTCGATGTAGTTTGAAGATATCAATATAATAATCTATCGACATCAATAACATGTTCATTTCAATCAATAATTTCATTCAATCTCAATCTAACGATTAAAATTTCCTAATTATAATAAATTGGGAATAATTCAAAATAACATCACTATAATCATCTCTTCTTCGTTAACATCATACACTATTCAACAATCTTCAATTTCTGTATGATTTAACAATTTATCGGATTTATTCCAAAAATCGACGAATTTCAAACATCACAAAAAATATAAAATTTATACCTCAAATCGAAGACCTCGTGTCAACGATCCCAGAAGTGAAGTCGGTTCGTCAATTGAATAAACCGATAAGTTGCACGATCAAAAATAAAAATCAAAATCCCTTTTTCTCACTTCTCTCTCTTTTCTGATGAAACTTTCTGATAAATGAAAGTTCTCACGTAAGGTTATATTTATATTATTATATTACATTAATATTATTAATATAAATAAATAATTAATATAATATTTAACATTTTAACGTCGGTATATCTCTTTGAACCAGTCAAACGATCAAATTTTCCAAAACTCAAAACATGAAATTTCTATATCATTGAGTTTTCTACGTTTTATCCAAATTTCAAAATATTTGGACTTCATATGACTAAAATATGTCACTAATTACCATTTTACCCTTAAAATTAATTCATTATTTTTCAACTTATTAACAAAATGCCATCAAAATATATTGAATATTTTTCAACTTATTTACAACAATGTCATTAACACTATTTTAAAAGTTATTGGACTATTGTTTATTCTCGGGGTCTCACATTTCTCCCCAACTTAAAAGATTTCGTACTCAAAATCTCAAACATCTCTATATACATAACATTGAAAAACTTATAATATGTCACCAGTTATAGTACATATCAAAACTAAAATCAGTAAATGGATCACTATACATTGAATACAATGGAACAGTTGGAATAGAATCAAACAAGTGCGGATATGATTCTCGCATCTTGCTTTCCAATTTTCACATTGACTCCTCCACACCATGTCGTGTCCATTGCACTCAAACTAGCGGAATCGATTTATTACGCAATACTTTCTCCTTCCGATCCATAATGCAAACAGGTTGTTCAACATAGGAAAGTGAATGGTCAAGTTCAACCTCATCAGGTTGAAGTACATGTGAGGGATCTGGTTCATATTTCCTCAGCATAGAAACATGAAACATATCGTGAATGGTAGATAATGCTGGTTGTAATGCCAATCGATAAGCAAGATCCCCAACTCAATCAAGAATCTCGTATGGACCAACATATCGAGGTGATAACTTCTCTCGCATGCCAAATCGAACAGTGCCTCTGAAGGGAGATATTTTCAAAAACACTTTATCACCTTTCTGGAATTCTAAGGGTCGTCTTCGTTTATTTCGCATAACTCGTTTGACGATCCTGAGCAGCTTTCATTCGCTGTCAAATCAACTGAACATTATCATTCATTTCCTGTATCATTTCAGGTCCAGTCAATTATCTTTCGCAAATTTCATCCCAGAATAACGGTGACCTACATCGTCTCCCGTATAAGTCTTCAAAAGGTGCCATACCAATACTCGTTTGGAAGCTAATATTATAAAAAAAATTCAGCCAATGGTAAGCATCTTTCCATCCAATGTTAAAATCCATCACAATCGCACGTAACATATCTTCTAACGTTTGAATTGTACGTTCAATTTGGCCATCAGTTTGAGGATGATAAGCAGTACTCATAACCAAACGCGTACCCATCACTTCTTGGAAACTACCCCAGAATTTAGAAGCAAACATGGGATCGCGATCAGATACAATTGAGACTAGAACACCGTGCAGTCTCACAATATTCTCGATATATAAACGGGCCATTCTCTTATAAGCATAAGTCCTCTCATACGGAATGAAATGTGCAGATTTCGAAAGCCGATCAATAATAACCCAAATAGCATCACAGCGCTTGAGCGAATGAGGTAAATGAGTCAAAAAAATCCATAGCAATATGTTTTCAATTCCATTTCGGGATTTCAAGACTATAGAGCAGTCCTCCAGGTTTCATTCTCTCGGCTTTCACTTGCTGGCAGACAAGACATTTCGAAATAAATTCAGCAATGTCCTTCTTCATACGTCTCCACCAGAATTGAGGTCTCAATGTCAAATACATCTTTTGGCCTCCAGGGTGAATATTGTATTTGCTACAATGTGCTTCTCGAAGAAGGGCAGATTTCTAATCAGAATTATCAGGAACTATCAGCCGACCATTAAGTCGTAAAGAACCATCAGAACAAATCTGAAACCCTGAATGATGTCTTGTAAATAAAAGTTCTTTCGACTTTTGGATCTGAGCATCGCTTCGTTGGACCTTTCGTATTTTCGATATCAAATTCAGCTCAATTTGCAATGCTGAGACAGTGACAGAATTCCAATTCGAGTGAAAAGTCCAACAAGAAGTACATATATCCTCGTAAACTTTGGTGACATTGATAGAAGCAAACACAGAATCATGAACTTTACGGCTAAGGGCATCCGCAGTGACATTCACCGATCCAGGGTGATATTGAATCTCACAATCAAAATCCTTCAAGAGATCCATCCACCTGCATTGCCTCATATTCAAATCAGATTGAGAAAAGAGATATTTCAGACTCTTATGGTCCGAATAGATAACAAACTTTTCTCCATACAAGTAATGGCGCTAAATTTTCAATGCAAACACAATAGCGGCCAATTCAAGATCATGAACATGATAACTTGTTTCATGAGATTTTAGTTGACGAGACGCATAAGCCACCGCTTTGCCTTGTTGCACAGAACACAGCCCAAACCATTACTAGACGCATCTGTACACACTACAAATCCTCCGGTACCTGAGGGAATAGTAAGCACAGGTGCTGTGGTCAATCTTATCTTCGATTCTAGAAAACTAGCTTCACAGTCATCTGACCAAATGAATCTCTGATTCTTCTATGTCAGTTGAGTTCGAAAACCCTTCAATAAAACGACGATAATAACCAGCTAAACCCATGAAGCTACGGATCTCAGGAACATTCTTTGGTCTAGTACAATTCAATACAGCTTCAACCATCGCAGGATCAACAGATATGTCATGTCTCGAAATTACGTGGCCCAAAAACACTACTTTGTCCGTCCAAAATTCACATTTGGACAATTTAGCATATAGATGGCTATTACGAAGAGTTTGAAGTACCAGTCTCAAATGTTCAACATGCTCCTTTTTCGATTTCGAATACACAAGAATATCATCAATAAATACAATAACGAATCGGTCAAGATAATCTCAAAAGACACGATTCATTAGATCCATAAAAACAGTAGGAGCATTCGTGAGGCCGAAAGGCATAACCAAGAACTCATAGTGGTTATACCTGGTACGGAAAGCAGTTTTAGGCACATCTTCATTTTGAACTCGTACTTGATGATAACCAGAACGAAGACCAATCTTAGAGTAAATAGAAGTACCATGAAGCTGATCAAATAAGTCATCAATACGAGGAGGTGGATACTTGTTTTTCACAGTAGCCCGATTCAGTTGCCTATAATTGATACACATTCGCATCGTACCATCTTTATTTCGAACAAATAAAACTGGAGCTCCCCAAGGCGATACACTCGGTCGAATATATACCTTATCGAGAAGATCCTGTAATTGTTCTTTTAGTTCCTGAGAAGCCATGCAATAAGGAGCTTTCGAAATAGGTGCACTCCCCAGCATAAGATCAATACTAAACTCAACTTCTCGATGAGGAGGAAAATCAGGAATCTCATCGGAAAATACATTCGGGAACTCTTTTGCAATAGGAATATCAGATAAAGAAGGCTCCTTCTTAGATACATCAATAGCATAGATAAGATAACCCTCATCTCCGCTAGTCAAAAGTCGAGACATTTCCAAAGAGGATACCAATGGAATTTTAGCTTGGGAACCTTTGCCATAAAAATTCCATTTGGGTCCATCAATAGGTCGAAATCGAACCACTCCATGAAAACAATCGACAGTAGCTCGATTTGTTGTCAAGATATCCATGCCAACAATACAATCAAAGTCGTGCATTGGGAGAACAATCAAATTCAGGAATATCACATTATCCTCGTATATCAATACACAATTATGCACAACTTGCTCAGACAGAATAATCTTTCCTGCTAGCGTGGCGATCGACAAATTATCATACAACGGAGTACACATAATATCATGGGATTCAACAAATGCATGCGATATGAATGAGTGAGATGCTCTTGTATCAAATAAAACACGTGCAGGTTAATCGCAAAGCATACAGACACCTGCAATCACAGCACCAGGTGCTTCTTTCGCCTGATCATCAGTCATAGCATACACTCGAACTTGAGGAGGGACTTGGGCACTCTGACCACCAGGTCCTCGATATCGTGAAACATTTGATTGCTAAAAGAGGGAACAGGAACAGTAGGTCTCATCATACTGGGGCCACCTCTAAATCCTGGCTGGGGTTGGGAAGAAGTCGTACCCCTGTTCGGACATACTCGAGAAAAATGGCCCTCCTGTCCACACTGATAACAAGTGTCAAACATACCTCGACACTGCTCGATAGTATGTTTACCCCCACAATGACTATAGTAGGGAGCAATCATGGGACTTCCTCTGTGGGATCCACTAGAACTCGAAGAAGATGAAGAAGGAGAAGAACCAGTCTTCTTAAACTTCTTACCTGTTGGACGCAAAGTAGGCTGCTTAGCTGACACTGGAGGTGAAGGAGTATACTGAGGACTTCCTCGCCTTAGTCTAGCTTCGGCTGTCTTTGCTCGTTCAACTGCCTCCGCGTAGCTCGTAGGCAAACCAGAAACAACAAAAGCATATATAGCATGATTCAATCCATTCACAAACCGGTTATATTTCTCGTTTACATTCGCAGCTACGTGAGGTGCATATTTCAACAGTGTAGAAAATTTCGAAGCATATTCTGCAACAGTCATCGTTCCCTGCTGCAGACTATTAAATTCATTCTCATGAGCAGTGTAATAAGAAGGAGGAGAATACTGCTCCAAAAACTGGGCCTTGAAGACATCCCATGTGACTTCAATCCCGGCCTCTTTCAGTCCAATCTCAGCGGCTTCCCACCAAGATTTTGCTCGGTCCTTCAACTGATACAGAGCAAGTTTCATTCGCCGAGCCTTAGAATATTCAACAATATTAAACAAGTGCTCAATATCCTTCAACCAGACATCTGCTCTTTCAGCACTCTCAGTGCCAAAGAACTTCGGTGGTTTCAAATCCTGGAATCGAGCCATCACTAAATCCATGGACACTCCTTCAAATTGTCCAACCAGCCTCTCAGTACTACTACTCGCAGTTTCATTTGTGTGATCCATCTATAAATCAAAGGATGAATATCACAAATAAATATCAATTTCACATCATCATCATCTCATCTAATCAATCTCATATTATCAATAACTTGCTCAAACTAAGTCAAGTAGGAGCAAGTAATACAAATAAATCAAACACAAACGCACAATTCATTTGTGTCTATTCAAGTGTACACAAGACTCAATCGAACATTCCCATCTATGCTCTGATACCATGCTGTGTGGGGCCCTTAACTCCTAATCGTTATTACAATACAATTTGATTAGTATTAATTAATTATAGCAGAAAATGAGTTTAAAATTTCTTTACAATGATACCAAGATATATTATTTGAATACTAAAAATAGTATTTCTCCTCGCATCATAAAATATGCCCACACATAATCAAAACCAACTACATACAAACAAACTCATATCCTCGGGACATGCCCCGGTATATAGCTACATATACATATACACTGGGATCGAACACTAAACCTCAAATCAACCGTGACTCCCACCAAAAGTACCATATCCGTTCTCCTGATAACCTGGAGTACCTGTCATTGTCAACATACAAAGATAACAACATCCCCCTCTGGGTGAGCAAAGCTCAGTCTGAATCAACCACAATATATACCACATATATCTAAACAATGATATATGATATGCAATGCATGTATGTCGTGGATGTATCAAGTCAAATGTCCATCCACTGAGCACAAGTCAGAATCAAACGAATCGCTATCAAATCAATGCTCGAGCTGGCACACTGGCCTCAATCAGAGATACTCGTATGATAACGTCGACAAAGCGCTATCAAATCTCAAATCTCAATCAATCAGCGGGGCCACTAATGACTATGTTTTAAGGGCCACATAATGCCAAACATAGCATCGTGTTCACAAACCCCAGAATCAAATCCAATCATATCAAGGTATCAAAGGATCATAGCTCAACGTGTATGTCATGTATGCCACATCAACTCAACAAATAAGGCGTATAGACATATATTCTCAATCAAATCAATCAAACATATATCATATGATACAGATACATGTCTTATGTTACTCGATCGCAACATACCTCAATTCTTCGTTCCAGTCGATGTAGTTTGAAGATATCAGTATAATAATCTATCTACATTAATAACACGTTCATTTCAATCAATAATTTCATTCAATCTCAAATCCAACGATTAAAATTTTCTATATATAATAAATTGAGAATATTTCAAAATAACATCAATATAATCATCTCTTCTTCGTTAACATCATACACTATTCAACAATATTCAATTTCAGTATGATTTAACAATTTATCGAATTTATTCCAAAAATCGACGAATTTCAAACATCACAAAAAATATATAATTTATACCTCAAATCGAAGACCTCATGTCAACGATCGCAGAACTGAAGTCGATTCGTCGATTGGATAAACCGATAAATCGCACGGTCGAAAAGAAAAATCAAAATCTCTTTTTCTCATTTCTCTCTCTTTTCTGATGAAACTTTCTGATCAATGAAAGTTCTCACGTAAGATTATATTTATCTTTTCTTTTCTTTTTCTTTTTTTATTATATTATATAATATTATTATATTAATATAATATAATATATAATATTTAATATTTTAACGTCGGTATATCTCTTTGGACCAGTCAACGATCAAATTTTCCAAAACTCAAAACATGAAACTTTTATATCTTTGAGTTTTCTACGTTTTATCCAAATTTCAAATCATTTGGACTTCATACGACCAAAATATGTCACTAATTACCTTTTTACCCTTAAAATTAATTCATTATTTTTTAACCTATTTGCAAAAATATCATCAAAATAAATTGAATATTTTTCAAGTTATTTACAACAATGCCATTAACACTATTTTAAAATTTATTGGACTATTGTTTATTCTCGGGGTCTCACAGATTTTATGGAGGTGGAAGGAATGAGGAGCAGTGAAGCAGTTATCAGCTTTGGCCCGGAGGATCTCAAGTGATAGAGATCGATTTTAGGTGCCCGAATGCGCAACGAAAGGTACAAAATTTTCGGTTTTTGCAAGAGAAAAATCGAGCACCTTAGTACTAGTATGTAACATATACAAAAACACAAACTATGACATTTATAGGGTGTTTAGAAATTTACCTATCAATCTCTCAATATTGATGATGGCTCCAACTAAAGTGTAAACACTTTAGCTCTTCAAAGGATGAACTTCTACAAGCTTTCCTTGAGCACACCTTGCTCAAAATTAGGCCCACCACTTGCTAAGAAGATCCCCTCTTATTTTGCACTAGAAAAACAAAAGGATTTTTCAAGGAGAAGTGATTTCTTTCCTCAACTCTTGAAGAAGAAAATTGAGAGAATTTTTGGGAGAAAATCTCTCAAATTTTCGGCCAAGCACACTCAAAATGGGAGGAGGGAAGACTAGTCTTGGTTGTGGGAAAAGGTGTTGTGTATTCCAAAGGCATGCCATGCCTTGGATGTTGCAAAAGTTGTCTCCCAACTTTTCACCTCTCATGCATGCAAATCTATTTGGGCTTGTAACAATTACAAGGCTCATGAACTTTTATTTTAAATGTCTCAAACACATTTGAGCCCATTTAAAGTTTACTTGATTTTACTCAAGCCCACTAGTTTAATAATTTAATTATTTGGGCTCTACTAGGCCCACTTGTGTTTAATTAATTCAACACTTGAATTAATTTAATTTAGTCCATAATAATGTTTATGAAAATCCCAATTTTCAAATATATTATTTATTTGACCAACTTTTTAATTTAGGAACACATTCATAAATTAAAAGTTACATTTCTCTCATATAAGTCATACTTCTATTTTCCTTACGCTTATAAACTCATTTATAAGCCGTTCAACACATTGAACTATTTTACTTCTCAACGGGATCTAGAAAGCTAGTACTTGTGTGGCTCTCAATGGTTCATTGATACAACTAGCCGTGGGTTCACATCTCCATGTGATTCGGACTAAACATGTCCCTATATGAGCATACCCCAATTGCTCCTTTCTTACTTACCAACTCCTTGATAGCAAGAACGTCAGAACTCAAGTCTGATAGTACCCAACCAATCATGTTAAACGCCTAGCAGCATCGCTTACATGATTCCGTAGGTATCAAATGATAGTGCCTGCAAGAACCATTCAATTATGGTTAGCGTACAGTACGGTCCCTTCAACTCATATATCCAGACCGATTCGACAACCATTGGTATATCGAGAGTTGTCAATGAATCGATACTATGTGTCATGTCGTAGTTGCATCGATGGTGTAACCTATTAAACCCCTTTCATAATTACCACCATACTCTGATCAGATATTTCATACTACACATACATGAGAACACATAGGATATCCATACCCGAAGGTAAGCGGTGAATCCCCGACTACAATGCATCGAATCCTATATGTTTCGACAGAACACCCAACCTTGCCATCTGATGACCCCATGAGAGTCGATAAACAAGTCAAAGTGTAATTCTAGCACATAGAGTCTCAATGTTGTCCCGGATCATAAGGACTAATGGTGTACAACCATAAACTAGGACTTTTCCACTCGATAAGTGAGAACCACTTGGAAAGTCCTTTATGGAGGGTTGTTCAGTGCACTCTACCAGGAGCACCTGTCTGCATGCTCGAACATCACAATGTCCCCTACCAATGAAACATGGTACTCTCATCGCAGATACTAGTCTCGAACTCGAGCGGCCTATATCCTTCTTAGTGGCGGCTGAATCGACTAGGAACTGTTTAGAAAATACAGTATTCCAAATATGAGTTTCATGATACTCATCATATGAGCATCTCATATTCTTTCTACTATTTGTATATTCAAGGGCTTTATCTATGCAACTAGCATGGGTATACAGATAAAGATGTGCCAAAATAATAATTTCAAATATAATTAAAATAAATACTTTTCATACATAGAGTTTCGTTGTGAACACTCGGCCAACACTTGGCTCGACGGGCACCTACTCTAACAATCTCCCACTTGCACTAGAACCAACTACCCATATGCTTCAAACCCATCGATTTGCGATGCATCTCGAATAATGGTCCAGGTAAAGGCTTAGTTAGTGGATCAGCAACATTATCTGCGGAGCCGACTTTGTCAATCGTGACATCTCCTCTTCCCACGATCTTTCTGAGGATGTAGTACTTTCTCAATACGTGTTTGGAATTCTGATGAGACCTCGGCTCCTTTGCTTGAGCAATGGCTCCCGTGTTGTCACAGAACACCGGGACAGGAGCAACTCCATTAGGAATGAGGCCCAACTCTTGGACGAAATTCCTTATCCAAATAGCCTCCTTTGCTGCAGCTGATGCAGCAATATATTCTGCCTCAGTGGTGGAATCTGCAGTACTGTCTTGCTTGGAACTCTTCCAAGAGACAGCAGCACCATTCAGCATGAATATGAACCTAGAGGTTGACTTCGAGTCATCGATATCGTTTTGGAAGCTAGAGTCGGTATAGCCTTCCAATTTCAGTTCTTCACCCCCATAGACCAAGAACAACTTATTGGTCCTTCTCAAATACTTGAGGATGTCTTTCACAGCTTTCCAGTGTGGAAGACCAGGGTTGGATTGATATCTACTCACTACACTTAGTGCAAAAGCCACGTCAGGATGTGTAGATATCATCCCATACATGATGCTACCAATCGTAGATGCATAAGGAATGCTTGTCATCGCCGCTATCTCTGCATCAGTCTTGGGAGACATAGATTTGGATAGGGACACGCCATGACACATTGGTAGATGTCCTCTCTTGGACTCATCCATCGAGAACCGCTTCACGATGGTATCAATGAATGTGGACTGGGTGAGACCAAGCAATCTTTTTGATCTATCTCTATAGATCTGTATTCCCAATACAAAAGATGCTTCACCCAAGTCCTGCATCGAGAACTTACTCGCTAACCATATATTAGTTGATTGCAACATCCCTACATCATTGCCAATGAGTAGAATGTCATCAACATAAAGCACAAGGAATGTCACAGCACTCCCACTGACCTTCTTATACACACAGGGTTCCTCATGATTCTTAGCAAAACCAAACTCTTTGATTGTACTATCGAATCTGAGGTTCCAACTCCTAGATGCCTGCTTTAGACCATAAATAGATCTTTGAAGTTTGCATACCATATGATCACTTCCGATAGATGTAAACCCTTCGGGTTGAGACACGTAAATCTCTTCCTTAATATCCCCATTAAGAAAGGCTGTCTTAACATCCATCTGCCATATCTAATAGTCATACCATGCAGCTATGGCTAGCAAAATCCTTATGGACTTGAACATTGCAACTGGAGAAAAGGTTTCCTCAAAGTCAACTCCTTGTCTTTGAGTATATCCTTTTGCCACCAATCGCGTCTTGAAGGTCAATACCTTCCCATCAACCCCAAGTTTCCTCTTGTAAATCCATTTACACCCTATGGGAACAATTCCCTCAGGTGGATCCACGAGATTCCACACTTGGTTCGAATGCATGGAATTCATCTCAGATTCCATCGCTTCAAGCCACTTGGATGAATCGGCATCAGATAACGCTTCCTTGAAGGTCCTTGGATCACATCCATGGATAGGCTCATCATGGCCCTCTTCAAGAAGTAGACCATACCTCATAGGTGGTCTCGAGAGTCTCTCGGATCTTCTAGGAGCTTGTATCTCCGCTCTTGGCTTTTCGGGTGTGGGTTCTATAATTGTGGGTGTCTCTCGAACCTCTTCGAGTTCTATCATCTCCCCTTTTCTATCCAATAGAAATTCTTTTTTCCAAAAAGGTTGCATTCCTAGAAACAAACACCTTTGTTTCTTGGGGATGATAGAAGTAGTATCCAACCGAATTCTTTGGATATCCCACGAAGTAACATAAAATGGATCGACTATCCAATTTATCTCCCACTACCTGCTTCACATAAGCAGGGCACCCCCATATTCTAAGATAAGAATATTTGGGTGGCTTACCCATCCATATCTCATATGGTGTCTTGTCAACTGCCTTTGAATGGACATTGTTCAACAACAATGCCGCTGTCTCAAGCGCATATCCCCAAAAGGATGGCGGCAACTCCGTGAACCCCATCATAGACCGAACCATGTCCATCAAAGTCCGGTTACGACGCTCCAAAACACCATTCAACTGTGGTGTAGCGGGTGGAGTCCATTGCGAGATAATCCCATTCTCCCTAAGATACTCTTGGAACTCGGCACTCAAGTACTCACCACCTCGATCCGATCGAAGTGTCTTGATGCTTCGTCCCAATTGCTTCTCTACTTCACTTCTGAATTCTTTGAACCTTTCAAAGGCTTCAGACTTGTATTTCATCAAATACACATACCCATACCTCGAAAAATCATCGGTAAAGGTGATGAAGTAGGCATGTCCATGCTTAGTGGTGATGCTAAGCGGACCGCACACATCGGTATGGATCAAATCCAATAACCCTTTGGCTCGCTCCACACGGCCCTTAAAGGGAATTTTGGTCATCTTTCCTTTTAGACAGGATTCACAAGTCGTGAGAGCATTAATATCAGACATATCAAACATGCCCACTCCCACTAGCTTGTTCATCTTTCTTAGGGAAATATGTCCTAATCGAGCATGCCATAATTGTGCCGAATTTAGAGTATCTTGTTTGCGCTTGTTTGTTGTTATAGCTTGGACATTGTTAAGTGAAATATCTTTCAATTTTAAGGTGTAGAGATCATTTTCAAGTTCTCCAGTACCAATTAAACATTCATTCTTGTAAATGTTGCAAACACCTTTGCTAAATAAACAAGAAAATCCATCTTTATCTAACATAGAAATAGAAATAATGTTCTTCACCAAGTCTGGTACAAACAAAACATCTCTCAAAATCAACTTAAAATCATTGTTCAAATGCAAGTAAACATCTCCCACAGCCTTGGCACCAACCTTTGCTCCATTGCCCATCCTCAAGAAGGTCTCACCTTCCCTGAGCCTCCTACTTCTTCCCATCGCCTGCAAATCATTACAGAGATGTGAGCCACATCCGGTATCCAATACCCAAGAAGTAGAGTTAATTGAAATGTTTACTTCAATATAGAACATACCGTTTCCAGAACTCTTCTGGGCCAGATATTCCCTGCAATTACGCCTCCAATGTCCAGGCTTCTTGCAATGATGACAGATGTCAACAGTCTTGTCAGCCTTCACTGGTATGGCTGCCACAACGGGACCCGGAGTCTGCTTCTTCAAGGGCACGTTCTTCTTGGGACGTTGGAAAGAACGCTTCTTTCCCTTCCCAGGTGGACCGGTCTTCGTACCAGATGAAGAGCCCACAAAAAGAACCGTCTTCTCTTTCTTGATGGTGGACTCAAAGATCACAAGCATGTTCACCAACTCCTCAAGGGTCGGCTCCATCTTGTTCATGTTGAAGTTCACCACAAAAGGATCAAATGAGCTAGGCAGCGATAACAGCAACACATCGGTGGTCAACTCCGAAGGCAATATCAAATCCATGCCAACGAGCTCAATCATCTTTAGGCCATGCTCATGGACCGAGGCCCCATCTCGCATGCGCAAAGTGATCAGCTCCTTGACGGTAGCATGCCTAAGAGGACGTGTTTGCTCTCCAAAGAGCTCCTTGAGGTGCAAATGAATGTCAGCAGCACTCTTTGCATCCTCAAAACGCCTCTGCAACTCATCATTCATAGAGGCCTGCATATAACACCTGGCCTTCAAGTCATGGTTACACCAATCCTTGTAGGTCTGCAATTCGTCAGGAGTGCAGCTAGTCGGAGCCTCAGCAGGGGGCGACTCAGTCAGTGTATATGCAATCTTTTCCGAGTTCAAGACGATTTTCAGATTTCTTAGCCAAGTGATGTAATTAGGTCCGGTTAATACGTGTTTTTCGAGTATGGCAGTAGCGGATTGCGAATTGAAGACATTGTCAAATTTTGTACTGAAAAGTAAAACAGATAAATGTTAACGAATATTTTAAAATATTTAATAAGATATAAAGTATGGACTTTTACTTTATAAATATTTACTCCCACTGTTTTGACATCTTTCACTACCCTCTAGTGAAAACGGGAAACTCCTTTCCTCAGTAGGTACGCAAGGTCCAATTAGCGAATTATAATCCCGAATAATATCAGCCAATCATAATTCCTAAAAGGTAGTTTCCAATTGCATCACCATGCAACCCTCTACGCAAACTTTTGTCTCACGTTTGATTAGGACCCAAAAATATGACGTCGTTCATCTTTACGTGTCAAGCCTTACCCATCGATGTTGAACCTTAATGGACGGTCACCGTGAGTTCCCCCAATAATATGAGCCGAAATCATGGGAGTTTCACGTAGTTCACATCACCATGTCAATGGATGTCACAGCTTTCCGGCACCCAGGGCCCCCCAATAATATGAGCCGAGCCCCGAGTACGGGTAGCGTTCATCATGCACCCATTGTCGATGGAAGACATGGAAATTATAAACAAATTTATAATTCCCCTTTTCGGGCTTGATATTAATTTTGAATCTTATTCAAAATGAGGGTTTTTAATTTTGAAAGGTCTCATCATTAATTTTATTTAAAAGCTCGCCATGTTTGATCGTATGTTTGCCAGATTCATGCAACTTTGTTATTATCATAATAATAACGCACATACTCATTATTTGTAACATATCATGCATATATTATAAACAGTAAACAAAACAAGGATGATAAATCGCCCAAAAACTAATGGCCCGTGTGAGCTAAGCACGGGCCTAGGTCCAATCCTAGGGAAATGCAAGGGATCCAAATGCAACTATTACATTAGCTTCCAATATTTACATGTCTTCGATCTTCATAATCATCATGGCCACCATCTTCCAATCTTAATCATCCACTATACTAATATTTACAAATAAATATCTATGACAAATAGGGATACATCTCATAGGGTGGGAACGAGCCATAAACCAAGCCCACTTTATAAATTGATAATTATTACAATCATTCAACACAAAATATCCTAGCATACACCTAGAAAATTGGGCTTGGGCTTTTGATCATCCTTCATGCATAATATCACATATCATACACCATCAATTAATTATCACAATAATTAATTGATCCAATATTATATATCTTGATCCAATCACTAACCGCCATGATTATAAACTAAATTAACAAAGTATACAAACACCTTTGTCTACTTTCTAATTAATTTATTTATAATCGAATTTCTTGTAAATCACCATTTACTATAAATAATTAAAGTCCAACTTCAATTATTTATTTCATGAGAAAATATTTGCAACTTTTGTAAATTTAAACTTAAGGGCCCAAAAATTCATTTTTCACCCAAAAACATTTTGGCCCATTTAAATTTCACAAATGTGTTAGCTATCCAATGGCCCAACAACTCAAGGCACATGACACTTTGATAATCCAAAACACTTTTGGAAACCCTAGTCGTCATCGCCGTCGCCGGATTCCGGCAACAAAAAAAAATTTTTTTTTATTAAAAATATGGGCTGCCCTTTCAAGCAGCCCAAGTTGCCCGAAATATCCCCTCACATGGCCTTGATTTTTGTTGCAAATTTTCATCTCATTCGTTTAGAAATTGATCTCAATATAATATTATGTATATGCTACAAAAAACTAGTACCCTTAGCTCATGATACCACTTGATAGGGATCGATTTTAGGTGCCCGAATGCGCAACGGAAGGTACAAAATTTTCGGTTTTTGCAAGAGAAAAATCGAGCACCTTAGTACTAGTATGTAACATATACAAAAACACAAACTATGACATTCATAGGGTGTTTAGAAATTTACCTATCAATCTCTCAATATTGATGATGGCTCCAACTAAAGTGTAAACACTTTAGCTCTTCAAAGGATGAACTTCTACAAGCTTTCCTTGAGCACACCTTGCTCAAAATTAGGCCCACCACTTGCTAAGAAGATCCCCTCTTATTTTGCACTAGAAAAACAAAAGGATTTTTCAAGGAGAAGTGATTTCTTTCCTCAACTCTTGAAGAAGAAAATTGAGAGAATTTTTGGGAGAAAATCTCTCAAATTTTCGGCCAAGCACACTCAAAATGGGAGGAGGGAAGACTAGTCTTGGTTGTGGGAAAAGGTGTTGTGTATTCCAAAGGCATGCCATGCCTTGGATGTTGCAAAAGTTGTCTCCCAACTTTTCACCTCCCATGCATGCAAATCTATTTGGGCTTGTAACAATTACAAGGCCCATGGACTTTTATTTTAAATGTCTCAAACACATTTGAGCCCATTTAAAGTTTACTTGATTTTACTCAAGCCCACTAGTTTATTAATTTAATTATTTGGACTCTACTAGGCCCACTAGTGTTTAATTAATTCAACACTTGAATTAATTTAATTTAGTCCATAATAATGTTTATGAAAATAACAATTTTCAAATATATTATTTATTTGACCAACTTTTTAATTTAGGAACACATTCATAAATTAAAAGTTACATTTCTCTCATATAAGTCATACTTCTATTTTCCTTACGCTTATAAACTCATTTATAAGCCGTTCAACATATTGAACTATTTTACTTCTCAACGGGATCTAGAAAGCTAGTACTTGTGTGGCTCTCAATGGTTCATTGATACAACTAGCCGTGGGTTCACATCTCCATGTGATTCGGACTAAACATGTCCTTATATGAGCATACCCCAATTGCTCCATTCTTACTTATCAACTCCTTGATAGCAAGAACGTCAGAACTCAAGTTTGATAGTACCCAACCAATCATGTTAAACGCCTAGCAGCATCGCTTACATGATTCCCTAGGTATCAAATGATAGTGCCTGCAAGAACCATTCAATTATGGTTAGCGTACAGTACGGTCCCTTCAACTCATATATCCAGACCGATTCGACAACCATTGGTATATCGAAAGTTGTCAATGAATCGATATTATGTGTCATGTCGTAGTTGCATCGATGATGTAATCTATGAAACCCCTTTCTTAATTACCACCATATTCTGATCAGATATTTTATACTACACATACATGAGAACACATAGGATATCCATACCCGAAGGTAAGCGGTGAATCCCCGACTACAATGCATCGACTCCTATATGTTTCGACCAATACCCAACCTTGCCACCTGATGACCCCATGAGAGTCGGTAAACAAGTCAAAGTGTAATTCTAGCACATAGAGACTCAATGTTGTCCCGGGTCATAAGGACTAATGGTGTACAACCATAAACTAGGACTTTTCCACTCGATAAGTGAGAACCACTTGAAAAGTCCTTTATGGAGGGTTGTTCAGTGCACTCTACCAGGAGCACCTATCTGCATGCTCGGACATCACAATGTCCCCTACCAATGAAACATGGTACTCACATCGCAGATACTAGTCTCGAACTCGAGCGGCCTATATCTTTCTTAGTGGCGGCTGGAATCGACTAGGAACTGTTTAGAATATACAGTATTCCAAATAGGAGTTTCATGATACTCATCATATGAGCATCTCATATTCTTTCTACTATTTGTATATTCAAGGGCTTTATCTATGCAACTAGCATGGGTATACAGATAAAGATGTGCCAAAATAATAATTTCAAATATTATTGAAATAAAGACTGTTCATACATAGAGTTTCATTGTGAACACTCGGCCAACACTTGGGTCGACGGGCACCTACTCTAACATCAAGGATGTCAGCCTTCCTCATAATGATGCCCTAGTTATCCAAGCCCGTATATCTAATTATGACATTATAAGGGTTTTTGTTGATTCAGTCAGTTCTGTGAATGTTTTTCAAGGAAACCATGGTGCAGATGGATTTGCAAGGACATCAGCTGGAAACTGTGGAAACTGTCATCTTTGGCTTTGCTGGCCACTCCGTCTACCCAGAAGGGGAGATTATCTTGCCTTGAACTCTGGGTCCTCGTGAGTGGAAGAAGACTGTTATGACCACCTTCACTGTTTTGGATGCCCCATCATCGTATAATATTATTATCGGGCGGCCGGCTATGAATGAACTGAAAGCCGTAGCATCCATCTATCATCAAAAGATAAAATTTCCATTGGGAAACTAAGTAGGAGATATCAGCCCTCTTCCCGAAAATGTTATGTGGAAGCGGTTCGGGTTGATCAAACGAAGGCGAGGAGGGAGGGGAAAAGGGTGAGCGGAGGTAAGGAGGAAGAGAGAGTAGTCATTACAACAAAAACGCTAAACGACAACGGATAAAATCTGTTGTCGTAGGCCATTTAAAACAGTTGTAATTGGCAGTTTTGTTGAAAGTACGTTCTACGACAACGGTTTAAAACCGTTGTCGAAGCTCTTATTGGTGACGGTTTTTGAATTGTCGCTAATTAGTGACGGATTATGTAGAAACTGTCGCTAATTTTAGCGATGTTTTTTTGACTAAGACGTCGCTATTTAGCGACGGTTTAAGTTATATTGTCGCTAAAATTGCGACAGTTTAAGTTATAATATCGCTAAAATTAGCATCGGTTTATGACTAAACCGTCGCTAATTAGCGACGGGATAGAAAAACACCATCGCTATTAGTTAATTAACGACGGTTTAGACATAATTCGTCGTTAATTTTTTAAGTAAAATAAAAATATATATTATTTTTATAATTTAATAAATCTAACAAAAAAAACTATCTTTTTAAGTTAATAAAATTCATAATCTTAACTAACATTTAAAAATTTACCAATACTTGAAACGAAAAAACTTATCCTAAATCGAAACTAAAATCGTATAAAAGAGGAAAATGTATTGTAGATGTGGAAGGTGTGAAGGAAAATGCACTGAAAATGAAAGTATTTATAGACAATTTGTGACGATTTTTGGTAAAATCATCACTATCTTAAAATTTGCGACGATTTTAAATTAACATAGTGACGGTTTTTGTTAAACAGTAGCTATTTTAACAACGGTTCACTAAAACCATTGTCGATCTCCAAAAAAACACGCTAATCCACAATGGTTCACTAAAATCGTTGTCGTTTCTCCAAAAAAAACACGCTAACCACAACGGTTTTCTAAAAATATTGTCGTTTCTCCAAAAAAACAAGCTAATCTACAACAGTTTTCGAAAATCGTTGTCGTTTGTCCAAAAAACACGCTAATCGACAACGATTTTATAAAACCGCTGTCATTTGTCCAAAAAAGACGCTAATCCACAACGATTTTAACAAAACCGTTGTCGTTTGTCCAAAAAACACGCTGCTCCACAATGATTTTTGTTAAAACCGTTGGTAAAAGTAAAAACACAACGGTTTTCCAATAAACCGTTGCCTTTTGAGTGTTGTTGAAGGCATATTTTCTTGTATTGAGTTGAGAAAGGGGATGTTCATTTTGTAGCAGTGGAGGAGCAGAAAGTGGTGGAGATCAGGCCAGACAGGGAGATCCGGGTGGCTCAAGACCTTGACTCATCTACCCAAGTCAACTTACTAAACTGTTTAAAATCTAATAATAATGTTTTTTCCTGGTCCCAACAGTAATTGTTTGGGATCTCACCCCTGATAGTTGAGCATCATCTGAACATTCTCCAGGAATCTCAACCTGTTAAGCAGAATAAGATGCACTTTGGTCCTTAAAAGGACAAAGAAGTTGATGTACAAGTTCGAGATCTATTGCAGACCGGCCACATTCGAGAAGCGAAATCCCTACCTAGCTTTCACTGTCTAATGAACAAAGTATTTGATAAGCAGTTGAGGAGGAATGTAGAGGTGTATATTGATGATATCTTGGGCAAGTCTAGAGAGATTTCATGCTTCATTTCTGATTTGGAAGAAACTTTTGCCGCTCTCATGCATTATGGGATAAATCTCAATCCAGCTAAGTGTATATTTGGAGTGAAGAATGGTAAGTTTCTAGGTTTTGTGGTTACTGACGGGGGGATCGAGGTGAATCCTGAGAAAGTTAAATCAGTTCTAGACATGCCATCCCCTCGATCTGTCCGAGAAGTGCAAAATCTGACCGGGGGAATTGCTTCACTTTCTCGGTTCATATCCCGATCTTCACATCTAAGTTATCCATTCTTCCAGGTCCTTCAGAAGGCACAACAATTTGGATGGGATTACAAGTGCGAGCAGGCTTCAAAGACCTTAAGAGTCACTTGGCAGAGCTTCCTGTCTTAGTGAAGCCAGAGCCCGGGGAAAATTCTTTTGTATATTTGAAACGTCTACTCATTTTTAAAATGCGGAAAAATAATTTTTTTTAAAAAATCTCGCCATTACAAAATAACATTTAAAATAATCTTCTTTATTTGACAATAAAAAATCTCACAGTTTAAAATGACCAACATCAAACGTAAACGTAAAGGAGTAAAAATCGTAATATCCTCAGCGTATATAAAATGTTCGTCTCCTCTCAATCTCATAAAAAACATAATGAGAAAAAAATGTGGTCCTCGGGTCGTGTCACCGCACCAGGTCTGCCTACTCAGAGTTCGGCACCGCCAGTCTCCTCATCATTAATCTCACCTGCATCACACACACCTAGTGAGTCTAAGGACTCAACACACCTGTACCAGAAATAACAAGTACATATACATGACACACAACAGTTAAAAATATCATACTCAACATATCTTTCATGAACTTAAAAGTATAACATAAACGTGTCGTGTAAAATTATCTCGTGTCAAATCATGTCATCTCATATGATCATATACGTGTCAAAACAGCTCATCGTGTCATCATAAACTTAAACATTTTCTTTTAATTGAATTCAGTTTATTAGTTGTGACTTTCGTATCAGCTCTATCGTATCAACTATATCAATGGATTCATCTACGTATAACCATAGTACCGGGCGGCGGAGACATCAGTGACAGCATTACCCGTCCACTGAGCCCGGGCCTCAGCTCATCATATCTCACATCATCGTATACATATACATCGTCAGTCACAACCAAATCTCATCCTTCAAAAATAGCATCATAATCATCACTTAATAAAATATGCATAAACGTAACTTTTTCCTTAAAACCAAGCATGCAACATTTTTATCATAATTGCGTAAAAATCATAAACATGATGCATAAACATTTAAAATATCATAAATTTGTGTTCAGGGCGCTGCCAGAACCAAAATGTGCAAAATGACCATTTTGCCCCTGCAAACCGAAAAATTACCGTTTTACCCATGTACCTCTAAAATTGACCCAAAGCTTACCAAACTCCTTAAAATATACCAAAACATATTTAAAAGCATTCCTAGACGTAAACTCGAGACTATATTGCGGCCTAACCAATTCGTTTTAAAAACTTGAACCGGAGTCCCGGTTTTATCCCGAATCGACTCAAAACTAAACCAAATTTCTCCCAACTTTTTACCATACTTAATACACCCTCTAACAGCCTCTAAACTCCTCAAAATTAGTCCCCTAACTCACGGCTAAACCTATTGCCTTATTGCAAATCCTCGGCCACTCACATTATCCAACCAACAAACCAACACATGTCCCCCACCTCCCTCTACCTTCGGTTCACTCTCCTACCCCCACATGTCCAACCTTATGACTCACCAAGGGGCTAAATGAACTCCCTAAACCAAGCTAATCCTATAAACTTGCTGCTGCACACGCCATTTCCCGAAGGATACTCGGTTCTCGCCTCAACCGCCTTTCACAAGCTACCCTTCACAAGATCGAGCTTCACTCTCAACCACACACCCATGGCTCTCTCTTAGCATATTACTAGACCCTACTTGACCCATAAGACTCACAGCTATACTCCCATGCACACAACATCTCAACCCCTTTCGCAAATGCTCAAGAGGAGCCAATCCCAAAGGCACACTACTCTCAACCCCTTTCGCAAATGCTCAAGAGGAGCCAATCCCAAAGGCACACTACTCAGCCCTTCTCCTGCACAAACCAGCAACCAACGAAACCCCCAAGACCTCCCCTTGACACCATATACAGCCCTTAAACAACCAAAACCGCAGGCCCTTGCGCACCATAAATAAAACGTGAGTAGTGAATCAAAAGTGCAAGGATTTATGTAAATCTTTCAACTAAAACGTGCACACATGATAAATCGAAGGGTTTCCATGCATTTACACAAACATTAACATAATATTGGCATGAATGATGCAAGGAACAAAGATGCAAGCGTGCCTTGGTGATTTGTGTTGGTCCCACGAGCGGAATTTGAGATAATAAAGCCCGAAAATAAAGAATAAACTGGACATCAAGATTTACATGAAAACCCCTAAAAATTATTAGGGTAAAAACCACGGGCAATATGAAAAGAATTACACTATGATATTTTGTGGTGTACAACTCATTCTGAAACGTCTACTGTTCGTTTTCTTAAAAAGTACTAGAATTTTTTTTTTTAACACTCAATTTTCGGCCATATACCTTTCTCACATGAAAATATTTTACCCTTTAAAATTAAACATTAACCAACTAGCATTTTAAAAACCAAGTGCAATAGTGATAAAATGAAATCGTCGCATATTTTACCAAACCTAAAAAGCAATAATTTGAAAAGTATAGCCCATACTATAACCTCTCAAAAATCTCTCATAACATAAATAAAAGTCATAAAAATATCTTTAATATAACTTAAAATCATAAATCATAACTAGTGCGGAAAACTAGCGTCGGTCCTCGGGTTATGTGCACCTCGAGTCCAGTCAAATCAACCATCAAGACCTCCATTAACATATTATCATAATCACCTGCATCATACACACCTAGTGAGTCTAAAGACTCAACACGTCATATTCTTGATAACGAGTAATACGTAATATTGTTAACATATAACGGTGAAAAATATTTGTACTTAAAATATCGTTTTCATGAAGATGCATAAACATAAACATTTTCGTAAATATTTTCATGATGCATAAAACTTTAAACATAAACATTTTCATAAAATACTTTTTCATGACATGCAATCATAAACCTTAACCTTTTCCCTTTCTCCTCAACATGACATGACATAAAACATTTTTCATGATCATAAACATTTTTCCTTTTCCTTTTTCCTTTTGTTGAATTCAGATCGTTAATTGTGACTTTCCTGATCATGCTCATGAGGGTCGATGGATCCATCTACATAAAACCACATTGCTGGGCGGCGGGGGACACCAGCAACACTCTCACCGGTCAACTGGGCCCTGGCCTATCATGATTCGAATAGAAATACGATCGTCGGGGCTCCCTCTAGGGCCTTTTCCCATAAATGGGCTCCCTCTGGGGCCTTTTCCCCTCACGATATTCCCATTCTTCCGTTACCACAAAACCGTTACCACATATTCGCAATGATGGAAACACGATCGTCGGGCTCCCACTGGGACCATAACCCTCACGACGTCGCCAACATTAACAAATTAGTCACAATTATTTCACATCCTTCAACATTTTTCATTCACATCACTTTAGAAAAATCATGAATATCATTACATTTTTCATTTTTGAAACCAAGCATGCAACATGTATTTTAAATGTCTTCTTAAGTCATAAAAATCCCTTAGACATTTAAAAATCATAATTTAATCATGAACTTTTCATAAACATTTAAAATGATATTTTAACCTCAAAACATTTACAATAACATTTTGACATATTAAGTCATAAACATATAAAATTCCCTAAATATTTAAAAGATCATTTTAATATATAAAATTTCATAAACATTTAAAATATCATTTTAGAATAAAACAATTTCCATAAACATCCATAACTATAGAAATTAATCATATTAGCACATAAAACAGCAAATAGGGCACTGCCATGACGTTTACTAATTTCAGGGTGTATAATGACCGTTTTACCCCTAGACGTAAAATTTCTCAGTTTTGACATTTTCTTAATTCCATTGGTTCTAACATGTCCCAAATAATTATTTAAGCCTACAAGAATTTTCTCATATTTTTATTTAGCTTAAAACGGGGACTTTTAAATAAATCTTTAAATGTGACGTATTAATGCATTTTAATCTCGAATTAAACCAAACCTTAATATAAAATTCCCAAATTAAAAACTTAGGCTTCTAATAATTATTTAAGCTTAATTTTTCATAATTTTATAAGGCATAAACTAGGCGTTTCAATTAACTCGTTAATTAGCGTTTCGTATGGCGATAAAATCCCGAATAAATCCAAAACTCATGATTTTGATCCCAAATTTTAAACATAACCTTTTTATGATTTATTCTACCCTTCCAAGTCATGAGCCACCCCGTGGACCCTTGGATTCGTTTATAGTTCTTTAATTTCGAAATATGACACCTAAGCGAACCACCCGAGCCATCTCCCAAAATACTCGAGCCGCGCCCGAGCCACCTCGAACCAAAACCTAGCCAACCCATCTAGGGACCCTACTGTGAAAGCCCAGCCCAAAATCATGACCCTAACCCGTTCAAAAAGCCTACTGAACTCTGCCCAAAATCTGCCCGTGTATGTGTGTGTAACTCCTAAGCACATAAGGACTCCTAGCCAACCTAGGACACTTCCAGCCGAGCCACCACCGAGCCCACACGACCCTAACCTTCCCTAGACCACGCCCAGACCAAGCCCAAACCATCCCAAAGCCCCAACACCCAGCATCGAAGCACCTGAACCTTGACAGCAACTCACGCCTAACTTGCTGCCAAAAAGCTTCTCCCTCACGTTTTCTGTGCTTGGCTCGAGCCCCATCGAGCCACCCTGCATCAACTCGTGACCAGACCATCTAGGCACCCTACTGGACCCATAGAACCCATAGGACTCGACCCCAAGTGGAACACCGAACTCATACATCAGAAACGCATGCTTGGCCGAGAAACCCACATGCACTATAACTCTTGTTTCTGTTGCTAGCCCTTTACCCAACGAGCCACCCCTTGAACCATCCCCTCAAGCACCCTCTTAGGACCCTTAGGACCTAACCTAGCCCCTGCCCAGACCCCCAGGCCGAGCCTCTTTCTTCCTGCACAACAGCTGCCCACCTGCGCGCCACTCCATGCTTCTCGGGTGGACTCCTCCCCAACCGTGACCCTTGAGTCCTAGGCTGGCTAGGACTCAACCCCTAACCCCTCATGACTCTAGCCCAGCCCTGGATGCAACCGAGCCAAGCCATGCATCGTAATTCATTAAACCCGATCACCTAAGATTCAAACATTCGAATTCGGTTCCAACGTAATCGGTTCGTGCTTGCAGCATGTATGTGTGTTCTTAGGACTCTGTAATTCATGAAAAACGTTGCCTAAACATGTCCTAATCATGGCAGCCCCTTTTCAAACATACAAACATTATTTTGAAACAATACCCAAGCTTTAAAAATCCATGTTCTTGTAAAACGAAAATAAATAAGAAATCACTTGTTTTTCATGCAAAATTCAATTAAATAAAATACTATGGTGTGAATGATGAGTAAAAGGAGAATATAGCGTGCCTTTGCGTATTTAACGCACGAATATCCGTTGACGAAGCGAAGAACGGCGACAAGAAACCTAGGCTGAATCCTCCTTGAACTTTCGAACTTTTCTCTTCAAAATATTCTATGTGTGTATCGTGTATTATGATTGGGGAGAATTGGTGTGCTGAATTATGAAAGTGGCGTGTGACAACGAGGGTGGGGAAGGGTTTTTGTACTTTAAATACTCTTAATTAATCACTAATATGGCTTAGGCCCATTAAATAAATAATTAGGCCCATTAGTGCTTAATTAAGGTTTTAAAATAATTTTGTTTAGGAAAGTTTGTGAATTTATTAGCCGGGTTCCTAATATGTTCATATTTTTGTTGAAAATCCAACACCGATAAAATTTACATCCCGGCGTATAAAATCACCTCAAAACCCCCTTATTTTAAAAAATAAGAAAAAACATCACCCATATTTTAAATAATTAAAAACAATTATTTAATAAAAACATTTTCTATTTTTCAGCCCTCGGTCTCCGTTCCTCGATCGCAACTCGAATAACCTTTAAAAATATATTTTAATGCAATCATGAAGAAAAATATATTTTAAACATGCAAATATGAACAACATAATTAATTCATGCAATTAAACCATTTAATTAAAATACAGGAGAATTTAATAATTCAAATGCATGTGGTTCGCATGGGCTTTTAAGTTTTCGGGGCGTTACACACTCACTGTGTTTCCAAAGAGAACACACACTCTCTTAATATAGGAGAAAAAAACACCTCACAAATATTATAGAACTAAGCACTCAAATGCTTATAAGATGAGAGAAAACTCGAAGAAGGGATGATTTTAGAATGAAGGAGGGAGCTCTATTTATAGAGCCTCTTGACCGTGTGAATACGCGTTAAAAACGCGTATTCAAACTTTCCACGAAATTTCCGCCAGTGGAAATTTCCTCCAACCCATCCCCACGTTTTTATCCTTCAAGGAATAGTCAAATTAATGCACCTCATTAATTGCATGTCTTCTACCTACATTTCTCCCACTTGGAGATTTGATTGAGAATCAAACACATCTCCACACATCCTTTCAATCTTGCCATTCCCTGCTGCTTACGTTTCCGCTAGGCCACTTGAGGATCTACACCACTCAAACTTATCAGTGTTCACTGGCTTGGTCAGAAAATCAGCTATGTTATCCTTCGTATGGATCTTCTGCATATCCATGCTTCCTTCTTCTACTAATTCTCGCACAAAATGAAATTGTACTCCAATGTGTTTTGTCCTGGAATGAAAGGCTGGATTCCTTGCGATGTGCAAGGCACTCTCACTATCACAAAACAAAGGAACATTCTCTTGTTTGTGTCTGATCTCCTCCAATAACTTTTTAATCCATATTACCTCCTTGCAAGCTTGAGTAGCTGCCATGTATTCTGCCTCCGTTGTAGATAACGCCACAACTGTCTGCAGTTTTGAAACCCAGCTTACAGCTCCCCTTGCAAGTGTAAACACATAACCAGTAGTAGATTTCATTTTATCAGGATCACCTGCATAATCTGAATCGACATAGCCCCTGACTGTAAAATCTGATCCTCCATAACATAATGCAGCACTTGAGGTACCCTTAATATATCTAAGGATCCTCTTAACAGTGCTACAATGCTCTCGTCCAGGATTCGCCATATACCGACTAACTGCTCCCACTGCTTGAGCAATATCCGGTCTTGTACAGATCATGGCGAACATCAAACTTCTCACTGCTGATGCATACGGTACTCGAGACATCTCCATCATCTCTGCTTCACTGCTAGGACACATCTCGGAGATAACTTGAAGTTAACAGGAAGAGGGGTCGATATTGGCTTACTATCTTGCATGTTGAAGCGTTGCAAGACTTTCTTCAAATAATTTTTCTGAGAAAACCAAATCTTTCTGTTACTTCTGTCTCGGTAAACTTGCATCCCTAGAATCTTGTTTGCTGGTCTCAAGTCCTTCATATCAAATTCCCTAGCCAACTCTGCCTTCAATCCTTGGACCTGATCTTTGTTGGGGTCTGCTACCAACATGTCGTCCACATACAACAGCAAAATAATATAATCATCACTAGACCTCTTGAAATATGTACAAGGGTCTGCACTTAGTCTATTGTATCCAAGGCTCATGATATAGGAATCAAATCTCTTGTACCAACACCTCGGCACCTGTTTGAGATCGTACAGAGATTTCTTCAACCTGCAAACCAAGTTCTCTTTGCCTTTCTCCGCAAAACCTTTTGGCTGGAGCATATAGATTTCTTCTTCAAGATCTCCATGAAGAAACGCCGTTTTCACATGTAGCTGTTCTAGATGTAGGTCAAACACCGCACACAATGCCAACACCACTCAGACCGTTGTAAGCCGAACCACAGGGGAAAATATCTCATTGAAGTCAATGCCTTCTTTCTGAGCATATCCTTTTACCACCAATCTAGCATGATACCGCCCCACTTGGTTATTGCCATCTCGCTTGATCTTATAGACCCATCTGTTTCCGATGGCTTTCCTCCCTCGTGGTAGTGTATCATGATCCCATGTTTTATTCCTGTCTAATGCCTCCAATTCTTCTCGCATTGCTATCTTCCACAAAGATACATCCGAGCTTTGAGTAGCCACATGAAACTCGATGACTCACCATCCTCTGATAATAGACAATATGCAATGTTGCTTTCAATGACATAATCTGAAAGCCAACCTGGTGGTCTTCTCTCTCGAGTTGACTGCCTCACATTAGAAACTTCAGACTCAACATGTTCTTGTTCTTCGTGCTCTGGTACTGCTTCACAAGAAAATTGACCTTCGTCTGTCTTATTTTCCACCTGAAAAATAGTAGTTTTTGAATTCGGTGTGCCTTTGTCTCCCTTTACTTTATCTTCCTCGAAGATAACATCCCTGCTGATGACAAGCTTGTGAATAGTAGGATCCCACAAGCGAAACTCCTTTACTCCATCAGCATAACCCAAGAAGATACATTTTCTGGATTTCGAATCCAACTTTGATCTTTCTTGCTCATTGTACAGAACGTACACAGGACTTCTAAATGTATGCAAATGAGAATAATCTGTCGGCTTCCCAATCCACATCTCCATCGGAGTCTTCAGATCAATCATCACTGAAGGAGAACGATTGATAATATAAAAAGTGGTTTTGACTGCTTCTGCCCAAAATGACTTTTCTAGACCTGCAGTCCTCAACATAGCTCTTGTTCTGTCCAACAAGGTCCTGTTCATCCGCTCCGCCACTCCATTCTGTTGAGGTGTGTAAACCGTCGTGAATTGCCTTTTGATGCCATCATGTTGACAATATGCATCAAATTTGTCACTTGTATATTCTTCTCCATTGTCAGTCCTTAGACACTTGATTTTCTTTTCTAAATCAAGTTCAACACGCGCTTTGAAATCTTTGAAGATCTGGAAAACATCTGATTTCTTCTTGATTGGATACACCCAACATCTCCTAGAGAAATCATCAATGAACGAGACAAAGTATCTCGCTCCTCCTAGGGATACAACCGGTGCTTGCCAAACATTCGAATGAATCAGCTCCAATATGCTTTTGCTCTTGGCAGTAGAAGTGCCAAACTTTAATCTGTATTGTTTACTGGTAAAACAGTGCTCACAAAAGGGTAGTGACACTTTTGTATGTCCCGGCAGCAGCTTCCGTTCTGAGAGAATTTTCAAACCTCGTTCTGACATATGCCCGAGCTTCTATGCCATAACACTGTTAATTCTTCTCCTAAACCAATTGATGCAACTGCTAGTTCTGCCTCTTTGTGTGTTTCTCCCAAAAGTACATACAGATTTGCAGCAACCTTTTCCGCCTTCATAACCACAAGCGCGCCTTTCACAATTTTCATGATCTCGTTCTCGATACGAGTTTTGCACCCGATGTCATCCAATTTCCCCAAAGACAAAAGATTTTTCGTTAGTCCTTTCACATGTCGTACCTCCTGTATGGTGCGAATGGTGCCATCAAACATTTTAATTTTGACAGTACCGACCCCAGCGATTTCCAAGGCATGATCATTTCCCATTAATACAGATCCTCCTGAGACTGGTTCATAATGATCAAACCATTCTCTCCGAGATGTCATATACCACGTCGCTCCTGAATCCATAATCCATGTGTCACAAAATTTGTGCCTGCCTTCTGCAACAGTTACTGCTTCGCTGAATAATATTTCACCACTGCCTGAAGTACTTTCCACATTTCCTTGAGAACCTTTATCGATACTCGTACACTCTTTCTTGAAGTGCCCTTTACCGCCACATTTAAAGCAGTAAATATTTTTCTTCTTACTTCTTGACTTTGATCTACCTCGCCTTTGACTCCCACTGGAATCACGGTCCATAAATCTTCCTCCTATCATCGGTAACGCCTCTGCCTGCTTCGAGGTTACCAACCTATCTTCCTTATTCTTGCGCCGGCTTTCTTCTCCGAGAACCGCAGTTAAGACATCGTCGAATCCTAGAAAGCCCATAAGAATATTGTTGGTTATGTTGATGATAAGTTGATCATAAAAATCTGGTAAACTTTGAAGTAGAAGCTCCGCACGTTCATTTTCCCCTATTTTATGCCCCATGGAAGTGAGTTGGGCAAATAGAGTATTGAGTGTGTTGATATGGTCGGTCATTGATGAAGATTCCGCCATCCGAAGAGTATAAAGCCTTCTCTTTAGGAAAATCATGTTGTGTAGCGACTTGACCTCGTACATCTTTGTCAGAGTATCCCAGATAACTTTGGCTGTTTTTATCTCAGAGATACTTGAAAAAACTTCGTCAGCTATAGCCAAGTGTAAATTGGCAACATCATTATCATTCATCTCGTTCCACTTTCCATCATCCGCAATCTCCTCCGGTCTATCTCCAATAGCCGCCAAACAATTTTATTTTCTTAAAACTGCTTGTATCTTTATTTTCCACAGCATAAAATTGCTTCCGTTGAACTTTGTTATCTCATACCTTCCCGTCATTATGTCTACAACAATTTAGTAGACTGGACAAAATTAATCCCGCCTTAAATAAAAAATCTCAAAAAATCTTTTCTGATGTGGAAGATAAGTCTAGGCTGCAACCACAGAGCATACTTAGAATTTTAAGAAATTTTAAACCAAGGCTCTGATACCACTTGTTGGTCCCACGTGCGGAATTTGAGATAATAAAACCCGAAAATAAAGAATAAACTACACCGAGATTTACGTGGAAAACCCCTAAAAATTATTAGGGTAAAAACCACGGGCAAGATGAAAAGAATTTCACTATAATATTTTGTGGTGTACAACTCACTCACTGTGTTTACAAAGAGAACACACACTCTCTTAATACAGGAGAACAAAACACCTCACAAATATTATAGAACTAAGCACTCAAATGCTTATAAGATAAGAGAAAACTCGAAAAAATGATGATTTAATAACGAAGGAGGGAGCTCTATTTATAGAGCCTCTTGACTGTGTGAATATGCGTTAAAAACTCGTATTCAAACTTTCCAGGAAATTTCCGCCAGTGGAAATTTCCTCCAACCCATCCCCGCGTTTTTCTCCTTCAAGGAATAGTCAAATTAATGCACCTCATTAATTGCATGTTTTCTACCGACAATTTGGAGTGGAAGAATGAGACAAGGGAACCCGGATGACTTTTCCTTTGCAAGAGCAAGAGCAAACCGGAACTTCTCCAATGAAATGCTCTGAAATCGAGGGAGAATGTAGCTGGGGGAAAGGGTGACGGATGATTTGCGTTCAGGTGGCTGATATGCGTTTAGGTTTTAGGTTAATGAAGGGTTAGGTGCTTAATTAGATATTTAATAATTAGTTAATGGTCACAAATTTCATTTAAAAGTCTAAAAAAAGTTCTAAGCCCATTAAACTCAAAAGTGGGCTCGTTAAATCCAAACACACTCTCGAAAAATATTTCGAGTTGGAAAGATTTTGAAAATAATAGCCGAATCATTAAAAGTCCCCAAATTGGATAAAATTCGTGTACCGCTAAAAAAATAAAGTCATGCGAGTAAAAATACCCATTAAAATCCTATTTTTTGAAAAATACACTTAAACACACCTTATAATAATTAATAAAAATTAATCATGTAATAAAATAATTTTCCTGAAAATTCTTCGGTCTCCGTTTCTCGTTCGGGCGTGAAATGTATCTTAAAAATCTTAATGCATAAACTTTTAAAAATAACATGAAATACATTCTATCATGCAATAATTATGCATAAAATGCATAAAAATAATTAAAACAAATTAATGAGATAAACATGCATTTAATGCTTTAAAACAATTAAATAAAATATCAAAGAAATTTAATAACTTGCATGCATGTGGTTCATGTGGACTTTCAAATTTTCGGGACGTTACAATCTTCCCCTTTAAATTGAATTTCATCCCCCAAATTCGCTTATCCTTAATAATAAAAAAGTTTAGACTCTTACTTCTAGTATCCCAATAATCAACGCTTTCGCGGCGCCATTCTGATAAAATAATAAATTTTTAAGGTGTTCTTATGTTTCCTCGGTCCCGATTAACTCTACCTTCTAAATCCTCGTTCGCGAAACTCAACTTATAACGACCCATGGTGACCTAGTTCCATTTTTTTATATCCTCGAATTTTAAATTTTCTCAAAATTCCCAATATTAGAAATGGCCTTCCGAATTTTATTGCGTCTTACTTTCTGATACTATACCCGGATGTTCATTGACCTTTTATGTTCGCATTTATGCAGTTCAACTTAAGAAACCTTAGCACCAAACTTTACTGATCGACTTCTATATTCGGTAATACACTTAAAAGTTAAACCTTATTTCAACCACATAATAATATCAGCCTAAGATCCTTGAATCGAATCTTTATCTTACCGTACCACACTTACATAACTTAACTATTTACAAGTACGTCCCACTATAACGCTGTTGTAAATCTTAAATTCGAGTAACGTTAATCCATAAAACCCAAGATAGTCAATATCGATCTTCTACCTTAATAATAAAACCATTCTAGTATCAATTACATGTTTAAGCTATTATCTTCCAAATTACAATAAAGTTGAGACCCAAGACCCTTGGACTTTCCTTCTTGAAACAAATGTCGCATTCTTACGTATCCTAAATGCTTAATTAGTACTAGCGTATAAAACTTACTAAATCATCCCATGTTAATGTTGGACTAACTCTAATAAATAAGCTTTACTTATAACCCATAGAATTATAGAATTCCCATATCAAGATTTTAGATTTCTTACTCGATAAAAATCTTAGCATTCGTTCATCGGCAACCTATGTTGAACACAATTAATTCCCTTTTGTTTTTATTTTACCCAAATTTTCCGCATGAACATATATCTTGTAAATTTGAAATTCAAACTTACGCAACCCAATTAGTTTTGATAACATAATTCCAACACACATAATCACTTATTCTCAAGTTTCTTAATGGCTTCTAAAAAAATTCCTCAAAACGTGGTGTCTAACACACTTCTTACATGTGTCTATCAAGTAATCTAACCATCAATCATATCCAAATTTCTAGAAAAATTAAATTCTAACAACGGTACAACCTTAACTGGTAAGATCGTGACTAAAACTTATGATACATCTGTGGGGACCCAGACACTAATCATCTTCTTAATCATCTTTGGGATTTAATTATCAATTAAGATAAACAGTGTCTAAAAATTTTTCTTTAAAATGTGGAAGGTAATGGAATCAATCTATTATACATCTCAGTATAAAAGTACAATAATGTACAACAATTATTCAAACTAGTCTAAGGTTCAACTACTAAATTTCAGGTATTAAACCAAGTCGACAATAAGTCCGGAATCACCACTCTAACTCATCTTCTCTCATCATCTTCTTGACCCCGATCCTGTCCCACCTGTTGTCATGCACACATACAAAACAAGACAACAGCCGGATACTCCGGTGAGAATAAATCCCAGTATAAATAATGTATACATGCAGTTAACTGAATTAACATAAAAGCATGAATTATATCTTATCACATGTAGCATAATCACACAACATGTATCCATGCCAATCTGTAAATAAAACATGAATCGTAATCTACGAAACATCAATCAATACGGATCTGTAAATCAAATTCTAGTCTCAATATCTAAAACTCGACTCCTCTCTCATTCTAATCTAGGGATCCCGGTGAATAAGAACGTAACAAGTCTCCCACCTACTACTACCAGTCGCAGTGGCGGTACGTTCTTATTTCTGGACTTTGGTCTAATCTATATCGAATAGAATGCTATCTGTATCTGAAGCATAACGATATACCAAACGTCCAGTGCCTTGGCGTATCTACCAAGACTAAGCCTATTCTGACAATGTGCAATGGGTCAGTGACAAGTCTGTCAAAATCTAACCCCTCTGTCAGTGACTCTTACTTAATAGCTCTCTGCTTTCTACGTCTAATTCAATAGAATAAACATACTCACTAAAACACAAAGGTATAAAAACAATACCAGACAAGTATGTGATTTAGGGAAACTCGAGTTAAATCTAACTCAAGTCGATCTCCCAATGAACATCCATTTATACCTTTCTCTTCTCGGTCTGATGAAGACGAAGTCTTGTATTTCAATATGTCCATATCCAAATCTGATAATGACGATCATATAAATACCATATCAGTATATAACTCAATTCAAGACCTGTTCTGATCAATACTCAAATCAGTATATAATCTGATCCATATCTGAACAAGGTACAATCTAATTCATATCAATGATATCACGATACAATCGAAATCATTACTGAATCTGATCAATATCAATCTACTGATGTTTCGACGGCATAATAATACAGTCACGATAACCCCGTCTATCTCAACCTCACAGATATAATACCAGAATTCATAACCAGTATCAGTACAACTCAAAATCTGAATAATAACACAACTCTGATATAGAATCTCAACTAAATCAACTCTGAAATTCATAACAATTTCATAAACAGTCTATTCTTTAATCTGACTTCAGTTATACAATGTCTACTGTAGCAGAAACATCATATCTGATTCATATATAATTCTGACAATATCATAAATTCAAATCATGTCTAAACGTAACGAAACTTACGTCCAGTTGTAGCCTGCGTCGATAGGAACACAGTACTGCAGTCGGATTCAAAAACAGACGGACGAATTTCTCACAAAAGGCGTAAGAATATTTCAATTCTTTTTTTTGCACTTCTCTCGGCTCTTTCCTTCATTCTCCTGAATTGCATGTAGGTATATATATCTATATACACGTTTCTTAGGTAGGAGGCAAGTGGCTTAATTTTCATACTGCACGTCGCACCGCGGGTGCGCTCACTTTTGCACTGCGGGTGCGCTCCATGTATTGATATGAATCAACTTTCCCCGAAGCTTAGACCGCGGGTGCGCTCTATCTTTTAACGCGGGTGCGCTGACCCTACTGGTACAACACCGCTGGTGCGGTCTGTCTAGCACCGCGGGTGCGCTCAATCTCCAGTAGCACTTTCATACCCTACTGGCCATGCGCCGCGGGTGCGGTACTTCTTCACCGCGGGTGCGGTGTCACTTCTGTAATTAATCTCCAACTCTCTGTCCATCAACCGCGGGTGCGGTCTTGTTCGTAGCGCGGGTGCGGTCTAGACTTTATGCAACACTTCATAATCTCATTTAGTGCTTCTCATTACATGTCATGCATACCCATATCTTCCGAATATCACATCAATGAAAACTAATAAATCTCGAGCCTTACAACATCAAACCTTAAGCTCCCTAAAATAAGTTAACTTTCTGTCTAATCTTATAACTTAACTAATCGATCAACTTTATCTTAAATTGTCATCACTTTAAATTCTTAATTTGCTACAACATTATTCCATTAGCACTTAAATTTTCAAGTCCAAGATTGATTCATCCTACAATGTCCTTGATTACCATTTCTTATAACATTATAACCCAGATATCTAATCTAAAGATTCTAAATATCCTTCAAGCCTAAATCACCCAGAATTCATATCGTTTAAACCATTCAATTCTCTCTTATTGCTAAACTAGTCCCCAAATTTCTTAAAAATTACAAAATTAGTTCTTGCTTTCCTCGAATATTATCCAATTTGTCTTTAATCTCGAGAATTCCACAATCACCCATAAGTTCTTGGCGTTCCTAATTCCATTTTATTGGTTTCTCGTAACATAAAGTTCAATGATTTTAAGTTTATTAGACCCAAAATCAATTCTCATAACCTCGGAAAAATTACTGATTTAACCTAAGTGTTCCTCAAAAGTTCGAATTTAATCCTCAAAAATTCCAGAATTTGCAATGTGGCCCTTAAAGTTCTCAAAAATTACATTTTTTGGCCCTAGTAGTCTTCGAATCATGATTCCTTACCTGAAATCCTCAAAATTTAATTCAACTAGTAGCCACGAAACATCAATAATTTTTTAGAAAATCTATAAGTCCCAAAAGCATTCATAATCTTCAACATTAACTTATGGCCCATAAGTAGAACATCAGTACTACTAACACAAAGATTTATATAGTCAAATGATTTCCAACATTTCCTAATATCCAATAGCAAAATTCTTATCAAGTCCAATTCCACCACAAAACCAATATGCATGAAAATCATATCATTTCTCATTTCATGTCGTAACATGCATAAAAATTTTAAAGTGTCTAATCTCACAACATAAAGACAGATAAACATGTACTGTAAAACATAAATCATGTAAACGTGCAGGTGATAACAATAAATCATTTAAAATTTTCAAATCGTAAAGCTTACAGAATTGAGGCTTTGAAGACTGAGCGGCAAAAGCTGGCGACAGCACAACCCTATACAGGACCCTTGCTCTGATATTAACTGAAACGTCTACTCGTTTTTAAAATGCGGAAAAATATTTTTTTTCAAATCTCGCCATTACAAAATAACATTTAAAATAATCGTCTTTATTTGACAATAAAAAATCTCACAGTTTAAAATGACCATCATCAAACGTAAACGTGAAGGAGTAAAAATCATAATATCCTCAGCGTATACAAAATGTTCGTCTCCTCTCAAATCTCATAAAAACATAATGCGAAAAACATGTGGTCCTCGGGTCGTGTCACCGCACCAGGTCTGCCTACTCAGAGTTCGGCATCTTCAGTCTCCTCATCATTAATCTTGCCTGCATCACACACGCCTAGTGAGTCTAAGGACTCAACACACCTGTACCAGAAATAACAAGTACATATACATGGCACACAACAGTTAAAAATATCATACTCAACATATCTTTCATTAACTTAAAAGTATAACATAAATGTGTCGTATAAAATCATCTCGTGTCAAATCATGTCATGTCATCTCATATCATCATATACGTGTCAAAACAACTCATCGTGTCATCATAAACATAAACATTTTCTTTTAATTGAATTCAGTTCATTAGTTGTGACTTTCGTATCAGCTCTATCGTACCAGCTCTATGGATGGATCCATCTACGTATAACCATAGTACCGGGCGGCGAGGGACATCAGCGACAGCATTACCCGTCCACTGAGCCCGGGCCTCAGCTCATCATATCTCATATCATCGTATACATATACATCGTCGGTCATAACCAAATCCCATCCTTCAAAAATAGCATCATAATCATCACTTAATAAAATATGCATAAACATAATTTTTTTCCCTGTCACAGAGGTTAAGCAACGCAGCGGATTATTGCTAACTTTTTCAACCCTTGTGCGGGTAGACTTGCACACTCAAGTCTATCACCCTCTCAAATTCGATCACACTGGTGTTTGATTATATTTTCTGAATATAACTCACTTAAGCCAAGCAAGCAAGTATGACTACAATGGCAAACGAGATTACTAGGCAAATCTGTCCAACCTTGCACTAACACAATAGTTCACAATACAAGGAAACAATCTTCCAATGGCTTGCACACAAAAAGGCTCAACACTCGTGTATCCCGAAGCCTTGTGCAACTCATGGCTTATATAAACGAAATACAAGGTAAAGATATCAGATAAACTCGAGTAACTGCTCCTAGAACTGCCACCTGTCAAGCCCAACTGCCATGTCTGGACAAGAACAATCCTAACTGCTGCCAGATTTCATGCTTGTCTTCCTGCCACTTGTCCTTGACATTGGCCAAGTGTCCCAAAACATCCACACAACGGCCCAAACATCAGATTCAAGGCTTACACGTGTCCAAGGCCTTAACCAACTCGAGTTGACTTGCTTGCACAGCCAATTCCAAATCTTCCAACACTCAGCTGCCTCTAGCACACCCTCCCAAATGTGCTAGTCGTTTATACCTTAGCCGATTCATTCCAACCAATGCCGCATGCACTCGACAACATGCCACAATACTCCGCACAAACATCATGGCTCCAAGACTTAGTAAATCACCGATCTTAAAACTAAACCAAATTTCTCCCAACTTTTTACCATACTTAATATACCCTCTAACAGCCTCTAACTCCTCAAAATTAGTCCCCTAACTCACAGCTAAACCTATTGCTTTATTACAAATCTTCGGCCACTCACATTATCCAACCAACAAACCAACACATGTCCCCACCTCCCTCTACCTTCGGTTCACGCTCCTACCCCCACATGTCCAACCTTATGACTCACCAAGGGGCTAAATAAACTCCCTAAACCAAGCTAATCCTATAAACTTGCTGCTGCACACGCCATTTCCCGAAGGATACTCGGTTCTCGCCTCAACCGCCTTTCACGAGCTACCCTTCACAAGATCGAGCTTCCCTCTCAACCACACATCCATGACTCCCCCTCTTAGCATATTACTAGACCCTACTGGACCCCTAAGACTCACAGCTATACTCCCATGCACACCACATCTCAACCCCTTTCGCAAATGCTCAAGAGGAGCCAATCCCAAAGGCACACTACTCTCGGCCCTTCTCCTGCACAAACCAGCAACCAACGAAACCCCCAAGACCTCCCCTTGACACCATATACAGCCCTTAATCAACCAAAACCGCAGGCCCTTGCGCACCATAAATAAAACGTGAGTAGTGAATCAAAAGTGCAAGGATTTATGTAAATCTTTCAACTAAAACGTGCACACATGATAGATCGAAGGGTTTCCATGCATTTACACAAACTTTAACATAATATTGGCATGAATGATGCAAGGAACAAAGATGCAAGCGTGCCTTGGTGATTTGGAGTGCAAGAATGAGACAAGGGAACCCGGATGACTTTTCCTTTGCAAGAAGCAATAGCAAACCAGAACTTCTCCAATGAAATGCTTTGAAATCGAGGGAGAATGTAGCTGGGGGAAAGGGTGACGGATGATATGCGTTTAGGTGGCTCATATGCGTTTAGGTTTAAGGTTAATGAAGGGTTAGGTTCTTAATTAGATATTTAATAATTAGTTAATGGTCACAAATTTCATTTAAAAGTCTAAAAAAAGTTCTAAGCCCATTAAACTCAAAAGTGGGCTCGTTAAATCCAAACGCGCTCTCGAAAAATATTTCGAGTTGGAAAGATTTTGAAAATAATAGCCGAACCATTAAAAATCCCCCGATTGGATAAAATTCGTGTGCCGCTAAAAAAATAAAGTCCTACGAGTAAAAATACCCACCAAAATCCCATTTTTTGAAAAATACACTTAAAAATACCTTATATTAATTAATAAAAATTAATCATGTGATAAAATAATTTTCCTGAAAATTCTCCGGTCTGCGTTCTTCGTTCGGGCGTGAAATGCATCTTAAAAATCTTAATGCATGAACTTTTAAAAATAACATGAAATACATTCTATAATGCAATAATTATGCATAAAATGCATAAAAATAATTAAAACAAATTAATGAGATAAACATGCATTTAATGCTTTAAAATAATTAAATAAAATTTCAAAGAAATTTAATAACTTCATGCATGTGGTTCACGTGGACTTTCAAATTTTCGGGACGTTACAATATTTTTCCACTACTGAGTATATTGTCAATTCAGTGCTTATAAGGGAAGAAGGCTCTGATAAGAAGCATGTTTATTATGTCAGTCATACTCTCATAGGACCCAAGCTCCAGTACAATGAGGTGGAGAAGATAGCATTGGCCTTGGTTGTGACTGTTCGAAAACTGCGGCCTTATTTTTTGTCACACCAGATTATTGTGCTTTCTAATAGTCCTCTCGAAATGAGTATGAGTCATTCAGAAGTGTCTGAGAGAATGATCAAATGGACAGTTGAGTTGGGAGAATATGACATTGAGTACAGGCCCCGAGTTGCCATTAAAGCGTAGGCCTTATCGGACTTCTTTTCTGAGATGATTCAGCCTGATGATGAGGAAGTTTGGAGGGTATTTGTGGATGGGGCATCTAACCTCTCTGGATGTGGAGTGGGAGTAGTGTTAATAGCCCCCCGGGAGAAAAGATTAAATTGGCCTTAAGAATTGACTCTGGTGTTACCATTAATTAAGCAGACTATAAAGCTATTCTGGCTGGTATGCGTGCTGCCAGGGAAGCAAGAGCTTCCCGTATCATCCTTTATTCTGATGCACAACTAGTAACTCAGCAGATAAAGGGAGCTTATGAAGCTAAGGACGGAAAGATGCTCAAATATTTGGGGCTTATTTTGGTTCAGGCAGAATCCTTCCTGGATTGGAGCATTGAACAGATCCCCCGAGAGGATAACAGTGAAGCAGATGCCTTGGCCAAAATGGCTGCCTCTCTGACAGAAGTTAGCACCCAAGATATACTACATTTCACACGGCTCGTTCTTTCTACTAAGGAAGAGTCACTACCAGCACCAGAGGATTCTTGGATGATGCCTCTAATCAAGTTCATTACCCACAATGGATTACCTAAAGATCGAGCTCAGGCTCAAAAGATCAAGAGGCAAGCTCACAGGTTTGTTCTTTTAAATAATACTTGTTCAGGATATCATACCAGAGACCTCTATTTAAATACTTATCTATGGGAGAGATGGATTATGTACTCTAGGAAATTCATGAAGGATGTTGTGGAGAGCATCTCGGAGGAAAAACGTTGGCCCGAAAGACAATGCTCGCTGGATTCTGTGGCCCACTTTAAATCAGGATTCTTGGCCAATTTTCCGAACATGTTAAGGATGTCAGGGGGGATCACCGTTGAGCTACAATAGCTCGGTTCTTGAAATATTGAACACTGATGAATTAAATCGAGTTTGGTGTTCAAACCAAGCAGAAAACACTCGAAATAATCCTTCGTAGAAACCGATTAAATATTTTGTAAAGCATTTAAAAATTATGCAAGTTGAATGAGTGAAAATGTTTTGGTTGAAGCATTTTATCAAACACTTGGTATGCAATATTTTGGTATTCGAAGAACACATAAAATGCTTCAACAATGCATATTTAAAAACAGTGGAAATGATAAGTAAATGCAATAAACAAATACACACGAATTTGTTTATGGATGTTCGGAGACTTCAAATGCTCCTACGTCACCCCTTCTTCCCCTTGGGAAGGATTCACTAGAAGACTTTGATTTATACAACACTTTGTAAAAACCCATTGTAATGCCCGAGATGTGAATTGGTAATCAGCAATTATTATTGCATGATTTGATGTATTTATCGAAGGTCGAAGAAGCGACGTTGCGATTCGATTTTAGTTGCAAAATATATTGTTGGGACAGCAGAGACAGTGCACCCGTGGTACAAAAGACAGTGCACCCGCGGTCGTTTATCATGAAATGTTGAAGGTTTCCAGTAGGCGTACCGCACCCGCGCAAGAAAATCCACCGCACCTACGGTAAATGAACAGAGACCAGACCGCACCCGCGGTAGAAAGGATAGCGCACCTGCGGTCGTCGTTCATGAAATTTTGAGTGTGGATCAGTATGCTCAGCGCACCCGTGGTCCAATGTGTAACGCACCCGCGGTGAGACGTGTTTTATGAAGAATAAGCCACTTGCCCCGGAGCATGCAATATATATATATGTACGTGGCTTCATCCTCAGCAGACCAAGAAGGAGAAAACGGAAGTCTGGGGAAAAAGCCTTAATCCTTGATAGTAGAATTCGATTTGTGCAAAATCCGCCCGTCTGATTTTAAATCCGACTTCAGTACTGTAATCCTATCGACCCAGGCTACAACTGGACGTAAGTTTTATTGAGTTTTGGTATCATTTGAAAATATGATGTTGTAGGAATTTGATATGATTCATATATGGTGTTCTGGATATGTTAAACATAGTAGAATCGAAGTCAGATTGAAAAACAGACTGATTATGGATTCTTATGATTTTCTGATTATATTGATTTAAAATCGGACAGATTTGTATTATGGATTGATTACAGATTGTATTGGATATGGGTTATAGAGTGTAAATGATATATGTTGATATGGTATTGACGAGGATGTCGAGATCGTTCCGTTATGCCGTTGATTTTGAGTTGAATCCACATGATCAGATTGGTATTGAATTGAGCAGTATATTGATATGATATTATTGATATAGTCATGTCCAGTTTGAGGGATTGACAGATTTTGAATTCCAGACTTGAACGTCGTCAGAACTTCAACGAAAGAAAGGTATAAGTCAATGTGGTATTGGGAGATCGACTCAAGTAAGATATACTTGAGTTTTCCTAAATCACATACTTATTGATATTATATGCATTGATTTGATTTGATATGCTTGTCTATTGATTTATAGAAAGCACGTATTAGAGGAGTATTAGACGAGTGATCTTGTGACAGAAGTGCCTGATAGTGGTGGGATCGTCACGGGCACATTGCACGATGTCACAAGATAGTGAATTGGCGATAGTGCCAAAGTCTGTGACGGATAGGTCAAGACACTGGATGTTTGGTTATATCGACGTGGATAGAATTGGAGTTTCTTCTATTACTGTTGGTCGATATAGGAATGCCAACATCTGGAAATCGGGATCCCTAGACTAGGATTGAGTCTAGTCTGAGCCGTGGAGTCACGAGTATGATTTACGATTTCATATTAATTATGTTTCAGATTTGATACATGTTACTGATATTTGTTACATGCGTTTACATTGTTTATATGATTGCATGTTTAATTGATTTATACTGGGATTTTATTCTCACCGGAGTTATTCGACTGTTGTCGTGTTTGTATGTGTGCATGATAACAGGTGGGACAGGTTCAGGGTCGAGGAGATGAAGATAGATCGTGATTAGCGTGGAGACTACGGACTTGGATTAGAGATAGGGTTTGGACACTTGACATTTAGTTGTTAAACCTTAGTTGAATGATTGTATATATAGTACAAGACTTGTACTTTAATACTGATATGTATATTAGATTGAATCCCATTACGTTCCGCATTTTGAGAAATTTTTTTTAAAAAAAATTTAGACCCTGTTTATTATAATTGATTAAATTGTCCTAATAATGAGTAAGAGTATGATTAGCGTCCGGGTCCCCACAACAGGTGGTATCAGAGCAGTAGGTACCTTAGACTGAGATAGGAGCTAGTGAGCGGGGTAGAATGTGTTTTCTTTCCTACCTTTGATTGCTAGCATGATTTAGTGCTTTATAATGCATGTTTATCTGTTTATCTGAATTGATTTGAAAACATGTGTTATTGAGAATGAATCAGCACCGATTCTAGATCAGCAGTAAGATGATCGGAGGAGGACTGAAACAGAATTGTTGTTTGGGGTTACTAATCCTTTTGATTATCAGATATGCCTCCGAGATGAATACCAGAACAGGGTAGTACTTCGAATCCTCCGATGGATGTCACAGCCACTCCGATGGAAACACTATTGAAGAGATTTCAGTCATTCCATCCACCGACTCTGAAAGGTACAGAGAATTCAGTGGATTGCGAGAGTTGGCTAGATGACATTGAGATGCTATTCGAGTCCCTGGACTATACTGATGAGAGGAGAGTGAAACTAATTGGACACCAGTTGCACGATATTGCAAAGAACTGGTGGATTACCACGAAGAAGGCATTGGAGCATCGAGGTACGACTATTACCTGGAATGTGTTTAGAACTGAATTTTATCAGAGATTCTTTCCAGTGTCGAACAGGAAAGACAAGGGGGCCGAGTTTGCTAATTTGAGACAGGGCCAGTTAAACATCGAGGAATATGTGGCCAAGTTCTTGACCTTATTGCGGTTTGCTCCACATGTGGCCGAAAATGACGAGGCCATTGCTGATCACTTCATTAATGGCCTGAATCCTGAAATCTTTACCTTGGTGAATACCGGGAGGCCAAACAATTTTACTGATGCCTTGAATCGAGCCAAGGGAGCAGAAGCCGGTCTGATGAGACAGAGAGGAGCTTGATTTGTGCCTCCAGCACCGAGACCAGAGCAACCACTTCCTCGATTTGAGAGTGGCAGTGGTAGTGGAAAGAAAGATTTTCTGAAAGCTATGGGGAAGCAGTTCAAGAAATTTGGAAGTAGCTCATCCAGTTCAAGTGGCTCGAGACAGACTGGTCAGGGCTAGAGTTATACCAGAACCTATTGTAGCACTTGTGGAGGGAAGCATGCCACAGAGCAGTGCCGAGGAGTGATTGGCAGCTGTCGTATTTGTAGACAGCAGGGACATTTTGCCCGAGTATGTCCACAGAGAGGTGCCCAGGGATCCCAGGCAGCAGAGTCATCTGGATCAGCGGCTCAGACAAGAAGACGACCATCTGCTGTTCATTCTTTCCAGCCAGCACCATCGATCCAGTCACAGCAGAGGCCAGGAGGTAGCCAGACAGTGAGCCAGCCTCCGAGACAGCAGACCAGAGTGTTCGCTTTGACTGAGGAGCAGGCACAGGATGCACCTGATAATGTCGTTGCATGTAACTGTTCGATTTCTGGTTATCCTGCATATGTATTGATTGATACTGGTGCATCACATACATTTATTTCTGAGAGATTTGCATTGATGCATGCATTACCTGTTGAGTCCCTATCTGCGGTAGTATCTGATTCTTCTCCTTTGGGGAAAGGTCTTGTATCAGTGACTTCTGTTAGATCTTGTATAATGCGGTATGATGGGCATGAGATTGAATTAGACTGTATTGTGCTTGGGCTATCTGATTTCGACTGTATTATCGGTATCGATATGTTGACCAAGTACAGAGCTACAGTTGATTGTTTCCACAAGATAGTGAGATTCAGACCTGAGATTGCTGGGAAGTGGAAATTTTACGGTAAGGATTCTCGAGCCAGAATTCCTTTGATATCTGTCTTATCTATGACTCGATTGTTGCAGAAAGGAGCGGAGGGGTTCCTTGTCTATTCAGTAGATTTACTGAAATCGAGTCCATCATTGGCGGACTTGCCAGTGGTGTGTGAGTTTGTTGATGTCTTTCCAGATGAGATTCCTGGTTTGCCCCCAATTCGAGAGATAGATTTCAGCATTGAGTTGATGCCAGGTACAGTTCCGATATCTACAGCTCCCTACCGCATGGCACCGATTGAATTGAAAGAGTTGAAAGTACAATTGGAGGATTTATTGCCCAAGGGGTATATCAGACCGAGTGTGTCTCCTTGGGGTGCTCTAGTACTGTTTGTGAGAAAGAAAGATTGTTCGATGAGGCTTTGTATCGATTACCGGCAACTGAACAAAACAACGGTAAAGAATAAATATCCCTGGCCTCGCATTGATGATTTGTTTGATCAGTTGCAGGGTTCTTCAGTGTATTCCAAGATCGATCTGAGATCTGGGTACCATCAGCTGATAGTCAAGGATTCTGATATCTCAAAGACAGCATTCAGAACCAGGTATGGACACTACGAGTTTATTGTCATGTCGTTTGGTTTGACGAATGCACCAGCTGTATTCATGGGTTTGATGAACCGTGTCTTTCAGAGATATCTTGATGAATTTGTAATCATATTCATTGATGACATTCTGATTTATTCCAAGAATATGATTGAGCATGCAGAACATATGAGAACTGTGTTGAAAATATTGAGAGCTGAGAAATTGTATGCTAAACTGTCGAAATGCGAGTTTTGGTTGAAATAGGTAGTATTTCTGGGTCACATTATATCCGGAGACGGTATTTCTGTTGATCTCAGTAAGGTTGAAGCTGTGATCTCTTGGCGAGACCAACTTCTGTACCAGAGATTCGCAGTTTTATGGGTTTGGCAGGATATTATCGACATTTTATCAAAGATTTCTCGAGTATTGCCAAGCCAATTACACAGTTGACTCAGAAGAATGCTCCGTTTGTTTGGTCAAAAGACTGTGAATCCAGTTTTCTAGAGTTGAAGAAGAGGTTGACCATTGCTCCAGTATTGACTATCCCCTCAGGTACTGGCGACTTTGTTGTTTATTGTGATGCATCGCACCGAGGATTGGGCTGTGTTTTGATGCAGCGAGGGCATGTAATCGCTTATGCCTCGAGACAGCTGAAGCCCCATGAATCTCGTTACCCAATTCATGATCTTGAATTGGCTGTCATCGTCTTTGCATTGAAAATATGGCGACATTATCTGTACGGTGAGAAGTTTGAGATTTATTCTGATCATAAGAGCCTAAAGTATCTGTTTTCACAGCCCGAACTGAATATGAGGCAACGAAGATGGCTCGATTTATTGAAGGATTTCGATTGTGAAATCAAATATTATCCAGGAAAGTCCAATGCAGCAGCTGATGCACTGAGTCGAAAGGTATGTTCTTTATCCTTATCGACGATAGGTGTCTCGAATATGATAGAAAACTGTTGTTTGTCTGGATTAGCCTTTGAAACAGATTGTCAGCCTCTGAGATTATGTGCAATTCGAGCTGAACCAGAATTGATATTGAGAATCAAAGAAGCACAGAAAGTTGATCAGAACGTACAGAATTCGATTGCTATGATCAGAGCTGGACATCAATCAGAATATAAGGTTCGTAATAATGTTTTGTATGTAAATAATCGCATTGTTGTGCCAGATGTTTCAGATTTGAGACAGCGGATACTAGCTGAAGTGCACAGCAGTCATTTTAGCATTCATCCTGGTGGCAGGAAAATGTATAATGATTTGAAGACACAATATTGGTGGAAACAGATGAAATCTGATGTTACTAAATTTGTAGCCAAGTGTCTGAATTGCCAACAGGTGAAAGCTGAGAGGAAGAAACCAGGAGGATTGTTACAGAGTTTGTCTATTCCTGAATGAAAATGGGATCACATTTCCATGGATTTTGTCACACAGTTACCAAGATCCTCCAGAGGTTGTGATGCGATTTGGGTCGTGATTGATCGATTGACCAAATCTGCATGCTTTATTCCATACAAAATGACATACAGATATGACCAGATGGCCGATATTTATGTCCGAGAGGTGGTCAGATTGCACGGAGTGCCGAAGTCGATTGTTTCAGAATGGGATCCGCGGTTTACTTCGCACTTCTGGCAGAGTTTGCAGCAGGCTCTAGGTACGAAGTTACATCTGAGTACCGCATATCATCCACAGACTGACGGACAGTCAGAGCGGACGATTCAGACATTGGAATATATGCTGAGAGCTGTAGTGCTTGATTTTAGCACTAATTGGAAAGATGCATTGCCTCTTAGTGAATTTTCGTATAACAATAGCTATCAGACGAGTATTGAGATGGCTCCTGTAATGCCCGAGATTTTGATTCTATTAATCTGAAATTATTGATTTTTGAATTGATATGATTATAGATGGACCATTCCGAGACCAGATTGGATGAAGCCTGTGATTTATATATATTGTGTACAGAACTGTTGGCGCCCGAGCGGTAGAAAGGGGCCGCCCGAGCGCCAATGCATTACAAGGATAGATTATGGACAGAGAGTATGGCGCCCGAGCGGTAGTTTTTGACCGCCCGAGCGCCTGTGTTCATCAAAGATAGATTTCGGGCAGAAGGTGCGGCGCCCGAGCGGTAGTTTATGACCGCTCGAGCGCCAATGTTCAAACAGAAAGTGCCGGACAGAGAGTTCCGTGCCCGGGCGGTAAAGATTGACCGCCCGAACGCCGCTTTCAATTCATGAAGAATAAGACACATATCTCTAACATGCAAGAGATATATATATAACGTCTTTCCTTCAGAATTCAATAGAGACGAAGAAGAGAAATCGAGAAATCTTTCAGAAAATCCTTACGCCTTTATATTTCGATCCGCTCGTTAGATTTTCAATCCGACTTCAGTACTGTGCTCCTATAGACGCAGGCTTCAACTGGACGTAAGTTTTTCTAAGTTTTGGCATGTCTTAAAATTATGATACTGTCAGAATCGGATATGATTCATATATAGTGTTCTTGACATATTAGACATCGTAGAATCGAAGTCAGATTGAGAAACAGATTGATTGTGGAATTGTTATGATTTTTCAGAATGTATCGATTGATATTGGATAGATTTGGATTGTTGAGTGATTACATATTGTATTGGATATTGGTTATGGATTTTAATTAATATCTGTTGAGATTGTATTGACCGGGATATCGGGACTACACCTTTATGCCATTGATTTTGAATTAAATCCAGATTGATCAGAATTGGTATTGATTGGAGTAGTATATTGATATGGTACTATTGATATTGTCATTGCAAGATTGAGGATTGACAGACTTTGAATTCCAGACAGGAACGACATCTGAATTGCAAAAAAGGAAAGGTATAAATAAATGTTGATTCGAGATTGCACAACTCGAGTTAGATTTGAGTTGAGTTTCCCAAAATCACATACTGAATGATTATTGCATTGATATTTGCAATTCTTGATATTGATATTCTTAGTTTATTGTTTTATAGCATAGCATGAGTTAGAGTTGGGCAGATCCGCCTAGTCTTTGGCAGAACCGCCATGGCAGAACCGCCAAGTCACTGGACTTTTGGATATATATCGATAGACTGAGGAGAAGACCGACTCCTATTGCAGTTCTTTGATATAGACAGCCAAAGTCTGGGACTAAGAACTTACCACCATCTAGCTGGGGTAAAGTAGATGGGAGAACGTTACGTTCTTATTCAGATCGGGATCCCTAGATTAGGATGAGTCTAGTCAGAGCCTAGGAGTCACAGAGTGTGATTCAGAGTTTGTATTGATACATGTGTTACAGATTTGATATATACTATTGATATGTGTTTCATGATTTTATATATGCTTTTATATGACTGCATGTTTACATTGTTTATACTGGGATATATATCTCACCGGAGTTATCCGGCCATTGTCGTGTTTGTATGTGTGCATGACAACAGGTGGGACAGGTTCAGGGTCGAGGAGATTAAGAGAGATCGTGATTAGAGTGGAGACTATGGACTTTGATTAGAGATAGGGTTTAAACACTTGATTTGTAGTCGTTAAACCTTAGTTTGAATGATTGTATATAATACAAGACTTGTACTTTAATACTGACTTGTATATTAGAATGTATTCCATTACGTTCCGCATTTCATACTGTACCTTAAAAAAAATTTAGACCCTGTTTATTATAATTGATTAAGTAGTCCCAAATGATGATTAAGAGCATGATTAGCGTCCGGGTCCCCACAGCAGGTGGTATCAGAGCGATAGATCCTTTAGATTGAGATAGGAGCTGGTGAGCGGGGTAGAATGAGTTTTCTTTCCTTGCTTTTGATTGTTAGCATGTTCTACTGCTTTATAATGCATGTTTATCTGGTTATCTGAATTAATTTGAAAACATGTGTTATTGAGAACGAATCAGAGCCGATTCTAGATCAGCAGTAAGATGATCAGAGGAGGACTGAAACAGGTTTGTTGTATTTGGTTACTAATATTTTTGGTAATCAGATATGCCTCCCCGAAGAATACCAGAACAGGGTAATACTTCGAACCCTCCAATGGATGTTACAGCAACACCGATGGAAACCTTGTTGAAGAGGTTTCAGTCATTTAAACCGCCAACCCTGAAAGGAACAGAGACTTCTGTCAATTGTGAGAGCTGGTTAGATGACATAGAAATGCTGTTTGAGTCCTTGGATTACACAGATGAACGGAGAGTGAAGCTGATAGGGCACCAGTTGCATGATGTTGCCAAGAACTGGTGGATTACAACCAAGCGGGCCTTGGAGCATCGAGGTACGACTATTACCTGGCATGTTTTTAGAACTGAGTTTTATCAGAGATTCTTCCCAGTGTCGTACAGGAAAGACAAGGGGGCAGAATTTGCCAATCTGAGACAGGGGCAGTTGAACGTTGAAGAGTATGTGACCAAGTTCTCTACCTTGTTGAGATTTGCTCCACATGTGGCCGAGAAAGAAGAAGCTATTGCTGATCAGTTCATCAATGGTTTGAACCCCGAGATCTTTACATTGGTGAACACTGGGCGACCGAATAACTTTACTAACGCCCTGAACAGAGCCAAAGGAGCAGAATCCGGTCTGATGAGACAGAAAGGAGCTTCCTATGTTCCTCCAGCACCGAGACCACAGCAGCCACCTCCCAGATTTGAGGGTGGCAGCAGCAGTAGTGGAAAGAAGGACTTCTTGAAAGCTAGAGGAAAGCAATTCAAGAAGGCAGGGAGCAGTTCATCTAGCTCGGGTGGTTCTCGACAGAGCCAGAGCTATACTGAAGTGTACTGCAGAACTTGCGGAGGGAGACATCCGACCGAGCAATGCCAGGGAGTTGCTGGTAGTTGCAATATCTGCAAACAGCAGGGACACTTTGCTAGGGTGTGTCCACAGAGAGGTTCCCAAAGATCCCAGGAGCCGAATCATCTAGATCAGCGGCGCAGACTGATAGACAATCCGCTGCTGTTCATTCAGTTTCAGCCAGCCCCAGCTCAGTCACAGCAGAGGCCCGGAGGTAGCCAGACAGTGAGCCAGCCTTCTAGACAGAAGGCCAGAGTATTCGCTTTGACAGAGGAACAGGCTCAGGAAGCACCAGATGATGTTGTTGCAGGTAACTGTTTTATTTCTGGTTACCATGCTTATGTATTGATTGATACTGGTGCTTCTCATACATTTATTTCTGAGAAATTTGTATTGAGTCATGCTTTTCCTATTGAGTCATTATCGTCTGTAGTGTCTGTCTCTTCTCCATTGGGGACATGTTTAATATCAGTGAATTCTGTAAAACATTGCATACTACAGCATGACGGGCATGAGATTGAGTTAGATTGCATCGTACTTGGGTTGTCTGATTTTGACTATATTATCGGGATTGATATGCTAACCAAGTATAGAGCGACTGTTGATTGTTTCCACAAGATTGTGAGATTCAGACCAGATATGGCTGATGAGTGGAAATTCTACGGTAAGGGTTCTAGATCTAGAATTCCTTTGATATCCGTATTGTCTATGAATCGATTGTTACAGAAAGGAGCAGAGGGATTCCTGGTGTATTCAGTTGATTTACTGAAATCGAGTCCATCATTGGCAGACCTGCCAGTGGTGTGTGAATTTGCTAACGTCTTTCCAGACGAGATTCCTGGATTGCCTCCGATTCGAGAGATAGACTTCAGTATTGAGTTGATGCCAGGTACAGTTCCGATTTCGAGGGCTCCGTACAGAATGGCACCGATTGAGTTGAAAGAGTTGAAAGAACAGTTGGACGATTTACTGGACAAGGGGTATATCAGACTGAGTGTGTCTCCTTGGGGTGCTCCAGTACTATTTGTGAGAAAGAAGGACGGTTCTATGAGATTATGTATTGATTACCGGCAACTGAACAAGGCTACGGTAAAGAACAAATACACGTTGCCTCGTATTGATGATTTGTTTGATCAGTTGCAGGGCTCATCTGTATATTCCAAGATCGATCTGAGATCTGGATACCATCAGCTAAGAGTCAGGGATTCTGATATCTCGAAGACTGCATTCAGAACCAGGTATGGACATTATGAGTTTATTGTCATGCCGTTTGGGTTGACGAATGCACCGGCGGTATTTATGGGATTAGTGAACCGTGTTTTTCAAAGGTATCTTGACGATTTTGTTATTATATTCATTGATGACATTTTGATATATTCGAAGAATATGATTGAGCATGCTGATCATCTGAGAACTGTGTTGAAAATTTTGAGGGCTGAGAAATTGTATGCCAAAGTGTCGAAATGTGAGTTCTGGTTGAGACAGGTTGTATTTCTGGGACATATTATATCCGGAGATGGTATATCAGTTGATCCCAGTAAAGTTGAGGCAGTGATTTCTTGGCCGAGACCGACATCAGTGCCGGAGATTCGCAGTTTTATGGGTCTGGCAGGATATTATCGTCGATTTTCTAAAGATTTCACGAGTATTGCCAAGCCTATTACTCAATTGACTCAGAAAAATGCTCCATTTGTTTGGTCGGAAGAATGTGAGACCAGTTTTCTTGAATTGAAGAAAAACTGACCAGTGCTCCGATCTTGACGATTCCATCAGGTACTGGTGACTTTGTGGTTTATTGTGATGCATCTCACCGAGGATTGGTTTGTATCCTGATGCAGCGAGGGCATGTTATTGCGTATGCCTCGAGACAGCTCAAACCACACGAGACTTGCTACCCAATTCATGATCTTGAATTGGCAGCCATCGTCTTTGCGTTGAAGATATGACGACATTATCTGTACGGTGAAAAGTTTGAGATCTATTTTGATCACAAAAGCCTGAAGTATCTGTTTTCACAATCCGAGCTGAATATGAGACAACGAAGTTGGCTCGATTTATTGAAAGATTTTGATTGTGAAATCAAGTATTATCCAGGGAAATCCAATGCAGCAGCAGATGCACTAAATCAAAAGGTATGTTCTTTATTCTTATCGACGATTGGTGTTTCGAATTTGATAGAAAATTGCTGCTTGTCTGGATTAGCTTTTGAAACAGATCGTCAACCTCTGAGATTGTGTGCAATTCGAGCTGAACCAGAATTGATATTGAGAATCAAATAGGCACAGAAAGTTGATCAGAATGTGCAGAATTCGATTGCTATGGTCAGAGCTGGACATCAATCGGAATATCAGGTTCGTGACGGTGTTTTGTATATGAATAACCGTATTGTTGTGCCAAATGTTTCAGATTTGAGACAGCGAATATTAGCAGAAGCGCACAACAGTCGTTTTAGCATTCATCCTGGTGGCAGAAAAATGTATAATGATTTGAAAAGACAGTTTTGGCGGAAACAGATGAAGACTGATATTGCAGAGTTTGTTTCCAAATGTCTAAATTGCCAACACCTTGAAAGCTGAAAGAAAGAAACCAGGAGGATTGTTTTAGAGTTTGTCCATTCCTGAATGGAAATGGGATCACATTTCCATGGATTTTGTGACACAGTTACCGCGTTCCTCCCGAGGTTGTGATGCGATTTGGCTTGTGATTGATAGATTGACCAAATCAGCATGTTTTATTACGTACAAGATGACGTACAGATATGATCAAATGGCAGAGATCTATGTCAAAGAGGTGGTCAGATTACACGGAGTGCCGAAGTCGATTGTTTCAGACCGTGATCCTTGGTTTACTTTGCACTTTTGGCAGAGTTTGCAGCAGGCTCAAGGTACGAAGTTACATCTGAGTACCGCATATCATCCACAGACCGACGGACAGTCAGAGCGGACTATCCAGACATTAAAAGATATGCTGAGAGATGTAGTGCTTGATTTTAGCACTACTTGGCAAGATGCATTGCCACTTTGTGAGTTTTCGTACAACAATAGCTATCAAACGAGTATTAAGATGGCTCCTTTTGAAGCATTGTACGGAAAGAAGTGTCGATCCCCTCTGTATTGGGATGATATCTCTGAAGTCCCTGAGATTGGACCTGATATGATCAGAGATATGACTGAAAAAGTAAAGCTGATTCAGAAAAGAATGAAGGCAGCTCAAGACAGACAAGCCAAATATGCCAACATCAGACGATGACCATTGGTATTTGAGGCAGGAGACCGAGTATTCCTGAAGATTTCTCCGTTCAGAGGTGTTGTCAGATTTTGCAAGAAAGGGAAGTTGTCTCCACGATACACTGGGCCTTATGAGATTCTCGAGAAGATAGGAGATCGTGCTTATCGACTCGCATTACCGCCTTCATTATCTGAGATACATGATGTTTTTCATGTATCGTTATTACAGAAGTACATGCCAGATGCTTTGCATATAATTCAGCCAAACGAGGCAGAACTGGACGAGACACTGAGTTACATCGAGAAACCGATCCATATTCTCGATCGAAAGGAAAAGAAGCTCAGGACGAAGACTATTCCGCTGGTGAAAGTTCAGTGGAATCGTCATGGCATCGAAGAAGCTACTTGGGAAACAGAGTCAGACATGAGACAGAGATTTCCCGAGTTATTTCACTGATGTAAGTATTTTGATTCAGCTCCTGTTATACATTTCTTTCTGATATGATTTAATTGCTTGTGATTTCGGAGACGAAATCGTATCTTAGGGGGGGAGAAATGTAATGCCCGAGATTTTGATTCTATTAATCTGAGATTATTGATTTTTGAATTGATATGATTATAGATGGACCATTCCGAGACCAGATTGGGTGAAGCCTGTGATTTATATATATTGTGTACAGAACTGTTGGCGCCCGAGCGGTAGAAAAGGGCCGCCCGAGCGCCAATGCATTACAAGGATAGATTATGGACAGAGAGTCTGGCACCCGAGCGGTAGTTTTTGACCGCCCGAGCGCCAGTGTTCATCAAAGATAGGTTTCGGGCAGAAGGTGCGGCGCACGAGCGGTAGTTTATGACCGCTGGAGCGCCAATGTTCAAACAAAAAGTGCCGGACAGTGAGTTCCGCGCCCGGGCGATAAAGATTGACCGCCCGAGCGCCGCTTTCAATTCATGAAGAATAAGACACGTATCTCTAACAAGCAAGAGATATATATATAACGTCTTTCCTTCAGAATTCATTAGAGACGAAGAAGGGAAATCGAGAAATCTTTCAGAATATCCTTTCACCTTTATATTTCGATTCGCTCGTTAGATTTTCAATCCGACTTCAGTACTGTGTTTCTATCGACGCAGGCTTCAACTGGACGTAAGTTTTACTAAGTTTTGGTATGTCTTGAAATTATGATACTGTCATAATCGGATATGATTCATATATAGTGTTCTTGACATATTAGACATCGTAGAATCGAAGTCAGATTGAGAAACAGATTGATTGTGGAATTGTTATGATTTTTCAGAATATATCGATTGATATTGGACAGATTTGGATTGTTGAGTGATTACAGATTGTATTGGATATTGGTTATGGATTGTAATTAATATCTGTTGAGATTGTATTGACCGGGATATCGGGACTACGCCGTTATGCCATTGATTTTGAATTAAATCCAGATTGATCATAATTGGTATTGATTGGAGTAGTATATTGATATGGTACTATTGATATTGTCATTGCCAGATTGAGGATTGACAGACTTTGAATTCCAGACAGGAACGACATCAGAATTGCAATAAAAGAAAGGTATAAATAAATGTTGATTCGAGATTGCACAACTCAAGTTAGATTTGAATTGAGTTTCCCAAAATCACATACTGAATGATTATTGCATTGATATTTGCAATTATTGATATTGATATTCTTATTCTATTGTTTTATAGCATAGCATGAGTAATTGGGCAGATCCGCCTAGTCTTTGGCAGAACCGCCAAGTCACTGGACTTTTGGATATATATCGATAGACTGAGGAGAAGACCGACACCTATTGCAGTTCTTTGATATAGACAGCCAAAGTCTGGGACTAAGAACGTACCTACCATCTAGCTGGGGTAAAGTAGATGGGAGAACGTTACGTTCTTATTCAGATCGGGATCCCTAGATTAGGATGAGTCGAGTCAGAGCCTAGGAGTCACAGAGTGTGATTCAGAGTTTGTATTGATATATGTGTTACAGATTTGATATATACTATTGATATGTGTTTCATGCTTTTATATATGCTTTTATATGACTGTATGTTTACATTGTTTATACTGGGATATATATCTCACCGGAGTTATCCGGCTGTTGTCGTGTTTGTATGTGTGCATGACAACAGGTGGGACAGGTTCAGGGTCGAGGAGATGAAGAGAGATCGTGATTAGAGTGGAGACTACGGACTTTGATTAGAGATAGGGTTTAAACACTTGATTTGTAGTCGTTAAACCTTAGTTTGAATGATTGTATATAATACGAGACTTGTACTTTAATACTGACTTGTATATTAAAATGTATTCCATTACGTTCCGCATTTCATGCTGTACCTTAAAAAAAAATTTAGACCATGTTTATTATAATTGATTAAGTTGTCCCAAATGATGATTAAGAGCATGATTAGCGTACGGGTCTCCACAGCTCCATTCGAAGCGTGGTACGGAAAGAAGTGTCGATTCCCTTTATATTGGGATGATATCTCTGAGGTACCTGAGTTTGGACCTGATATGATCAGAGATATGACGGAAAAAGTAAAGTTGATTCAGAAGAAAATGAAAGCAGCTCAGGACCGACAAGCCAAATATGCCAACATAAGACGACGACCGTTGGTATTTGAGACTGGAGACAGAGTATTTCTGAAAATTTCACCTTTCAGAGGAGTGGTCAGATTTGGCAAGAAAGGAAAGTTGTCTCCACGATACGTTGGTCCGTATGAGATTCTCGAAAAGATAGGAGATCGTGCCTATCGACTCGCATTACCGCCTTCATTATCGGGGATACATACTGTCTTTCATGTATCTATGCTACGGGAGTATCTCCCTGATGATTCTCACATTATTCAGCCAGACGAGACCAAGTTTGACGAGACTTTGAGTTATGTCGAGAAACCGATCCAGATTATCGATCGTAAGGAAAAACAACTCAGAACGAAGACTATTCCTCTTGTGAAAGTTCAGTGGACTCGTCATGGCACCGAGGAAGCTACTTGGGAGACTGAATCAGACATGAGACAAGAATTCCCAGCATTATTTCACTGATGTGAGTTTTTATTTCATTTTCTATTACATGCCTTCTTATTGATATGATTGATCGCCTGCGAGTTCGAGGACGAACTCATATTTAAGAGGGGGAGAAATGTAATGCCCGAGATGTGAATTGGTAATCAGCAATTATTAATGCATGATTTGATGTATTTATCGAAGGCCGAAGAAGCGACGTTGCGATTTGATTTTAGTTGCAAAATATATTGTTGGGATAGCAGAGACAGTGCACCCGCAGTACAAAAGACAATGCACCCGCGGTCGTTTATCATGAAATGTTGAAGGTTTACCGTAGGCGTACCGCACCCGCGCCAGAAAAGCCACCGCACCTGCGGTAAATGACAGAGACCAGACCGCACCCGCGGTAGAAAGGATAGCGCACCTGTGGTCGTCGTTCATGCAATTTTGAGTGTGGATCAGTATGCTCAGCGCACCCGCGGTCCAATGTGTAGCGCACCCGCGGTGAGACGTGTTTTATGAAGAATAAGCCACTTGCCCCGGAGCATTCAATATATATATATATATGTACGTGGCTTCATCCTCAGCAGACCAAGAAGGAGAAAACAGAAGTCTGGGGAAAAAGCCTTAATCCTTGATACTAGAATTCGATTTGTGTAAAATCCGCCCGTCTGATTTTAAATCCGACTTCAGTACTGTAATCCTATCGACCCAGGCTACAACTGAACGTAAGTTTTATTGAGTTTTAGTATCATTTGAAAATATGATGGTGTAAGAATTTTATATGATTCATATATGGTGTTCTGGATATGTTAAACATCGTAGAATCGAAGTCAGATTGAAAAACAGACTGATTATGGAATTGTTATGATTTTCTGATTATATTGATTTAAAATCGGACAGATTTGTATTATGGATTGATTACAGATTGTATTGGATATGGGTTATAGAGTGTAATTGATATATGTTGATATGGTATTGACGGGGATGTCGAGATCGTTCCGTTATGCCGTTGATTTTGAGTTGAATCCAGATGATCAGATTGGTATTGAATTGAGCAGTATATTGATATGATATTATTGATATTGTCATGGCCAGATTGAGGGATTGACATATTTTGAATTCCACACTTGAACGTCGTCAGAACTTCAACGAAAGAAAGGTATAAGTCAATGTGGTTTTGGGAGATCGACTCAAGTAGGATATACTTGAGTTTCCCTAAATCACATACTTATTGATATTATATGCATTGATTTGATTTGATATGCTTGTTCTATTGATTTATAGAAAGCACGTATTAAAGGAGTATTAGACGAGTGATCTTATGACAGAAGTGCCTGATAGTGGTAGGATCACCACGGGCACATTGCACGATGTCACAAGATAGTGAATTGGCGATAGTGCCAAAGTCTGTGACGGATAGGTTAAGACACTGGATGTTTGGTTATATCGACGTGGATTGAATTGGAGTTTCTTCTATTACTGTTGGTCGATATAGGAGTGCCAACATCTGGAAACCGGGATCTCTAGACTAGGATTGAGTCTAGTCTGAGCCGTGGAGTCACGAGTATGATTTACGATTTCATATTAATTATGTTACAGATTTTATACATGTTACTGATATTTGTTACATGCGTTTACATTGTTTATATTATTGCATGTTTCATTGATTTATACTGGGATTTTATTCTCACCGGAGTTATCCGGCTGTTGTCGTGTTTGTATGTGTGCATGACAACAGGTGGGACAGGTTCAGGGTCGAGGAGATGAAGATAGATCGTGATTAGCGTGGAGACTACGGACTTGGTTTAGAGATAGAGTTTGGACACTTGACATTTAGTTGTTAAACCTTAGTTGAATGATTGTATATATAGTACAAGACTTGTACTTTAATACTGATATGTATATTAGATTGAATCTCATTACGTTCTGCATTTTGAGAAAAAAAAATTTTAAAAATTTAGACCCCGTTTATTATAGATGATTAAATTTTCCTAATAATGAGTAAGAGTATGATTAGCGTCCGGGTCCCCACACCCATTCAGCTAGGACTTACCCACTGCCTAAACTGAACTCCTTGCACTCAAGATTGTAGGTAGCACCTCACAATCAGCATATTGTTTAATGTCTCATATGCAAAGACTACATACACAAGTTTATTGTCTTTGTGCAAGACTCACTCAACTAATCTTTGAAGTTCAACTCTCTTGTATATGTGTGAGTGATTGTGTGTGAGGAATTTATCATTTACAGTGTACATTTCAAATGTATCCTCACACAAGGGCTTGTGCTCTCAACTAGCTGATTTCTTCATGCTAACTGCCCATGCTTTGAATCCTCTTCCAAAGCACTTGTTTGATCTTCAAGATGTTGTATTTATAGGCTCCAACACTGATATATACGTTAGACACAAGAATATGACCGTTTGGAAATTTTCTGTACTGTTTCTGGAATTGCAACGGTTAAATTCGTCTTGCTGGACATTTTCCCTACTGGTCAACTCAACTGGTCATTCAGTTCAACTGGTCAGCAGCTGGTTCAGTTCAGTTCAGTTGGTCAGCTGCTGGTTCGGTTCAGTTCAGTTGGTCAGCTGGTTCAGTTCAACTGGCTCGGTTCAGTTTCAGCTGATCTGATTCAGTTCAACTAGTCTGGTTCAACTGGTCTTCAGTTGGTCAGCAGCTGGTTCAGTTCAGTTGGTTGGTCAGCTGGTCAGCAGTTGGCTCAGTTTCAGCTGGTGTGCTGAAATCAGCCTAGCTGATTTCAGTTTGTGCAGAACCAGTAACTTCATCGTCATTTATCAGCATCTTAAGCTTCGATTCAGACTTTGACTTCTGAAGATGATTTGTATATCATCGTCTTATCTTTCCAACGCATACTGAATCGCTTCATTTCAATAACCGAGCTGAGAGATATGACCAAAATACCGCAGCTGCTCAAACCCAACTGATTGCTGTTTTCGTATGATCGGTTTGGTAATTGAGTGATCAGTTAGACCTTGATAACGTCCGATTTTGCCCAACTGACGTGCAATACGACTTGTTCCAAATTGAGTTTTCTAATCATTACAGTTGGTGGATTGTTATTTGGATCTTCCAGTTGAGATATATCTTCTAAACACCGAAGCTTGCCAGAAATTCAGTTTGTGCAGAATTCGGTTTCAGTTTGCTTCTTGTGTTAACAACTTCACACTTGAGTAAATATGTTAGAAACACAATAATAAGTTTTTTTAACATCAAAATCAAGATTGTGAACTTGAAAAGTTCCAACAATCTCCCCTTTTTTGATGATCACAAAACTTGGATAAACAATCAACTCAACTAACATATTTCTCCCCCTTTTGTGTGAATCAAAAAGTCATATTTTCAAAACATTTTAAACAAAATTTTCTCCCCCTCAATATTTAAAAATAATCTCTCCATTATAATGAGTTCTCTCCCTATATTTTTGAAAATTTGAAAATTATAAAAGAAGAGGGATAACTAACCAATTTTCTCCATGGCTCATTTTCTGCTGCAGCACATATGCTCTGCCTTCAACGAATAAACTGTATTTTCTCGGGCATAATTAGGCTGCAAATTTTATACCGCTGTAAACCTCTTTAAGTCTAGTTTGCAACGCAAAAAGAGGTTCATCATTTGGACATTCGAGCAAGGAGATATGCCATTTTTCCTACGGTCGCTGCAAGCTGCGCGAAAATTCAGCTTTGCATATATATGTGTAAAAATCTGAAATTTCGAATTTTAAACATCAAAATCAGTTTCAATGTTATTTCAAGAACAACCCGCTCTAATACCAATTGACAGGATCGGTTAGGGGGATCACCGTTGAGCTACAATAGATCGGTCCTTGAAATATTGAACACCGATGAATTAAATCGAGTTTGGTGTTCAAACCAAGCGGAAAACACTCGAAATAATCCTTCGTAGAAACCGATTAAATATTTTATAAAGCATTTAAAAATTATGCAAGTTGAATTAGTGAAAATGTTTTGGTTGAAACATTTTATCAAACACTTGGTATGCAATATTTTGATATTTGAAGAACACATAAAATGCTTCAACAATGCATCTTTACAAACAGTGGAAATGATAAGTAAATGCAATAAACAAATACACACGAATTTGTTTATGGATGTTCGGAGACTTCAAATGCTCCTACGTCACCCCTTCTTCCCCTTGGGAAGGATTCATTAGAAGACTTTGATTTATATAACACTTTGTACAAACCCATTCAGCTAGGACTTACCCACTGCCTAAACTGAACTCCTAGCACTCAAGATTGTAGGCAGCACCTCACAATCAGCATATTGTTTAATGTCTCATATGCAAAGACTACATACACAAGTTTATTGTCTTTGTGCAAGACTCACTCAACTAATCTTTGAATTTCAACTCTCTTGTATATGTGTGAGTGATTGTGTGTGAGGAATTTATCATTTACAGTGTACATCTCAAATGTATCCTCACTCAAGGCCTTGTGCTCTCAACTAGCTGATTTCTTTATGCTAACTGCCCATGCTTTGAATCCTCTTCCAAAGCACTTGTTTGATCTTCAAGATGTTGTATTTATAGGCTCCAACACTGATATATACGTTAGACACAAGAATATGACCGTTTGGAAATTTTCTGTACTGTTTCAGGAATTGCAACGGTTAAATTCGTCTTGCTGGACATTTTCCCGACTGGTCAACTCAACTGGTCATTCAGTTCAACTGGTCAGCAGCTGGTTCAGTTAAGTTCAGTTGGTCAGCTGCTGGTTCGGTTCAGTTCAGTTTGTCAGTTGGTTCAGTTCAACTGGTTCGGTTCAGTTTCAGCTGATCTGATTCAGTTCAACTAGTCTGGTTCAACTGGTCTTCAGTTGGTCAGCAGCTGGTTCAGTTCAGTTGGTTGGTCAGCTGGTCAGCAGTTGGTTCAGTTTCAGCTGGTGTGCTGAAATCAGCCTAGCTGATTTCAGTTTGTGCAGAACCAGTAACTTCATCGTCATTTATCAGCATCTTAAGCTTCGATTCAGACTTTGACTTCTGAAGATGATTTGTAGATCATTGTCTTATCTTTCCAACTCATACTGAATTGCTTCATTTCGATAACCGAGCTGAGAGATATGACCAAAATACCGCAGCTGCTCAAACCCAACTGATTGCTGTTTTCGTATGATCGGTTCGGTAATTGAGCGATCAGTTATACCTTGATAACATCCTATTTTTCCCAACTGACGTGAAATACGACTTGTTCCAAATTGATTTTTCTAATCAGTCCAGTTGGCGGATTGTTATTTGGATCTTCCAGTTGAGATATATCTTTCAAATACCGAAGCTTGCCAGAAATTCAGTTTGTGCAGAATTCGATTTCAGTTTGCTTCTTGTGTTAACAACTTCACACTTGAGTAAATATGTTAGAAACACAATAACAAGTTTTTTTAACAACAAAATCAAGATTGAGAACTTGAAAAGTTCCAACAACGTTGACCGAAAGACAATGCTTGCTGGATTCTATGGCCCACTTTAAATCAGGATTCTTCTCCAATTTTCCGAACATGTTAAGAATGTCAGCACCACTCTAATTTTCACACAACCCGGCCACTCCAATGAAGTCTATCTGGGCATCTTGCCCCTTCGATCAGTGAGGGATGGATATTGTTGGTCTCTTTCCAGTTGCTCGGGCTCAAAAGAAATTTCTTTTGGTGGCCGTCGACTATTTTTCCAAGTGGGTAGAAGCCGAGCCCCTGCCAAGGATTACTGAGAAGGATGTTTTGATGTTTCTATGGAAATACATTGTATGTAGGTCTGGAGTTCCCAGGAGACTAATTTCAGATAATGGAAGACAGTTTCAGGGAAAAGAGATCACGTCCTGATGCCAAGAAATGAAAATCACTCGGTCTTTCACTTCTGTTGCTTACCCTCAAGCAAACGGTCAAACAGAGGTCAAAATAGAATTATTGTGCAGGCCTTAAAAATTAGGCTGCATGGCAGAGGAAAAGACTGGGTGAAGGAGCTGCCTTGTGTTCTCTAGACATACAGGACTACTCCCCGAGCACCTACTCAAGAAACTCCCTTCAATCTGATGTATGATTCTGAAGCAGTCCTTCATGTTGAGATTGGGCAATCTTCTGCTCATGTAGAATCTTACCCAGATGATAATGATCAAAGTAGGGCGATGGAATTGGATCTGATGGAGGAGAAAAGAGAGCGGGATATGATTCGAATGGAAGCTTACCGAGGTCGAGTTATGAATCATATAACAAGCGAGTCCGAATCCGAAACTTTCAAATAGATGATCTGGTGCTGAAAAAAATCAATCCAGCTGGAGATGTTGGTAAATTGTAAGCTCGGTGGGAAGGACTTTTTAAGTTAATCCGGAAAGTTAGCTCGGGATCTTTTTATCTGGAGGATGCTCAAGGACGTTCTCTCAAGCGGCCCTAGAATATATTTCATTAGAAAATTATTACACTTAAGAAGTAATTATTGTTCAAAGACATAATGAAGTTTTTTTCTTCGCAAAAAGTGCATTGAATATTATATCTAAACTAGGGAGGCAAAAGTCCCGGTCAATCTACAAGTCCCGGGACAAGCTCTCTAGCCCAGGGCTCCATACCCTGGTTATTTAATAAGCCCAGGGCTCTGTACCCTAGCTCGGGGCTCCGCACCTCTACCAGTCCAAGTCCTGGGATTTAATAAGCTCAGGGCTCCGTACCCTGGCTCGAGGCTCCGTACCTTGACAACTCCAAGTCCCGAAACCAGCTCCCTGCCCAGGGCTCAGTACCCTGGTTATTTAATAAGCACAGGGCTCCGTACTCTGGCTCGAGGCTTCGCATCTCGACCATTCCAAATCCCGGGATACACTCCCCGGCCCAGGGCTCCATCCCTGGTTATTTACTAAGCTCAGGGATCTGTATCCTGGCTCGAAACTCCGCACCTCGACTACTCCAAGTCCCAGGATACACTCCCCGGCCCAGGGCTCCGTACCCTGGTTATTTACTAAGCTCAGGGATCTGTACCCTGGCTCGGGGATCGGCACCTCGACCACTCCAAGTCTTGGGATACACTCCCCGGCCCATGGCTCCGTACCCTGGTTATTTACTAAGCCCAGGGATCTGTACCCTGGCTTGGGTCACTGTACCTCGACCACTCCAAGTCCCGGGATACACTCCCCGGCCCAGGGCTCCGTACACTTGATATTTACTAAGCCCAGGGATCTGTACCGTGGCTCAGGTCTTCGCACCTCAATCAGTCCAAGTCCCAGGATACACTCCCTGGCCCAGTACTCCATACCCTGGTTATTTACTAAGCCCAGAGATATGTACCCTGGCTCGAGGCTCCGCTCCTCGACCACTCCAAGTCCTAGGATACACTCCTCGGCCCGGGGTTTCGTACCCTGGTTATTTATCAAGTCCTCAGACATTTACTAAGTATAGGGATTTATACCCGGCTCAGGGCTTAACATCCCGACTATTTATTGAAATTACCGGCTATTTTACAACACTTAGAAAAAATTCAGAGATTCAATGTTCACAAGCAGTTTATGAATAAGAAGAATATAAGGCCGGATATATTACAAGCACTATCAAATTATATGGAAGCAGAGTGTTAAAAAAGAATTTCATTGATAAAAGCCCGAAGGCTAGGATTACAAGAAAAGTGGAAAGAAAAATTAAATCCCACTATAAATCTATGGGACTCGACCCTGGCTGCTCTTCCTTTGCAGGGTCCTCCTTCTCCTCTTTAGCATCCTTGAGAAGGGATGCTATTGCTTGTTCGAAGCTGGGAAAATCTTCCCTATCCTCTGGAATGAGCCCGGCTCCTTCAAATTGCTCTCAGTTCTTATCGAAACCAGTCTTGAAGAGAGGATAGGCCCGATCTTCAATAGCCTTCTTAAAATCCATGGACTAGAGGAGAGAGGTTTGCCACTTATTCTGATCGTGCTTTGCAACAGCCAGGGCATCTTCAGTGGCCGTTCCTCGGGACATCTGTCTTTCTACCTCGTTAATCAAAGAATAAGTCCTTGATTCTAAGAACGAGATAGTCCCCTTCAGGGTCTCCTCCCGGACAAGGCCCTCAGTAACATCATCTCTAGCCTTCGCCAGATCTTCCTGAGCCACTTAGAGTTGCTGATTGGCTTTATCCAAAGCTGCGCGGAGACCGGCCATCTCTTCTTCATGAACAGATCGAGCCCGTGATAGCTCTCCTTGGAGTTGCTCTTGAAGCTCTTGCGCGGCCTGGGCTTGATGGCCTTTCATGGTGGCCACCACAGCTACCTCTTCAAAGGCCTCTATCAGCATTTGGACACCTTGTTCAAAAGGAGTTAGAAAAAAAATAGAGAAGAAGAAGAAAAGAAGATTAAAAAAAACTTGCGGATAGGAGCCGGTTTGAGCCTTCAAAAAATTTGGCGGTGGGACGGTAGTTCTTTAGATATGCTTCCTCAACAAGAAGAAGCATATTCTTGAGGCGCCGGATCCCTGTCGGAGTAGCTCCCTCCAGGAAAAAATTCACCCGTGTAGGAGGCTCCGGTTGATGGAGCTCATTGGCTTATTGATTTTGAGGAGAAGGGGTGAATGGAGTTTTTTGGGAGGTGCCATGGCTCCCTTCTTTGTTGCTCTAGGACAGAATCAGTTCCGGGCTTGTTACACCCTTTCTCTTCCTCTGCACGAGAGGAACATGATCTTCAGATTCTTCTTGGGAGCTCTCCCGAGTCGCCTCCCGATCTTGTTGGGACTCTTCCCGGACAGAATCATTTAACCGGGCCACCTCCTCCTCAGCCTTTTTCTTTTTCTCGATAGCTGCCCTCCGAGCTGCCAGCTTCTTTTCCTTGGCCGCCCATTTCCTGGCAAATTCCTCTTGCATCTCTGTATTATCTTCACAGAGAGAAAAAATTTGTCAATATGATTGCAGAATATTAAAGAACAAAATAGAAAACGAAAAAGGTCGGGGTAGGAAGTTCCCAGGGTGAGCGCTCGAGCCAGCTACTTCATCAATAACCCGGTCTATACGGTCTTCAGCCCGGGCACTCAACCCGTAGGTGACTAAGTTTTCCTCGGAAATGAGGGTGGAAAAGGATTATTTTTGTCCCTCTACCAATTCTTGGCTTCGGGTGAAAGGTTCCTCAAATTTGTAGGATCGGGAAAGAGCAGGTTGAGTAGGATGAGAAGAGAGAAAGTCGGTCAAACAAGAAAGAGGAGTCGGGAGTTGAATATAAAAATAGCATCCTTTCCATCCCTTCTGGAAGAAGGGATATCATCAAGGAATCTGGATTTAAGCAGGGAAGATAGGGAGAAGACATTATCTCCCAGCCGGCAAACGAAGAAGTAGTGAAGAATGAGAGGAGTGATAAGAAGATTGTGCATTTTGAAAAGGATATAGGCCAAAGCCATAATCCGGAAAGAATTGGGGTGGAATTGGTTGACAGGGACACCAAAAAATTTAGTGGTGTCAATATAAAAAGAAGGAATGGGGAAACGAAGACCATTCCTAACCTGGTTTCGGAAGAAAGTGGTGAAACCAGGAGGAGGGTGGTCAGCCCTGTCAGAAGGACCAAGAATTAAGATTGGGAAAGAAGAAAGGAATAGAGCCAAGATTCCGGAGTTCCTCGTCAGCTCTCGAGCGCAGTGTGCAGCTCATTGAGGAGAACCAAGGGAACTACTGTGGCCTCAGATTGGGGAGGGGAAGAGGCCCAGCTTTGCCTTTACCCTTGCCCTTTTGTAGAGCTCGAGAAGGGCCAGAAGATGAAGGTTTGGACTGTTTGGTTTTGGGTTTATTGGAAGGCTGGGTTAAAAAATGTTTTGGGGAAGGAGAAGGGGTGGAGTCGGAGCATATCGCGGTGGATTCGTAGCTAGAAGAGCCTCGCGCATTCGCTCCAGAGGTAGAGGAAGTAGAGTTCGACATTTGTAAAAAAGAAATGAAGCGGAGTCTTACGAAGTTGATGGGATGAAGGAGTTGCGAAGTACTGGTGGTTGGAATCGCCGGAGTGGAGGAGCGCCGCACGTAGGAGTAGCTTAGAAGGATTGGGAGAGTTTGAAGTTGTAAAATGGTAAATGAATGAGGTTCACCATTTTATATAGGCGAGGGTATAATGATCACAACCATTGATCTAAAGATTAATCGGATGGAAATGATGCATTTTGAAAATTGTGCGGGTAGGTGAAAAGACGTGCACAAAAATCGAGGTATGTAAAACTGATCGCATGCTTGGAAATCAAAGCGTTTCCGACCATTTAAATTCTTGGGCACATGTCATGATGACATTAGCCTTACTACCCGAGAATACTAAACGACTAAATATCCCTAAGCCCGGGAGACACGAAGCCCCAACATCTTATCTAACATCCGCGAGACATGAGGCCCCGACATCTTATCTTAAGATGGATGAACCACTACCAGACTTCTTAAACTGTCTTCCTCTTGCTTTCAAATGATCTTTCTTCTTCCCACTGCTACTATCGCCACTCTCAAAATCAACAGATGTCTCAGTGCCCTTCAGGGTCGACGGTTCAAACAACTGAGATCTCTTCAGTAGTGTTTCCATCGGTGTTACTGTATCATCCATCGGATTATTCGAGGTACTTCCCTGTTCTGGGATTCTTCGAGTAGGCATATCTGATTACCAAAAGGATTAGTAATCAAATACAACAAATCTGTTTCAGTCATCCTCTGATCATCTTACTGCTAATCAAGAATCGTTTCTGATTCATTCTCAATAACACATGTTTCCAATCAATTCAGATAATCAGGTAAACATGTATTAAAAGAAATAAGACATCGCAACATAATGCCATGCTAGCATGTAAAAGCAGGAAAGAAAAATTCAATCTACCCCGCTCACTAGCTTCTTTCTCAATTTAAAGAACCTACTGCTCTGATACCACCTACTGTGGGGACCCGGACCTAATTCGTCTTCTTAATCATTATGAGGATCATTTAATTAATCTGGGTCTAAAATTTTGTTTTTAAAATACATAAGTGCGAAACATAATGAAATCAGTCTGATATAAATATCAACAGTAAAGTACAAGTCCTGTACAATGTACATTTATTTCAAACTAATGTTCAGTCACTACATCAAGTACTGAAAACCCATCAACTCTAAGTCCGGATCTCCATGCTACTCTTGAATCTCTCATCCTCTTCTTGACCCTGATCCTGTCCCACCTGTTGTCATGCACACATACAAACACAACAACAGCCGGATAACTCCGGTTAGAAATACATTCCCAGTATAAACAATGTATGCATGCAATCATATAAACAGATATAAAAGCATGAAACAAATATCAATAACATGTATCATAATCTGAAAGACATGAATCGATATAAAACTGTAAATTAAACTCTGGACTCGTAATCTCTGAATCGACTCTTTCCTAATCTAGGGATCCCGGTCTAATTCAGACTTTGGCATTCTGTATCGAATCTCCGCAATAGAAGTCGATCCACTCCTACGCAACATCGATACACCAAAAGTCTGGTGTCTTGGCGGTTCCGCCGAAGACTTGGCAACTCAGCCAATAACAAGGCACATCAGCCCACAGACTTTGGCATTCTGTATCGAATCTCCGCAATAGAAGTCGATCCACTCCTACGCAACATCGATACACCAAAAGTCTAGTGTCTTGGCGGTTCTACGGAAGATATGGCAACTCAGCCAATAATAAGGCACATCAGCCTTTGACTAGGCACATCCTCCCATGACTCAATAAATCCTCTGCTATAAATCAATAGACTAAACATATCAATCTCATGAATTGCAAATACCAATGCAATAAAGTAAAGTATGTGGTTTTGGGAAACTCAAGTCAAACCCAACTCGAGTCGTATCTTCCCGGTTCGACATTGATTTATACCTTTCTCTTTCGATCTGACGAAGTCGGAGTCTCGAATTTGAATCTGTCAATACTCAATCTGGCAATGACTGTATTGAGGAGTACAATATCAATATACAACTCAATCATTACTGGATATAATCAGAACTCAATCAACTTCTGTTTCAACGGCATAACTGCACAATCTCAATATACCCAGCAATACAGATATCAACAGATACCAATCTCAACTCATAATCAATCAATAAACATAATCTGATACCACACTTGTATAATCTCAATCAAATCAATTCTGAAAATCATAACAACTTCATATGTTATCCGTTCTTCAATCAGATTTCGATTATACACTGATAACACTCTCAGGAACAGATAATAATAGTCATATCAAGATTCCTCTCATATCAGATTTTCAAATCATATCAAAACATAAGAAAACTTACGTCCAGTTAAAGCTCTAGTCGATAGAAACACGGTACTGAAGTCGGATTGAAATTCGGAAGGACGGATCTTTCACAAATCAAATTCTAGTACATAAAGAGAATTACACTTCCCCTGAACCTTTCTCGTTTCTCTCCGTGAGTTATGAAGGAATAGAAGGTTTTATATATATCTTTCATGGTTAAGGGGCAAGTGGCTTCATGTTCATGCTGCACGTCTCGCGCATATGCACGAGACACTCTGTCTCGGCATTTTCCTTATCTTCAGCTCGCGCATATGCGCGTCCTTGTCCGGTGCATATGCGCGAGGTTCTCTGCCATACTCGCGCATATGCGCGGGTCCTGTCGCGCATATGCGTGAAGTTCTCTGCCTACCTCGCGCATATGCGCCCGACTGGGTCGCGCATATGCGCGAGGCTCATTCCTCACACATACTTCAATTCTTCTTTCGCCTTTTCTGGTCCGATCTTTTCCGTTTATAAGCACATCACTTATCAAAAAATCATTTCAGATTACAATAACAAAATTCTCGGGCATTACATTTCTCCCCCTCTAAGATCTGATTTCGTCCCTGAAATCATAGGCAATCAAATCAGATAACGAATCAAATACAATAAGAAATGGAGAATAGAAGCTAAATAATAAGACTTACATCAGCGAAATAACTTTGGGAATTTCTGTCTCATGTCTGATTCAGTTTCCCACGTAGCTTCTTCAATGTCATGACGACTCCACTGAACTTTCACAAACGGAATAGTCTTCGTTCTGAGGTGCTTTTCTTTACGATCAAGAATCTGAATCGGCTTCTCAAAATAACTCAGAGTCGCATCCAGTTCTGCCTCGTCTGGCTGAATAATATGAGATGTATCAGGGAGATACTTCCGCAACAGAGATACATGAAAGACATCATGTATTCCAGATAGAGAAGGCGGTAAAGCGAGTCGATAGGCACAATCTCCTATCTTCTCGAGAATCTCATAAGGACCGATATATCGTGGAGACAACTTCCCTTTCTTGCCAAATCTGACAACACCTCTGAAAGGAGAAATCTTCAAAAATACTCTGTCTCCTGCCTCAAATACCAACGGTCTACGTCAAACATTGGCATATTTGGCCTATCTGTCTTGCGTTGTCTTCATTCTCTTCTGAATCAGATTCACTTTCTCAGTCATATCTCTAATCATATCAGGTCCAATATCTGGTACTTCAGATATATCATCCCAATACAGAGGGGATCTGCACTTCTTGCCGTACAACGCTTCAAATGGAGCCATCTCTATACTCGTCTGATAGCTGTTGTTGTACGAAAACTCAGAAAGTGGCAAAGAATCTTTCCAACTAGTGTCCAAAATCTAGCACTACAGCTCTCAGCATATCTTCCAATGTCTGAATAGTCCACTCTGACTGTCCGTCGGTCTGTGGATGATATACGGTACTCAGATGTAACTTCGTACCTAGAGCTTACTGCAAACTGTGCCAAAAGTGCGAAGTTAACCGATCTGGTCCGATACAATCGACTTAGGCACTCCGTGCAATCTGACCACTTCTCTGACATAGATCTCTTCCATCTGGTCATGTCAGTACGTCATCTTGTACGGAATAAAACATGCGGATTCGGTCAATCTGTCAATCACGACCCAAATCGCATCACAACCTCGGGAGGAACGTGGTAGCTTCGTCACAAAATCCATAGAAATGTGATCCCATTTCCATTCAGGAATAGACAAGCTGTGTAACAAACCTCTGGTTTCTTTCTTTCGGCTTTAACCTGTTGGCAATTCAGACATTTTGATACAAACTATGCAATATCCGCTTTCATCTGTTTCCACCAAAACTGTCTTTTCAAATCATTATACATCTTTCTGCCACCAGGATGAATACTGAATAGACTACTGTGCGCTTCTGACAATACCTGTCGTTTCAAATCTGAAACATCTGGCACAACAAGACGATTATTCACATACAGTACATGATCACGTACCTGAAACTCTGATCGATTCCCTGCTCTGACCATCGAAATCGAGTTCTGAACATTCTGATCAACTTTCTGAGCTTCTTCAATTCTCAAAATCAGCTCTGGTTCAACTTAAATAGCATAAAGTCTCAGCGGTCTACAATCTGTTTCAAATGCTAATCCACACAAACAGCAATCTTCAATCAAATTCGAAACACCAATCGTCGATAAGGATAAAGAACATACCTTTCGACTCAGTGCATTAGCTGCGGCATTCGACTTTCCCGGATAGTATTTGATTTCACAATCAAAATCTTTCAATAAATCAAGCCATCTTCGTTGCCTCATATTCAATTCAGACTGTGAAAACAGATATTTCAGACTTTTGTGATCAAAATAAATCTCAAACTTCTCATCGTATAGATAGTGTCGCCATATCTTCATTGCAAATACGATGGCTCCCAATTAAAGATCATGAATTGGGTAGCGAGACTCACGTGACTTCAGTTGTCTCGAGGCATACGCAATAACATGTCCTCGCTGCATCAAAATACATCCCAATCCTCTGTGAGAAGCATCACCATAAACAACAAAATCACCAGTACCTGATGGAATAGTCAACACTGGAGCATTGGTCAATCTCTTCTTCAACTCTAGGAAACTGGACTCACACTCTCCAGACCACACAAATGGTGCATTCTTCTGAGTCAACTGAGTAATAGGCTTAGCAATACTCGAAAAATCTATAATAAATCGACGATAGTACCCTGCCAAACCCATAAAACTGCGTATCTCTGGCACAGATGTCGGTCTAGTCCAACTGATCACTGCCTCAAATTTACTAAGATCAACAAAAATACCCTTTCCAGATATAATATGTCCCATAAATATAACTTGTTTCAGCCAGAATTCACATTTCGACAGCTTTGCATACAATTTCTCTTTTCTCAGAATTCTTAATACAATTCTTAGATGCTCAGCATGATCAATCATATTCTTCGAATAAATCAAAATATCATTAATAAAAATAATCACAAAATCATCGAGATACTTCCGAAACACACGGTTCATCAAACCCATAAATACAGCTGGAGCATTCGTTAAACCAAACGGCATGACAATAAACTCATAATGACCATACCTGGTTCTGAAAGCTGTCTTCGAGATACCAGAATCTTTGACTCTCAGCTGATAATATCCAGATCTCAGATCGATCTTGGAATAGACAGAAGAACCCTGCAACTGATCAAATAAATCATCGATACGAGGCAAAGGGTATTTGTTCTTTAGCGTAGCCTTGTTCAGTTTCCGGTAGTCAATGCAGAGTCTCATTGAACCGTCCTTCTTTCTCACAAACAGTACTGGAGCACCCCAAGGAGAAACACTCGGTCTGATGTAACCCTTGGCCAGTAAATCTTCCAACTGCTCTTTGAATTCTTTCAACTCATTCGGTGCCATTCTGTACGGAGCTCTAGAGATCGGAACTGTACCTGGTACCAATTAAATGCTGAAGTCTATTTCTCGGATCGAAGGCAAACCCGGAATCTCATCTGGGAAGACATCAGCAAACTTGCAAACCACTAGCAAATCAGCCAATGATGGACTCGATTTCAGTAAGTCAACTGAATATACAAGGAATCCCTCCGCTCCTTTCTGTAATAATCGAGTCATAGATAACGCAGTTATCAAAGGAATTCTCGATCTAGAACCCTTATCGTAAAATTTCCATTCGTCAGCCATCTCAGGTCTGAATCTCACAATCTTATGGAAACAATCAACGGTAGCTCTGTACTTGGTCAGCATATCAATACCGATAATACAATCAAAATCAGATAACCCAAGTACGATACAGTCTAACTCAATCTCATGCCCGTCATACTGTAGCATACAATGTTTCACAGAATTCACTGATATCAAACATTTCCCCAAAGGAGAAGAGACAGATACTATAGCAGATAATGACTCAATAGGCAATGCATGGATCAATGCAACTCGCTCAGAAATAAATGTATGGGATGCACTCGTATCAATCAATACATAGGCAGGATAACCACATAAAGAACAGTTACCTGCAACAACATCATCTGGTGCTTCCTGTGCCTGCTCTTCAGTCAAAGCAAATACTCTGGCCTGCTGTCTCGGAGGCTGGGTAACAAACTGATTTCCTCCTGGACTCTGATGTGACTGAGTAGTAGTCGGTGGCTGAAAAGAGTGAACAGCTGATGCTCGTCTATCAGTCTGAGCCACTGATCCAACTGATTCTGCTCCCTGGGATCTCTGGGAACTTTTCTGGGGACATACACTAGCAAAATGTCCCGGCTGTCTGCAGATACGGCAACTACCATATACTCCGTAGCATTGCTCTGTGGGATGTCTCTTTCCACATGTTCTACAATACACTCCAGTACAACTCTAGCTCTGTCGTGAACCACTTGAGCTGGATGAAACACTACCAGAATTCTTAAACTGTCTTCCTCTGGCTTTCAAATGGTCTTTCTTCTTCACACTGCTACTATCGCCATTCTCAAAATCAACAGATGTCTCAATGCCCTTCAGGGTCGACGGTTCAAACAACTGAAATCTCTTCAGTAGTGTTTCCATCGGTATTACTGTATCATCCATCGGATTATTCGAGGTACTCCCCTGTTCTGGGATTCTTCGAGTAGGCATATCTGATTACCAAAAGGATTAGTAATCAAATACAACAAATATGTTTCAGTCCTCCTCTGTTCATCTTACTGCTGATCAAGAATCGGTTCTGATTCATTCTCAATAACACATGTTTCCAATCAATTCAGATAATCAGGTAAACATGTATAAAAAGTAATAAGACATCACAACATAATGCCATGCTAGCATGTAGAAGTAGGAAAGAAAAATTCAATCTACCCCGCTCACTAGCTTCTTTCTCAATCTAAGGAACCTACTGCTCTGATACCACATACTGTGGGGACCCGGACCTAATTCGTCTTCTTAATCATTATGAGGATCATTTAATTAATCTGGGTCTAAAATTTTGTTTTTAAAATACATAAGTGCGAAACATAATGAAATCAGTCTGATATAAATATCAACAGTAAAGTACAAGTCCTGTACAATGTACATTTATTTCAAACTAATGTTCAGTCACTACATCAAGTACTGAAAACCCATCTACTCTAAGTCCGGATCTCCACGCTACTCTTGAATCTCTCATCCTCTTCTCGACCCTGATCCTGTCCCACCTGTTTTCATGCACACATACAAACACAAAAACAGCCGGATAACTCCGGTTAGAAATACATTCCCAGTAAAACAATGTATATATGCAATCATATAAACATATATAAAAGTATGAAACAAATATCAATAACATGTATCATAATCTGAAAGACATGAATCGATATAAAACTGTAAATCAAACTCTGGACTCGTAATCACTGAATCGACTCTTTTCTAATCTAGGGATCCCGGTCTAATTCAGACTTTGGCATTCTGTATCGAATCTCCGCAATAGAAGTCGATCCACTCCTACGCAACATCGATACACCAAAAGTCTGGTGTCTTGGCGGTTCCGCCGAAGACTTGGCAACTCAGCCAATAACAAGGCACATCAGCCCACAGAATTTGGCATTCTGTATCGAATCTCCGCAATAGAAGTCGATCCACTCCTACGCAACATCGATACACCAAAATTCTAGTGTCTTGGCGGTTCTGCCGAAGACTTGGCAACTCAGCCAATAATAAGGCACATCAGCCCATGACTAGGCACATCCGCCCATGACTCAATATATGCTCTGCTATAAATCAATAGACTAAACATATCAATCTTATGAATTTCAAATATCAATGCAATAAAGTAAATTATGTGGTTTTGGGAAACTCAAGTCAACCCAACTCGAGTCGTATCTTCCCGGTTCGACATTGATTTATACCTTTCTCTTTCGATCTGACGAAGTCGGAGTCTCGAATTCGAATCTGTCAATACTCAATCTGGCAATGACATTATTGAGGAGTACAATATCAATATACAACTCAATCAATACTGGATATAATCAGAACTCAATCAAATTCTGTTTCAACGGCATAACTGCACAATCTCAATATACCCAGCAATACAGATATCAACATATACCAATCTCAACTCATAATCAATCAACAAACATAATCTGATATTAAAGCTGTATAATCTCAATCAAATCAATTCTGAAAATCATAACAATTTTATATGATATTCGTTCTTCAATCCGGTTTCGATTATACACTGATAACACTCTCAGGAACAGATAATAACAGTCATATCATGATTCCTCTCATATCAGATTTTCAAATCATATCAAAACATAAGAAAACTTACGTCCAGTTGAAGCTCTCGTCGATAGAAACACGGTACTGAAGTCGGATTGAAATTCGGACAGACGGATCTTTAACAAATCAAATTCTAGTACATAAAGAGAATTACACTTCCCCCGAACCTTTCTCGTTTCTCTCCGTGAGTTATGAAAGAATAGAAGGTTTTATATATATCTTGCATGGTTAAGGGGCAAGTGGCTTCATGTTTATTCTGCACGTCTCGGGCATATGCGCGACCTCTCTCAGTGCATATGCGCGAGACACTCTGTCTCGGCATTTTCCTTATTTTCAGCTCGCGCATATGCGCATCCTTGTCCGGTGCATATGCGCGAGGTTCTCTGCCATACTCGCGCATATGCGCGGGTCCTGTCGCGCATGTGCGCGAGGTTCTCTGCCTACCTCGCGCATATGCTCCCGATTGGGTCGCGCATATGCGCGAGGCTCATTCTTCGCACATACTTCAATTCTTCTTTCGTCTTTTTCGGTCTGATCCTTTCCGTCTATAATCACATCAATTATCAACAAATCATTTCAGATTACAATAACAAAATTCTCGGGCATTACATGAGGCCCCGGTACCTCATCCCATCACTGGGAGACATGAAGCACCCGATGCTTTTATAAACCGAATTGATCATCTTTTTGAAGTCAAAGCATGACTGATCGGGACAGCGAGTTTGACTATAGCCCGACTATTTAAGGGATAGGTGGTGATACCCCAATTAGAGCGCGGTCATGGATGACCCGGGATATTATATGGATATCCCAAATAAGGGTCAATTTGCATGAAGAGTTCGTCAGAGGCGGGGCAGGTGAGTTTCCGAGATATCTTCTTCCCGGGTTGCCAGAAGCCCGAACTCTCATCCAAGCTCCCGGATGACTCACTACCCGGGAAGCCTCGATAATATTGTCGTACTCGAGTGCGAGAACAGGTAAAATCTTACATCGATAAACGTACCTGACAGAATCATACTGATGTGATATAGTGGAAAGTAGCGACGTCATGTCAGTAAGTAGGTGGCAGCGGCTGCAAGTGGTAAGTAGGCACTGAAAACAAGAAAAATTCATATTTTTCCTTCTTATAAATAACATGTTCTATTTGCATTAAAGACATATATTCACACATATATTTACACCAGTAGCATTTATTTCTCTAAAAAGCTACACTAGTTATCTTCACCATCTACACCTGCTGACTTAAGCATCGGAGTGATCACGTCGAACACTCATCCGACGCCCATTCACGAGTTCATTTTCTTATTTTCAGGTTACACTTGCACCCATATTATACAGAGATATACCTTCACCACAAGATATATCTCCTTCTCATTTTTCCTAAACAAAAACTCTAATCAGATCCGATGGATTGCCCCGACCTTGCTCATCCAATTCGCTCGGATCTCATCAATTATGTACCTATTTTGTGAGGAAGTATTGAAAATTTGGGAATTTAACTATTTAAAAAGTAACCATTAAAACGCAAACAAATGTTTTTCCCATTTTTGAACTGAGTTTTTATGAAGAGTCCGTGGCGAAAAATTTGCCATAGTGTCTGAATCGTATCTATATAAGTCATTTCAAACCAAAACTATATCCAAATAATTCGATTCCGATTCTGTCTTTTATTAAGATTGTATCCATTAATTCGCAAAACAAAAACCATCAACTTTATAATATAGCAATAAGTCAAAATTACTACTCCTACCAATAAATGCATTCATTAGCTTGGCTCAACTCCAAATGAAGCAGTGTTGCGTAGCCGAGTCATGGCATTTACTCCGCCTAAACAAGAGTCCAACGCCCCAGCTGCTCGCTTGATGGCCACTCTTCTCCACTGTGCACCCAATCCCATTGGTCCTTCCATTGAAAATCACTAAGATATATGATCTTTTCTTTTAATAAGTTATTCACACAATGTAATTTGACAAAAACTTGTGTGAGACAATCTCACAGGTCGTATTTGTTAGACAGATATCTTATTTGGGTCATCCATGAAAAAGTATTACTTTTTTATGCTAAGAATATTACTTTTTATTATGAATATCGATAGGGTTGACCCGTCTCACATATAATGATTCCTGAGACCTCTCACAAATGACATACTTGATACCCCGGGATGTCCCGGGTCATGGATAGTACCCGGGATGTCCCGAGCCATGAAGCCGGGCCAGGGGTAGTGCCCGAGTCAGGAGGGTGGATTTTTCCCGGGTCAATAAGATAGTCTGTAGAAATCTGGATCTCGAACTGCCCGGGACATTGGGAGTGACTTGATAGGAAATATATGTGAAGAGGTCAGTCGAAAGGCCGGGCCATAGGAACACACGGACTTTAAGTACCCAGGCTATGAGATGCCCGGGCTCTCACGTAAATGCCCGAGAAGCACTTTACCCGGGCCACACTGATAAACGTGCCACATTTAATTACGCTGACAAAGTAGGGTGTGCGCGACCGACCTATCTCTGACACCAGTGCAATTGGTTGACAAAATCAAGAAGGCTGGATGTGACTAGTATGAGATTTGACATGTCAGAATAATAGGGTATAATCAGCCGTCCTACTATAATTAATGCTCTAACACAAAGAACGAGGTCATCATTGCATCTCCCACTATAAATATCAGGTTCACTCTTTGCATTTACTCTCTATTCAGTTATTAAACACACATATTTATTGTACATTTACTGCATCTTTCACACCAATTTCACAACCATCATTTGGTTACATTGGTTTCTTGCTTGAGTTCTTCACTGACTTAAGCATCGGAGTGGTCACGCCGGACACCCCTCCGACGCCCATTCACGTGGTTACCTTCTTGGTTGCAGATTTTCACATCTATCACGGGAAGCAAGCTGTTAATCCAGACGTCTTGCTCTTATTTTTCCCAACATCTTGATAGTAGATTCGGTGGAGTACCCGACCCGGCTCACTCATTTTCACCCGGATCACATCATTGGCACAGTCTCTGGGAAATTCTGAGTTATAAGGCGTTGATATGGCTCATACTAGGAGAGGAAACCAAGACACATCCCGGATCCAGGAAGAGAACAACACTCGTCTCTCTGATGTAGGTGGTCAGCCACCCAATTGTCCCCAGCCTACCATCCATTTAACACCTGAGGAATTGACCAGAATTGTAGCTGATGCTGTTCAGACAGCCATGGCAAAGAAAACCCCTACTCATCATTCCAGCCACCCCGAGCAAGAACGTGAGCAGCAGCGGGAGGAAGAGAGAAGGGAAGAAGAGAGTGAGTCAAGTGCAGGTTCTAAATCTCCTACTGTGGCAGAGGAGTTAGAAGAATTAAGGAAGAAGGTGAGAGTGTTGGAGGGACAAGTTGGTTCTAAAAGCAGTGCTCAAATGGCCAAGGGTTGCCCATTCTCCGATATCATTGTCCGGAAACCACTTCCTGGGCACTTCAAGTCAGCCAAAATCAAAGATTATGATGGTAGTTCTGACCCCGAAGAACATCTAGCTCGGTTTGAAAACATGGCTATGTTACATTGCTACGGAGATCAAATCAAATGTAAAGTATTCCTGACCACCATGGTCGACTCGGCCCAGAGATGGTTCGAAGGGATGGCGCCTCAGAGCATTCATTCTTTTGAAGACTTTCAAAAAATATTCTTGCACCAGTTCAGTAGCAGCAAGAAATACAAGAAGACTGCCTTCATTCTGTTTGAAGTAAGGCAGGGCCAAGATGAAACTCTAAGAACTTACATCAAGCGATTTAATCAAGTAGCTTTGGAGGTCCCCGCATGTGCTCCAGAGACAAAAGTTAAGATTTTATGCAAGGATTGTAGGAGGGAGATTTCTTTCGATCCCTCACAAAAAAATTGCCCGGGAACTTCGAAGATCTCTTGTCCCGGGCAGAGAAATACATCAACATGGAAGATGCGCAGAACCAAAAGAGCCAGAGGAGACCGGGTTGTCAGACCCGAGGAGAGAGCTCACAAGAAAAGTGGTCCAGGGCATTTCTCCCACGTCCCTTTGAGAATGAATCGAGATCGGGAAATCCAAGAATGTAGCTCGGATATGATTCCTCGCCCAAATCCAACAGCACCACCATCAAGATCAGAAAAGAAAGGGTTCTGCACCCTTCACAAAGAATGTTCTCACAATACCAATAATTGCCGAACACTAAGAAAGGAGTCTGGTAGGAGGAAAGAGGTAGACAGCAAGAGAAAAGAAATGCCTCCCCAAGTCGAGGAATAATAAAGATGATTTCAGGAGGATCTACAGATGTTGATTCCAACCGGGCTCGAAAATCAAGAAGCAGGATGGAGTGCTTTGAAGTTGATGGGAGGGGGAGGAATGAGCCAGTTATAAGCTTTGGCCCTGAAGACCTCAGGAGAGTTAGTCTACCCCATAATGATGCTCTCGTTATTCAAGCCCGAGTGGCTAATTACGATGTGTTGAGAGTATTCGTTGACAATGACAGCTCTGTCAATGTCATCTTCAAGAAAGCATTGGTTCATATGGATTTACACGAGTATCAATTAGAGGCAGTTGAGATTGCCCTATTTGGCTTTGCGGGTCATGCAGTGTACCCTGAAGGGGAAATAACCTTGCCGTTGACCCTGGGAACTGGGGATTTGAGGAAGACAGTCATGAAAATCTTTATAGTGGTGGATGCCCCGTCCTCGTACAATATCATCCTGGAGAGACCGGCTATGAATGAGATGAGAGCCGTGGCCTCCACTTATCATCAAAAAATTAAATTTTCAGTACGAGGGCAAGTCAGGGAAGTCAAGGGAGATCAGCCCTCTTCTCGGAAGTGTTATGGGGAGACTGTCCGAGTGGATCAGAAGAAGGCAAGGAGAGAAGACAAAGGGAAGTTAGTGAATCGAGTGGAAGAGGTAGCCGAGGAAAGGGAAGTACATTTTGTTGCAGAAGAAGAGTAGGAAGCGTTGGAGATTGAGCCAAGAAAGCATATCCGGTTGGCCCGGGATCTTGAAGTCTCCACCCGGGTAAGACTCTTGAATTGTTTAAAAGCTAACATTAATGTGTTCGCCTGGTCTCAACAGGAACTAGTCAGGATCTTACCACAAGTGGCTGAGCATAATAAATATCCTCCCGGGATCCCGGCCCGTGAAGCAGAAAAAAAGGCATTTTGGCCTGTAAAAAGATAAAGTCATTGATGAGCAGGTGGGAGAGCTGCTACGACCGGCCACATACGGGAGGTTCAATTCCCCACTTGGCTCTCAAATGTGGTTCTTGTTCCAAAAGCTACTGGAAAATGGAGGATGTGTGTCGATTTCCGCGACTTGAATAAAGCCTGCCCCAAGGATTGTTATCCACTCCCCCGGATTGATCAACTGGTGGACTCAACGTCCTGGTGCGAGTTATTAAGCTTTCTGGATGCTTACCAAGGGTACCACCAAATCTCTTTAGCTCATTAAGATCAAAATAAAGCCAGTTTTATCACTTCCGGGGGCACCTTCTGCTATGTGGTTATGTCTTTTGGATTAAAGAATGCTGAGGCCATATATCAACGCTTGATGAATCACGTTTTTCAGAAGCAAATAGGCAGGAACGTTGAAGTATATGTGGATGATATCCTGATCAAGACCAGGGAAGTCTCCTGCCGAGACCTTCACCACTTTGAAACAGTAAGGAATAAAGCTCAACTCGGCAAAATGTATGTTTGGGGTCAGGAGTGGAAAATTCTTGGGTTTCTTGGTAACTGATCGGGGAATTGAAGTAAACCCAGAAAAGATCAAAGCAATAGTTGACATGCCTTCCCCCCGCTCCGTCCGGGAAGTACAAAAATTGATCGGGAAAATTGCGGCCCTGTCACGTTTCATCTTCCGGTCTGCTCATCGAAGTTATCCATTTTTTCAAATTTTGAGAAAAGCACAAAAATTTGGCTGGGATGAAAAATGTGAGCAATTTTTTCAAGACTTGAAGAAGCATTTGGCCGAGTTGCCTGTTTTGGTGAAACCAGAACCCGGGGAAAAACTGTGGGTTTATTTATCTGCTACTGAGCACCCCGTTAGCTCCGTACTTATCAAAGAGGAAGAAACCGACCAAAAACCAGTGTATTATGTCAGTCATGCCCTCAGAGGAGCCGAGTTAAATTACAGCGAAGTGGAAAAATATCCCTGGCCCTGGTGGTCACTGCTCGGAAGCTGAGACCTTATTTCCTCTCACATCCAATTGTGGTTCTCACTAATTCTCCACTCGGGAGAATCATGACACATGCTAAAGTCTCGGGAAGAATAGTTAAGTGGACTATAGAGCTCGGGGAATATGACATTGAATATAAACCTCGAGTTGCTATAAAAGCCAGGTATTGACAGACTTCTTGATAGAGATGATTCAACCGGGAGAAGAGGAAGTATGGAGAATTTTTGTTGATGGGGCATCAAATTTGTCGGGGTGTGGAGTTGGGGTGGTTTTAATTGCTCCATCAGGAGAAAAGATCAACTTGGCTCTAAAAATCGATTTCAGAGTCACCAACAATGAAGCTGAGTATGAAGCCGTTCTGGTAGGGTTGCAAGCTGCCCGGGAAGTCGGTGCTTCCCGGGTCATTATTTACTCAGATTCTCAACTGGTCACCCAGCAAATAAAAGGGACGTATGAGGCCAAGAATGAAAAAATGCTCAAATATCTAGGACTCATCACGGCCCGGGCAGCATTTCTAACCGACTGGAGCATTGAACAGATTCCTAGAGAAGAAAATGAGGAGGCTGATACCTTAGCCAAATTGGCTGCCTCTATGTTGGACACATGCACCCGGGAAGTCATGTATTTTACCCGGTTAGTAATTTCTGTTGATGAGGAAGTACCACCGACTCGGACAAGCTCATGGATGACTCCTCTAATTGAGTATATGGTCCATGACAAACTCCCGGAAGATAAAGCTCAAGCTCTGAAAATCAAAAAACAAGCACCCAGGTTTGTCCTTTTAAATGATGTTTTGTACAGGCGATCATATCAGGGCCCTTTGATCAAATGCTTATCAGAAGATGAAGTAGAATATATCCTCCGAGAAATACACGAAGGGTGCTGTGGTGAACATCTTGGTGGAACTGCCATGTCTCGAAAAGCTATATTAGCCGGATTTTGGTGGCCCCTAATGAATCAAGAAGCCACCCAACTTGTTCAGAAATGCAAGGGTTGCCAACACCATTCCGATTTTCATCATCGCCCAGCTGCTGGCATACAGCCCATCTCAGCATCTTGTCCATTTGATCAATGGAGATTGGATATAGTGGGCCCATTTCCAATAGCCCGGGCACAGAAAAAATTCCTTCTTGTGGCTGTGGATTATTTCTCTAAATGGGTGGAGGCTGAACCCCTGGCTAAAATTACTGAGGAGGAGGTAATGAAGTTTCTCTGGAGAAATATTGTTTGCTGGTTTGGCATCCCGAGAAGATTAATTTCAGACAATGGAAGGCAATTCCAAGGGAGGAAGATCACATCTTGGTGTCAAGAGATGAAAATCACCCAATCTTTCACCTCAGTGGCCTACCCACAAGCCAATGGCCAAACTGAGGTAACCAACAGGATCATTGTGCAAGCCCTGAAAGCCCGGCTTCATGGGAAAGGAAAGGACTGGGTGGAGGAGTTACCAAGTATATTGTGGGCATATCGAACTACACCACGAACAACTACTCGGGAAACTCCATACAACTTGGTCTATGGTTCAGAACCAGTCTTACCTGTGAAAATTGGACAATCTTTTACTCGGATAGAATCTTAGCCGAACAACAATGATCAAACCCGAGCCATTGAGCTTGATTTGATTGAAGAAAAAAGAGACCAGGCCGCCATTCGAATGGAAGCTTATCGCAGTTGGATAATGAAATCCTATAACAAGCATGTTCGGTCACGAGATTTCAAGGCTGGAGACTTGGTCATGAAAAAAGTGAAGCCAGTGGGTGATGTGGGGAAATTAGAAGCACGATGGGAAGGACCCTTCAAAGTAATTAAGAGAGTTAGTTCGGGGGCGGCTTATTATCTAGAAGACTCTCAGGGACATACCCTCAAAAGACCCTGGAATGCATTTCATTTGAAGAAATATTATGTTTAAATCTTTTGTATCTGTTGCTTATACATCAAATAAAGAAATTGTTCAAGAAAGTGCCTACTAAGTCCAAGGACCCGTACCCTGGCCCGGGGACCCGCACCTCGGTTATCTACTAAGTCCAGGGACCCGTACCCTGGCCCGGGGACCCGCATCTCGGTTATCTACTAAGTCCAGGGACCCGTATCCTGGTCCGGGGACCCGCACCTCGGTTATCTACTAAGTCAAGTGACCCATACCCTGGCCCGTGGACCTGCACCTCGGTTATCTACTAAGTCTAGGGACCCGTACCCTGGCCCGGGGACCCGTACCCCGGTTATCTACTAAGTCCGGGGACCCGCACCCCAGTTATTTACCAAGACTAATTATGGAACCCAAGGGCTTATATCCCGATTACCAATATACTTGGTGAAGGATGGTTAGAATCCATTAAGATATTTGAAGAAATCTTATCATTCATAACACTTGGAAATATCTTTAAGAAGCAAGAAAAAAAATCGAGGAAAATACTTCATTAAACCAGGGCAAATTTACAAGGTGCCGGAAGCCCGAGAATAATAAAAAATACAAAAAACAAAAGATAAAATTCCTAGTCTATTGCTGGATCTTGTTTTTTCTCCTCTTCCTCTTCCTCCGGGAGGTAAGCTGCAGCTTTTTCCAAATCAGGGAAGTCTTCCCGATCAGAGGGAACCAGGCCTGCCTCCTGAAACTGCTCGAGACACTTATTGAAGCCCAGGTCAAAATAGACGAAGGCCTTATCAGCCACCATATTTTTGAATTCCCGAGACTTCAAGAATTTCACCATATCCTCCTCCCGGGAAATCTTTCCCTGTTCCAGAGCAGCCTGCGCCTCCTCAGCCTGAACTCGGGAAGACTCCGCTTCTGGCCTAGGCTGCCTGCATCTCTAACCGGGCAACTTCTGATTGGGCATCAAAGGTTTTCTGAGCCTCGGTCAGTTCTGCGTGGGCCAAGTCCACTTGCTATTTCCAGCTGACTTTGTCCCGGGCCAGGACGTGCTCATGAATCTCCTGCACGCTGCTTAACTCTCCCTGCAGCCGGTCATACATCTCCCGGGTAGAGGAGGCTTGTTGATTTGATTTCTTGGCTGCCAGAGCCACTTGTTCATACGCAGATATAAGCATCTGCATGCCTTTCCAATCAAGGGAAGAGTCATTGATGGCCAAAAAAAAAAGAAGAAAGGGAGAAGAATGGTACTCACAGAGAAGGACCGAGAAACTCCTTCATACAGTTTTTGGTTCGGGTGGAGTCCCTTAAGATTATCCACCTCAATAGGACGAAGAATACCTCGCACCATCTTGGTCAGATCCATGCTCACCTCATCGCCAAAAAGGTTTGGCAAGTCTAAGGGAGCTCCACCAAGGTGAATGGGATCGGCAGAGGAACCGGGAACAATAGGGGGTTGGCCAGGTACCTCGAGCTCCTCCTCCACAGTCACTGTCTGAAGTACATGCTCCTGCACAGCTTTTCTCTTACGGTGATTTAGAGGAACCGGGTCTTCTTCATTGACGAAGGAGGTGGTCTCCTCCCGAGAAAGGGCTGTCTCTCCTTGAGCCTCAGCCTCCTCTATTTCCCTGGCTTCCGCCTCCTCCCGGGCTCGTCGCTCCTCCTGCTCTTGAACCTCCCGGGCTCTCTTCTCTGCCCGAGCCTTCTTTTGCTCTGCCTTCTTCTTGGCATTTGCCTCAAGTAGACTTGCCCTGATCATGTCTTCTTCGGCTGCATCAAAGGATAACAAGTCAAGAAATTAACAAACAAGATATCATAAAGAGACTTAAGGAAAGTAATTTACCAGCCTGTGATCCGGCCTGGTCAAACTCGTCTATTATCTGGTCGACAGGGTCTTGAGGACGAGACCCAATCCCATAATACACCAGGTTATCCCCCCCAATTAACATCGAGGACAGGAAAGATTGGCCTTATATCACGTCCCAAGCCTGGGTAAAGGGGGGAAGGAGTTTTTAGTCTCTAGGGAGCTCGGGTTGCTCGGGAAGAGAGGATACAAAGCCTATCTCACAGGTCGGGGGGGTTGGAAATTGTAAAAAGAAGAATTTGGTCTTCCACCCCTTCAAGGAGGAAGGGATGTCTGTCAAAAATCGATATTTCATGCGAGCCATGAAAGAAAAGACATTGTCGTTAAAACGGGGGGAATAAAAAAGTGAAAGATGGAGGAATTAATAAGTAAATTCTTCATACAAAACAAAATGAAGGTGGTAGCCATGATCCTGAAAGCTTTGGGATGAAGGTGATTTATAGGGAGCCCAAAGAATCGGGCAATCCCTTCGAAAAAGTGATGAATTGGGAACCGGAGCCCACTCTTGAGTTGTTTTAGGAAGAAGGTTTGGAAACCCGGGGGAGGTGTATCCGGGTGATCTCCAGGCTTAGGAATTAATATTTTGTAACATGAGGGAATATAGCCTACAGACCTAATTTCTTCTAAATTACCCGGGCGAAGAGTAGAAGTCACAGTAGAAAACCACAAGGGCCCTGCTATCTTGTCTTTCCCTTTTCCTTGGGTGCCAGTAGGCCAGGAGAAAGAAGATGCTTTGGGTTGAGGAAGGAGTCGGGAAGAAGGGATGGGGATACCTATGGGAATGTGGACGGAAGTTTCAGAAGGAGTCGGGGAGTTCTCTTCCGACCGACCCTGGGCGTTTTGGCCAGAAGTGGAAGAAGTGGAGTTTGACATGACCAAGAAGAAAGAGTTAGTAGAGAAGAAAAGACTTACTGGAAAGTGAAACGAAGGTGGCGACTGATGGCTGGTAATCGCAGAGATCGCCGGAGAAGAGGGTAGCTTGTGGAAAAGCTCGAGAGGGAAAATTGCAAGAGTTTGGCCGCCTTTTTGATTTTGAAAATGATTTTTGAAAAACTCCTGTGCTACTATATATAGGGGTAAGAAGTTATCTTGATCGTCGATAGGAGGACACGTGGGCGGCTCAGATATGCATTGGAAGTTGTACCAGGCAGTCGAAAAGACAAGCGCGAGATTCGAGGCGACATGATGATTTATCTTCTCGGAATTCGAAAAGTTTCTGACAGCTTTAATGCTAGGGCTTACGTCAGCATTGATAGGGTGACATCATCCCTCTCATCTCGGGTAGATTAAACGACAAATATTTTTCCTGACCGGGCGCACGAGACTAATCGGGACAACGAATACGACTCTAGCCCGACTATTTAAGGAAGGAGTGATGATAGTACCCGGGATGTCCCGGGCGCTGCCCGGGTCAGGAGGATGGATTATTCCCGGGTCAATAAGATAGTCTGTAGAAATCTGGATCTCGAACTGCCCGAGACATTGGGAGTGACTTGATAGGAAATATATGTGAAGAGGTCAGTCGAAAGGCCGGGCTATTAGAACACACGGACTTAAACTTCCCGGGCTATGAGATGCCCGGGCTCTCACGTAAATGCCCGAGAAGCACTTTTACCCGGGCCACTCCGATAAACGTGCCACATTTAATTACGCCGACAAAGTAGGGTGTGCGCGGCCAACCTATCTCTGACACCAGTGCAAGTGGTTGACAAAATCAAGTAGGCTGGATGTGACTAGTATGAGATTTGACATGTAAGAATAATAGGGTATAATCAGCCACCCTACTATAATTAATGCTCCAACACAAAGAGCGAGGTCATCATTGCATCTCCCACTATAAATATCAGGTTCACTCTTTGCATTTACTCTCTATTCAGTTATTAAACACACATATTTATTGTGCATTTAATGCATCTTCCACACCAATTTCACAACCATCATTTGGTTACATTGGTTTTTTGCTTGAGTTCTTCACTGACTTAAGCATCGGAGTGGTCACGCCGGACACTCCTCCGGCGTCCATTCACGTAGTTACCTTCTTGGTTGCAGATGTTCACATCTATCCCGGGAAGCAAGCTGTTAATCCAGACGTCTTACTCTTATTTTTCCCAACATCTTGATAGTAGATTCGGTGGAGCACCCGACCCGGCTCACTCATTTTCACCTAGGATCACTTCAATACTCGTATAATTTTGTATGATTCAAACTAGGTTCTAGCCAACTCATGAGTTTTTCATGCCAGTTTGAAAATATATCAATTATATTCGAAATTATAGAATCGATCCGAACTTGAACACGTTCAAACTTTTATTCTAGAATAATTTGACCACAAATTATTTTGTTTGATAGGGTGTGATATGTATGTGGAATTAAATATTTTATAAATATAATTTGATTATATAATAAATAAATATATTTTAAGTTTTTCAAAACTGAATTTTCAAAATTTTAATTAATTAAAGCTACAAATCTATCTCAAATTTTAACTTTAAGTTATATATATTTTTAAAAATAATTCGATTCAATTTGTTTGCACCATTAATTTAAATTATACTGGATTTGAAGACGAGTCAAACTTTTACAAGACATGTGCTAAAGATTTATTTTATCCAAGATACATATATATCCATGAGACAATATCTTGTGATGCTCCCAAAATTTTGTTCCTTCATGTTGGTGGTTTAATCATTTTATCTTTGCCTAAAATCCATGAACAAACCGGTTAAAGGGTATTGGGATTTCTCTCGACATGATCTCTCCGATACTTAAATGATTATATAAAAGTAGAATAATTAGATAATATAAGTGAAACGAGATATTATCATCAAAATAATATTGTGGTCTTTAATTTAGAGACTGATACAATATTTCGGTCTCAAATTAGAGACCCACACAATATTACGGTCCCAAATTAGAGACCAACATAACATTTCAGTCTCAACTTAGAGACCTTAACAAAAATTTGATCTCCAATTTGTGAGTATAATAAAAAATCGAGATACAAAAATAATTTTAAATTATAAACGTGACGAAAATAAATTTAGCGACATATATTACTAACTTCGGTCTCAAAGTTGAGACCGAAATTACTGACGGTCTCAAATTCGGTTACAAATCTCCGTTTCTTTTGTAGTTTTACATGATCAATAATATCTTAGTCTCCTTATTCTCCAGCTATTTTTTGAGCTGAATAGAAAAAATATATTGATATATCGCATTACATGCAAACAATTATTTTAGGAGCATGGAGTATTTTTATAATTCTCGAAGAAAATTATGTAGCTATAGTAGTAACGTAACAAACTCGGAATTTAAATCTTCTTTTTTAAAAGTACTTGTTCATTTATAAAAATGGTGAGTGAAACCTTGATACATACAGCAAAAAAAAAATATTGAATTTGTTTTATATATTATATTTGGAAGAAAAATGTGAATTTTGGAGAAAAAATTGATTTCAAGTGGATGAATATGTTCATCAAGTAAGATGGAGTCTCCAATTGTATAACTCAAGTAAGTTGTGCACTAAATATATTTGTTCGGTATTTAGGCACGGGTTTCATGAAGTAGGATATTTCACTGGATCATGCAAAATTTGCTTTTTGATTTTATTTTTATTCTGACATATTCTGATTGGATTAATTGTGAAATTGATTAAGATTGTTAAAGTAGAACCAGAAAAAGCCATTCTTCTAAAAATAAAAATTCAAGTAGAATATTATTACCCTATAAATACCATTTTAAAATTTAATGCCAAAAGACATATGACCAAACTTATATATATGTTCTTAATATTTCATTTAACAAAATAATTGTAATCTATTTTTATTAATCAGTTAAAAAATATTAATTAATTTAGTTTTAAATAAACATAACTTAATTTTTATTTTTTCATAAAATAAATTGTTTGTGCAACCGTTATTTGATGTAATAGAATAAATAAATATCCATATAAATTATTCGAATCCCGTAATACTTTAGAAAGTCCAAATGTTTGAAAATAAGTTGTTGGGTTCTTCCATTGATATGTTTGGTCATGTGCCAGTCATGATACATCCGTGCAATGTCATACATATTATCTACAATAAATGATGTAAATTCTATGCTGTGTTATATTTTATACTACAAAATATAAATTTTTATAATTGACCCTTTATTTTAATTGTTTAAAAATTAAATATTTAAATACATAAAATATATATATATATATCACGTTATATTAATGGCCAACACATATATTGCATAAGCATAATATTAATATATAATATATATAAAATGTTTTTATATTATAACTTTTAATCATATATGATTTATTTAGTTTAAAAGAAACAAAAATAACATAAATATTTATAACCCATGGACGCATCTTTATGAGCATTCTTTTGACCGCTTAGAAAAAAGCGAAGAGCAGAAAAATCTCACACAAAATACACCTAGTGAGTGTGAAAAGGACAACGTTAATTAGAAAAATAAAAGAGAAGCCAGACTTCCAAGAAAAAGCAGGTCACATTACCCGATTTTTTGACATTTAATTTTCATTTTTTTTCTCGAGATTTGCATTTATTGTCAGTACATTGTTGTTGCGAAATTAATGGCCAAATCGACACATACTTTTATCCACTCCACATTTTTGCACCTATATTTACACTGATAGCCACTTTTGCCGGACCATTCACTCTCCTTTCTCGAGAGTAGTTGTTTACAGTAGTGGTCTATTTCACGTTGCCTCGTCGAGGATTCTGTCGACGATTCTCAATCTTTTTCTTTGTCTTGTACGATTGTGGAAAAAAATAGTATCCATAGATTTCTAATCTCTTTTCTACACTTTTCGGATTGATTCTAATCCCTTTTCAACACAAGTTTGTTTGTCTTCTTTAGTCTTTACTCATATTTATAGGTGTATTTGATGCGCTTTGTACTCCCTTTTTTGGGGGTTCTCTTTTCTAAGTGTTGAGAAGAAGAGAAGGGTTGTTTCACTGAGGTAAAGGGAGCCTAGAGATTTATGTCGGCAAGTTTTGATCTGGCTGCTGCTTTTGGGGCTCTGTTGAAGCTCTGTTTCTCGGCAGTTTCTTCTTTATCTGCTCCTTGGAGCACCCACTCTTTCTTCCCTACTGTTTCGATGTGTTTCAGGCCCAAAAGGTAAAAGCTTGCTTCCTTAAACCCTTTTGGGTTTCGGTTCTTGTTTGTGTATTTCGGAGCTGGTTTTGTGTTGTTTCTTTGGGGTTTTAGTTGACATTTTTTTGTGGGTTTTATATGTCTGTGTGGCAGGACTTCTTTTGGAGTAGAGTGTTTTGGAGGTTATTACATAAATCGGTTATTTAATCCTTACCGTTTTCCAGTGGTTCGATTATTTCAAACTTCACGAGCATAGAGCCTTTTTTTATTTCAAACTTGCGACCATAGATTTTTCCTGTTACTGTTTTGATTTAATTTTGAAAGACACCATTTTGAGGGTATTTTTTGGAGTGATTATTGAGTGATTGAGTTGAGCTAAAAATGCCGGAGCCTCGGAAAACTATCGCATCGGAACAAGAAACTGCGAGCAGAAGATTTAGGAACAAATCAGAACCCATCCCACCGGCGAGGATTGTTCGAATTGTTTGTAGCGACCCGGATGCTACTGATACATCTGATGATGAGGGAGCCCGTGAGAGGAAAATTAAGAGGCTCATTCGGGAAGTTCGCTTCCCTGTTGAAGACTTTAATCGAGCTCCGAAAGTTTCTGAATCAGAGGGCTCAGTCCAGGAGAGCAACACCGGGGAGAAACATCCCAATAGGAAACGAGTACACCCGATGCGCCCGAGCCCTGTTATTGGAAAATATAGAGGCGTTCGGCAGCGTAAATGGGGTAAATGGGCTGCTGAAATCCGGGATCCGATTAAGCATAAAAGGGTCTGGTTGGGCACCTACAATACGGCGGAGGAGGCATCGAGAGCGTATGAAAGTAAAAGAATGGAATTCGAGGCTCTGGCTATTAGCACAGAGGTTTCTGCTAGCAAGAATTTGAATGATGATGGAAACAAAAATGTATTTTCTAAGCAAGATGAGAACAAGAAGCGAGAATCTGATATAGCTTATGTATCCGAGAACTCCAGTTGCTCACACCCATCTCCATCTTCCGTGCTCAAAATGGAGTTGGCCTTGGGTTTTGGAACTGAATACAAAGATGAGAATGAGCTTGCGGCAGAATCTTGTTATCTTGGACTAGCAGATGAGGAAGTTATGGCGATGTCACAAATCGATGTGGAGATGGACATGGATTTCGAACTCGATTCACTCATGGTGTGCAATGATTTCATGGTGCCGTTGGATGAATTCGTTAGTAAATTCGAGGATCTTCCAACTTATGGATTTCAGGATGGGGATCGATGTGTTGAGTTACCGGATTTTGACTTCGATTTCGACTTTGAGGCTTGTCGTGAAGCACTTGAATGGATAGACGAACTGCCAAGCGGAATAGACCGAACACCATCCGTGATGAATGGAACAGCCTACAATATTGCGTGCCCTTGAGTTTTGCAGCTGTTAGATACATATTTATTATTTATATTAATTCTTATTGTTAGAATTAGCATCGTATATTATTAATTTGAAGGGAGTGTTCTTTCAAGAATAAAAGAATTTACACTGTCGAGGGATTTTTCTGGAGCAATGATTTTGATCGTGGAGAGAAATTTTATTCGAGGAATTGAGATATTGAGCCTTTGGGTTTTCCTATGCTATTAGAGCAGTCCAAAGGGGGCTTCATTTTTCTATAGTTTACTCGCAATTTTGGGGCCTTTTTTTTATTGCAGTAGAAGATGTTGTCAACTTTTAATCGTTTGTTTGATTTTACTTTTGTATGCTTTGAATTGTACTGCCGATATTAACGATTGGAATGTTTGGATTTCACGCTCTAGATCTAGCAATTATAGTTAGAGTAAAAGAGTAGGTTTTTTGTAAGATGGTCTCACACCGATATTCACAATAAAAAGTAATACTCTTAACATAAAAAGTAATATTTTTTCATGGATGACTTTAATAATAGATCTGTCTCACAAAACACGATTCGTGAGACTGTCTCACACAAAGTTTTACCTTATACTTACTAGTGGAAGATGATGTACAAATGATATAAATGAAATGATAACATGAACATAAAATTTTAAAATGTTAGTTATTGATCAACTGATATTAAATAATTAAATGAAATTATTTTTAATTTAAAAGAGTTGTGTTTGATTTAAAATAGAAAGTTTTTTTTAGGGTTTTTATTTTTTTTAATGTGGATTGAGTTGATTTTTTAAATGTGGATTGAGTTGATGAGGTTTTTAGTTAGATAACGAGTATAGTTTTTATGATGATCTATTTATTTTATATAATAGATTAAATAATATGTTTTTTGTTGAACGGTCTCACATATATCTTTATTCATAAAACAAACTCATAATTTTTTTTAAATAAAATTTAACATAAAAATAATATTTTTTATTGTTGATCCAAACAGAGGAGATTCGTGTGACAAATAGACTCATGAAATCCTGTTAAAAAAAATTTTTGTGTATAGGACTATGGGGACAAAATTATTTGCTCTACTTGATGGCATAATAATACAGATAGAGTGAGGTGCTATTTTGTCATAGTATAAAACACCCAAGCCAAGTGTAACAGAAAATTCCGTCTCTTTCTAGTAGGTGTTGTATATATCTTTTGGGATTTTGTCGTCTCGTGTTTTTTTTGTTGATTTTATAGTGGGGATTGAAAACCACATATTCCTAAAGGTTTGATTCCGTGACTTGTCCTCCATTTTCTTTTGTTTTGTTGCTACATATTCAATGCAATAGAAAGTCTTCCCCTTATTTTAATTTTTATGGGCTGCGTGTGAGTAAAAGTTCCATTTGACCATTGTCTCTACTTGTATATACCATCTAATAATAATAATAAATAATAATAATAATAATAATAATAATAATAATAATAACATATTCTTACAAAAAAAAGTGTGAGGGCTAATCATGCCTAATCCTTCCAAAAAGATAAATATTAATTGTATAACAAGTGAACTTTATTAATTTATACATTTAAATTGGCTGATTTTATTTACACTCTATTTCTATTTTTCAGATTCTACTTGGTATATAAAATTCATTTTGAGAGGAGTGTAGTTAATAGAAAAATGAAGGGTAGATAATACACCTACTTAAGTATTATTTGGACATATTAATGGTTTGATATATTATATATGCAAAGTTGAATCTCTTTTAATATATTTATAGAACATTTGTATATTACGGATATAACAAGATATGACATAATATAGATATAAAATAAAAAAATATGATGATTCTTGAATATGACTGCTTATGTATAAATCTGTATCAAGGCAGTATAGATTTTCACGTCTTTGTGTTTGTGGGGGCGTGGAAGGGGCTAGTATTAGAACGTGGGCAATTTAATTAAATATCCTTATTATTTTAATGAAACGATCCTCGTTTATTAACTTCAAAATTCTACTAATTTTTTTATATAAACATGATTTTGAAAATTTATCCTTTGACCATAAATCGAAATAATTTAACACATAAAATCTCAGGTGCGTAAAATCTCTAAATTGCCAATTAACAAAATTCAACTACAACATTTAACATGATCATACTGACTTCCAAATAAATCATAAAAATCTCTAATAAATCATTAACAAAAATTTTGAAATCTTTTAACTATCAATCTAATGCGAAAAATAAAAATCTTAATATTTTTATTTAGCTTAAATTCGAGCCTTTCGATTTAATTTCCTATTTACTAATTTGTGAAGCGTGTAAATTCCCAAATCAGTTCAAACTTTATTATTTTCTTCCCAAAATTTTATTAAGGAATTTTCATACCTAAATTACCCTTGTGAACCATTAATCGACCCCCGTGGGCCATGGTTATAACCCTTCCTTCCAAAACCCTATACTCGAACCCTCGACTAACTCCCTTGAGACACGGCTCGATTTGATCGAGCCACCCCCGGACCATCATGAACCACACCCTCACTCAAGCCTCCTGGACCCTTTCTGACCTAGCCTAACCCAGCGTACTAGCCCCTAGCCACAATACTAGCCCCTGCGCACTTGCACCAAGCCGCGTGAGTTCCCTCACGTTATGATCGAGCCACCATCGAGCCACCCTGCACCAGCCTCTGACCCGACCCTTGACCTTACTAGACCATGTTCCAGCCCTGTCTCACCAACCTAAGCCAACGCCGAGCCCTTTGTGCACCTGCACGCATGCGCGGAAGAGTCCTTACACTACTGGACTCCTCCTCGGATGTTTTCAAGGAGTCCTAGCCATGCTAGGACTCTTCCTAACATCTTACCACGTCCAGCCCAGTCTCTAGCCCAGCCCTAACCAGGCCATACACTGAACCAAGCCCTTGGCCTAGCCATCTTCCCATCGTTTTTACTAGGAAACCCTTGGACTCCTAGCTATCCCACCTGCAGCCATATTTCTTACTGTCCAGCCATTGTTTCCTCCTTGAACCACCCTTGTTTCGTCTCTTAAATATCCTATGTTGGCAGCGTACTCGTTGAAAATCATAACACATTCATATTTACGTAAAAACTTTCAAAACTTCAGAAATAATCGTCAAAACGTTAAGTAATTTTAACCACAACATTTTCATGCAAAATAAACAAAAAATGCATATTATGGATTGAATGATATGTCAAGGGAGTTTAGAAGCGTGCCTTTGCGTTTTAAAACACTCTAATACGCGATCGTCGACGTGGGGCGCGAGGAAGAACGAACGGGCGATGATGACTCCTTTTTTCCCTTAGTATTTTCGTAATTCAGTGTGTGAAGTGTGTGAAGATTTCGGCTGGTATGGGGTGCAAAAGTCCTAGTTTTTCAATTTTTATAGATTTTAATTTGCATGTTAATGAGCTTGGGTTTTGGGCTTTCAAGTTTAGGAGCAATTGAGCCTACTCATCCTGGGTAAATTAGGCACAATAACCCCTATTTACTTGAAATAAAAAGTTTATAAAATTTAGTTTTCAAAAATAATGCACTTGATATTTTAAAAGTCTCTTGTTTGCCTAAAAGCCGCTTCCCGGATAAAATCGAGCTTGTCTCGTAAACTAATTTGAACTATATCATTTTTGAAAAAATTTATTCATTTTTAATCATATTAATAAGCCTTGAAAATATTTATTGAAAAATATTTATTTTGTCTTGGTCGTCCCCGGTCTCTTTCTCCATCCTATTATCGAATATTCGGGTAAAATCCTTCAATTTCATGAAACCATGCACTTTAAACATTTAAGCATGTAAAATATATAAAATAAGTATTTAAAATCAATTAAGTGAAATAAATATGCAAGTTTAAATCATTTGTATGCATACGGTTTGCGTGGGTTGACTTTTAGACTTTATAATTAATAAAATAAAATATAATAAATAATGATAAAAAAATGTTCGTTTGTCCTACAAAAATGGAGAGGATGTCTTATTTCAAAAAACAAAAAACGAAAGAAAAAGAAAACGAAAAAGAAAAAGGAAAGGATGTCTTCTTGGATTCAAATGTAGGCTTTTTTAAAAATAATATAAAAATATAAAATAATATAAAAATTTTGCAAATTTTAAATCTTTATCGAAGGAGCACAATCCGGATTCAACCGATTTTTTTATTTTGATTAATTTAATTTTTAAAAAAGATAAAGAGTTGATATAGCTGAATCCGTGACAGTCTGTCACAAATTCATCTTTCCAATAGAAGCTTCACACCCACGAATTTAATTCACGGGAATTCAAGTTTGTTGGACAAAGTTGTGCAAACTAAATGTCTAACATTTCTTTTATTTGTTTCATGACCCCATGAATTTAAATCTCATGGTTGTGTTCCCCGTTCAACATCAACTTCTGAGAGAACCGTGATATGATGATCACAACTACCTGAAGTAAAATCTCATTGTCGTGTTGTATTCTATTTGTCTCTCATGCATAATCTTGTTCGGTGGGAAACGTGATATGGTGACATCAAAGTCCCGTGTTCATCTCATAATATGTATGAATTGAATGTACGTCAACATGACATGTAGGTCATTTTTTTATCATTTAAACCCATTGTTCCCAAAACTGTGTTATGACTGGCATGACTTCCTCAAAATTGTAATATCTTACGTTTTGTGACATTAACGATGATTCAACATACAAGTAGAAGCAATCCAATATGAGAAAATCAAACATAAATTGTAGACTAACATCATCTGTGATATATACATGCTCTTCAATGTAATGAGACATCATACTGCTAGAATATTTCGTCGATAATTTGATGCAAAATTTTGATTGGTCGATCCATAGCATGCGATGCACATCGTTCACCAATTGAAAAAATGTAACTAACCATGAGATTTTCATGGGCTTACTTGCGGGGATGTTATATCCAACCGTCTCATCTTCAATGATGACATATACACCTACGTAGAGTAAGAGCTTCACGATATCCATGTCTAAATATATTATAAAAATATATTGGGTATTTATATGCTGTAAAAAAATTTTAAACTAGTAAAAAGAACTTTAATACAAAACTTATTCTAATTAATTATAAAAAAATCATCACTATGAAAAAATCATCACTATAATTTTTTAGATTTAATGTAGTATCTACATCTTTTGAATAAGAATTTAATAAAACTTGAAAACAGGATTTTACTAACATTTCGTATTCACATGAACACTAGAACATATACAACGACATATTTTTTAGTTCCCATTTCATATTTATAAGTATAATTGCATATTATTATTGGTTAAAAAACATATGTTATATATACATTTGCATGAAAAATCAACTAATATTTATAAATATACATTGATTGAGTATCAGAATATTATTTTAAATGTCCGCCAATGATTTCTCGAAGCAAGTATATATATCTATGAAGAAAAAAACATTTACAAAATTACAAAAAATATTTTTTTAGTAAAAGACATAACTCTGCTTATAAATATTAGTTGATTATTTCACTGTAGTAAGTACACTAATATCAACTCATCTGACATATTAAATACAATTTTTTATATTAAAACAATATAATTATATTTAAATACTAACACTGAAAATGAATTTAAAAATACAAATTTCTGTTTATTATCAGTTGTCTTATTATTATTACTATTATTATTGTTACACCATGAATATTGTTAAAAATATAATATTTAACAACATTATAAATATTGGTATAATGCACATCAACAAGATTACAATTATATTAATAAAACTATTGTTCGTTATTATTATTGTTATACCATACTTATAAATAATACAATTACAAAAACAATAATTAGTAAAATTACATTATGAATTTTTTAATACGAACTTCTGTAATAAAATCAACGAATAAAATTAAAACCTGAAATTAATGAAAACTATTATCAAAATATTACAAAATAAAATTATTTCAATATTAAAAAAATTAATAATTAACTCACATAAATTCTAAAAAACAAACTAAGAGTAAAAAGAAATGCTGAAGCTGTGAAAATCGTGTGAATTCATAAAACGCTGTTGTTTGAAAAAGAAACGCTGGCTACTTGTTGATTAAAGAAGTGAAAAAGCTTATCGCATTTTTGAATGATATAGAACATATGACCGTAAATGGACAATGTATGAATCCATAGTTGACATGTTTGAATCTATGACAGTCTGTCACGAATTCCGACACGTTGGATTAATCCAGTCAAATTTGAATGACTTCTTTTTTCAAAAAAAATTAACATTAAATATTAATTAATATAATTTCAGAACAGCAAAGTCCGGATGGTACTACTTTGATAAAGATTTAAAATTTGTAACATTTTTATAATTATTTTTTATTTTTATATTATTTTTTTAAAAAAAACTTTCAAATATATTGTGTTGTCTTTGCTAGGGTAGTTAGGCTCTTTCTCGTCCTTGCTAGCTGTATTGCAAATTCCTGCCCTCGCCTTCGTAATAATACCGTATTACAACAATTTTGGATATCTTTTTCAAACACAAAGTAAATATATATATATATATATATATATAAATGCCAAATATGTATCAATATGGCCCCATCTTGTCCGACGTGGTCGGTTCAAAGTGAGTCAAGTAACTCAAATATTTATTATTTAACGACTTTCGACAATTAAAAGTTGATATTACAGTGTTTTGGATTCAACTACCTACAACAACTTACACTTTGTTGGGGATCGATGTAGAGTTTAGAGGGGGGTAAATAAACTCTTCTCCTTTGATGATAAATTGTGCAAAAGGTGCTAAAATTTTGTTATAGATTGTAGTTGTTCATTGTTCAATAGTACGTCCAGCAGATCACAGATGAAAGTGCGGAAACAATCTGATGGAGTAAGGTAAAAAATAGTAATAGCAGTAGATAGTAACACAGTAGTTGTTTCTGGAAGTTCGAAGATAAAATCTTCTACGTCTCCCCTTCTTCTGTTTCCAGAAGGTATCACTAAAAGACTTTGGTTTTACAGTACATACTTGTACACACCCACTTCAGCAGGGCTTATCTATTGCCTACTGAAATTCTTAGCAACTCGATACAATAGTTCAATATAGCAATGTTCTGGAAAAGACTCTTGTCCAGTTTACAAACTTGTCTTTTCCAGTTTACAAACTTTTCTACAATATTATAAAGTTTTGCTTGAAGAGATGAAGAAACAGCAGTACAAAATGATCTCCAAAGATCAGATGTATAATATGATGCGTGTACTGCTATTCTGCAATTTTGAGCTTTTGAAGATAATGGAAATTTCGCGGTTGCTCAATGTATTGTTGGATAGATAAGAATGATCAGCCTATTTACCTAATTGGTTTTGATCCATATATATAGGTAACTTGAGTCCAACGTCTATAATCAGATATTGTCTCCTGTCCTCTGATACAATCAGCTTTATTACCGAAATAGGTTCCTGCATAAGAGTTACAGAACAATCAGTCATATTTTATACTAAAATCGGTAAAGCGTATTAAATGACTTAGTATAGCATTTAATGGTGCAATAAATGCTTGGTACTAGATAAGATAACGGTAACAATTAAGATTGAAACGATCGAGTAAAAAGCCGTTAAGTGCTGATCCGTTAAGTATTAACTGAGATACTGCTTTTGTTAGAGCAACTTAAAAGCTATTGTTTTGCATAATCTTCTGGTTGATATTATACCTACTGGTTTTAATACTTATCACCACAATAAAGTTAAGTCTAACAATTTCCCCTTTGTGGTGATGCCAAAACCTGGAGGTTAGTAGCCAACAGATAGTAACTAAAACCAGATGATTTTGTAAGTAAATAAGCATTTCAGACAGAGTTTGAAAAGAAACAGTAAAAAAAATTCAGTCATCTATTCCAATATCTCGAAACAGAGTATCCTCATCCTGAGGATCTTGATTCCTATTAGATGGTTCTCCCTGATCTTCTTGTTCTGCTTGAACTCTTCCTCTTTGTTCTTTTTCCCCCTTTTTGGCATCATTAACAATGACCCGAGTAATTAAATCATCCATGCGTCTAGACAAGTTCTGAATTCCATTCGTCAACATTTCAAGATATGGAGCCTGAGTAGAAATTTGTTTATGAAGAGTAGTAAGAGATTGAGATTAAGACTCAATCTTGGCATCCATAGATTGCATGGTGGTGGAGAACGAACGAATAAGTGCATCATGATCAGTGAGGCGTTGAGAAATATCATTCTGTCCGAGCATGATAGTACTGTAACCATTGGAAATGGACTGTCTAAACACGATGGTCTCAGCATGCATTCTGCTCACAGATTCTCTCGTGTTGAAGATTTCCTTTGATATACGGTCTCGAAAGAACTGAGAACCACTTACTTCTGTGGCATGTTCATTAGATAGTTTCCGAACTATATCGGAGAGATTATTGAGATTCTTCTGCAGAATATCTATCTCCATCTCGATATTGAATGGTTCTAGTTCTGGTGACGGAGTCCTTTCAATTATACGTTGCCTTATTTCAGCAAGGCGATCATCATGAGCAGTTTGTTCAAGTGTGGATAATGCTAATGTAGTAGAAGGTTGAACTTCTAGCTGAGCAGAGGAAGTGATAACATCTGTTTGAGCAGCAGAGGGGCCAGGTTCAGCAATGGTTACTTCTGGATCAGTAGGGAGGAGTGGTGCTTGAGTAGTGTCCTTAGCAGTAGAAAGAGCAGTGTCTTCAGCAGCAGTAGATACAAGAACCGTGTTGACATCAGGTCGAATTTCTTCAGAGATTTCCAGTGATTGTTTGGTGGAAACAGGTTCAGATTGTTGAAGCAGAAGAGCTTTCATTTCTGCTTTGTATGCAGCAGAGAAGTTCTCTAGATCAGGCAATAATGAGGAAGGAGCAGCATCTGATTTGGCCATGGTTTGATCTGCTGGTGGTACAGTAGAAGATGTAGGAACAATTGATTGAATGACTTCTTCCACTGAAGCCAGTTCATGAACTGATAGGAAGGATAAAGATGGAGTAGGCTGCTTCGTCGTTGCAGGAGTATTGGGAGCTTGAGCTTCTGGTGAAGCTGGGATCCGATCCTCATCTGTCTGATTCTGAGAAAATTCAGGAACAAAGCCTACAAGATACTGAGTTGACTTTCCAAAAGCCTGTTCTTGAGCGAGAATTAACTCATTCATCTGTCTCAATTTCGCAGTCAGAATGTCGATAACTTGTTTATCTTGAGCAGCAGTGGAAAGCATGGGATCAAAATTTGATGCGAGGGTTTTCAAAACTGATGTCAACTTTTGACATTTCAGTTGCTCAAGGACGTAACTTCGTCGACGCATGGCATCGATTACATTCTTTTTCTTTGTCAGTTCAAACACTCTCATCTCGGCTTGCATTATTTTCTGATAGGCTCCTTTCGTCTTGAAGTAGGAAAACGGATGAAAAACTCGAACTTTATGCCATTCATCAAAGAAATTTATGTCTTCTCTAGCAGAGTCTTCGATATCTGTTAAGTGAAGTTCAATACAAGTTAGGACCAATGACTTGGCTCCATGAGATTTTGGGTCATCAATTAGCTTCCCTTTTCCCTTATCAGAAGATGAAATAGGCAGTACCGGTCGGAAAGCAGAGGATCCTGAAGCAGGTTCTCGAATAACAACCCCAGAGGTGGGTCTAAATGTTGATGCAGTGGTTGATGCCGTAGCAGTAGAAGTTGTAGCTGGTCGATCGACATCTTCTGGTACAGATGAAGTGGCTTTAGGAAACACTTGTCGCAATGGAACAGTATCCACGTCAGCAATATCAAAAGTTTTCTTGATGCGGAGAACAGTGCAATACTTCTTCGTCTTGCTGATACCAGAAGGTGTGGATTTTGAAACAGGAGCAGCACACTCCTCAGAAATAGTTTTATCAGAACCAGTGGTGATAACCAGTCTTTTTCTCTTTATTTTCTTTTGAGGTACCATAGTCTCAGCTTGAGCATCTCCTTCTTCCTTTTTCATCGAAACAAATTCAGCCACAGTTTGCTTTGGTCGAAGAGCAAGCACGCTGTCAGCGTCTGTCATAGTGACATAAGAAACATCCTGTTCAGTGGTGAACAGAAATCCAGCATCCTTCAACATCTGGCTAATTTGAACAGCAAAACCAGAACTCTTCCTGGTAATCATTTCTTTCATTATTCGAAAAAAAAGCGACTCCAATCCATCTTAATCCCTGAAGTGATAGCAACCATCACTTAAACTTTTTTTTTGGTCAGCTTATCAAACGTACCGGCCTTGACCAATAGTGCCTTAGCGACAATGTCAGCAAGCACTTGACTATTCTATTTTCAGAAGTTTCTTGAAACAAGATGGAGATACTTCTTCTCCAGAAGCTGAGAAAGTGCAGAGAGCTGCTGACATCTCCTGTTTAGAAATATCAGAAAGTTCAGAGGTACCTGAGTAAGGAAGGAAGAAGGTCGATCCCAAGAGTGCGGCGTCAATGGAGATAGATGCATCTCCCTGAGATATACAATTTTCCCTTCTTCCACAGTTGCCTTAGCATAAAATTCCAGAAGAGCAGTTTTATATATTATAGCAGGTGCTTCTAAGAATTGTCGGAGTCCCGATTTTTCAATGGTTTGAAACATCTTCAGGAGATTTTCATCCTTGATAGTAAGGACAGATGTGAAGTTAACTTGGTAAGCATTCAGGATGTAAGCTCCAGCCGTTTCGTTTCCTGTAAAGAAACTAGCTTCGAAGTAGATTGTGAGAGTGTGATGTCCAGAGAAAGCAGTAGTTAGAGAGTAAGATTCTGGAAACATAAAAAGTGACAAGTAAGAGTAATAACGGTTAAAATTCAAGAGAATGTACAGCCGTAAATGTAAACATAAGGACACGTGTCAGTATGTCTATGGTTGCATATTTGAATATTTTAGAACGTGTTAGATTGACCAATGATTTAAAATTTTGAAATTTATTGAAAAGAGCGGGCTGTCCAAGCGGTTATAAAAAATCTGAAGGAGGTTTGTCATTTTATGATAACGTCTGCTGGAAGTTTCAAAGTACTGGAATATGTGAGCACTTTGATAAAACCAGTAGACTCGTTGTTTTATCGAAAAGACAAACCATCCTTTCTGCTTCTGACAGGATAAAAATGTTAGTCTGAAAAAGACGATACTGTTCCCCCTCGATTAATGCGACTAATAAATGCAAAGATATGATATCTGAGGATAAGAGGAATGAATCTTGGTATTCGAGTAACCAGATCGCCCTCTCTTCAGCTTCCCGTGACTCTATATAAGTGCCTGCATGTTCACAAACCAAATCATTCAATCTTTTTATCAAACCAATACATATGATAGGTGCAAGGGATCTCTCGTAGTCTTCTCCAGAGTCAGAATCAGCGGAGGAATTCCAAAGACTACTTCCAGCCTCTCGTAAGCAGATGTTTGAAGACATCCTTTTCCAATACATTAGTACTGACAAGACCCAAGCTTGCTGGAGTCTTACAAGACCCAAGCTTGCTGGAATCTTTTCGAAGAAGACCATCCTTTTCCTGCTGAAGTACTTTTCAATAAGAAAAGTACTTCAAGCTGCTGATTTTCAACGAAAGTAGTAGATAAACTCAATGTAATGCTTCTGGTTTTATGAATAAAAAAGAATCTTATTTTGGCATGTTCTGTTTATCTACTGCTTTTATTGAAAGAGTGATGAATAAGTTTGAGTAAGAAAAACTCAGTCTGGTAAATCAGTAGATGCTTCGAGTGACTTGAGATTATTCAACTTCTTCACCATTAATTGTAACCTGTGTAAAACAACAACAAGCGACAGGCTAACAGAATTTCAGAATATCAGATTCAAGTAATTCCGATGCTTGCAGTAGTACGCATGTCTTTTTATCCTTCTGCAGAGTTATCACAAAGTTGATAAAATAAACCAGATGATATCATAAAATCAAGTTAAGTCAATTAAACCCAAAATATTTCGAAAGTAAGAAAACTTATTTTCAGGCAGAGGTTTAGTAAAGATGTCTGCTGCTTGTAAATCAGTAGAAATATATTCCAGACGAATGTCCTTCTTCTGCACATGATCTCTTATAAAATGGTGTCTGATGTCTATGTGCTTCGTTCTGGAATGAAGTACTGGATTTTGCGTGATTGCAATGGCACCGGTATTGTCACAAAAGATAGGTGATTCAGAGGCCTGAATTCCATAGTCTTTAAGTTGTTGTTGCATCCATAGTATTTGAGCAGTAGCTTCCAGGCGCAAGGTATTCTGCTTCTGCAGTAGACGTAGCTATGGAAGTCTGCTTTTTACTGAACCAGGAGATCAGCCTATCACCAAGGAATTGACAAAAATCACTTGTGCTTTTTCTGTCTAGTTTGCAACCTGCGTAATCAGCATCTGAATATCTAATAAGATGGAAAGATGAATCAATGGGATACCATAAGCCGACATTTTGAGTTCCCTTTAAGTACTTCAGAATGTGTTTAGCAGCAATATAATAAGATTGCTTAGGGTTTGATTGAAATCTTGCACAAATGCAAACAGCAAATAATATGTCAGGTCTACTGGAAGTAAGATATAACAGTGAGCCAATAAGACCACGATACTGAGTTACCTCTACTGGAATTCCACTTTCATCTTTATCAAGCTTGGTGGATGAGCTCATTGGAGTAGAAGCAGCAGAGCATGCTTCCATACCAAACTTTTTCAGAAGCTCCTTAGTATACTTAGCTTGATTTATGAAAATTCCAGTATCAAGTTGTTTAATTTGTAATCCTAGGAAGAATGTTAACTTTCCCATCATGCTCATTTCGAATTTATCCTGCATCAATTTAGCAAACTTCACACATAATTTGGGGTTAGTTGACCCAAAAATAATGTCATCGACATAGATCTGAACCAATAGAATATGTTTATTCTTGACTAGAGTAAACAAAGTTTTATCTACTGTCTCAATTGTAAAATCATGACCGACAAGAAATTGTGAAAGAGTGTCATACCACGCTCTAGGTGTCTGTTTTAGACCATACAAGGCTTTGTGTAATTTGAATACATGATGAGGTGAAAAATGATCAATGAAACCTGGAGGTTGTTCGACGTAGACTTCTTTTTGTAGTAGACCATTTAGAAAAGCACTCTTCACATCCATTTGATAAACTTTGAAATTCTTGAAAGCAGCAAAGGCTAAGAATATTCTGATAGCTTCGAGCCTTGCTACTGGTGCGTAGGTTTCATCATAATCGATTCCTTCTTCTTGTCTAAAACCTTGAGCCACCAGTCTTGCTTTATTTCTAATCACTGTGCCTTCTTCATTTAGTTTGTTTCTGAATACCCACCGGGTTCCAATGAAAGCTTGGTGAGATGGTCTAGGTACTAGAAACCAAACTTCATTTCTTTTGAATTGATTTAGTTCTTCTTGCATAGCTTCAATCCAACTAGGATCCAGAAGAGCTTCTTCAATTTTCTTTGGTTCATCCTGAGAAATGAAAGCAGCATGCATATATTCATTAATCATTTGCCTTCTGGTTCTCAAAGGCGCTGCTGAATTTCCAATGACCAAAGAAGGAGGATGAGATTTTCTCCAAATAAAAGGATTTGAAGGGATTTCTTCCTGATTTGATATGTTTGGATTGATCTCATCTGAACCAGTAGCAGGTTCTAGAGTGTCTTCTGCTGGTACTGGTAAATCTAATGTTTATACTTCTGGTTCCACTATTGGATTGTCTGGTTCTGGATTTTGAACATCTTTAATGCTTGGTTCTATATCTTCTTCACTATCTGGTTTCAGATGAATCATGTTTATCCTGTTACTCAAATTTGACAGATTAGATATTTCAGGAGTACTACTGTCCTAATCGAAGACGACATGAATTGATTCTTCAACATTGAGAGTTCTATTGTTGAAGATTCTGAAAGCTTTGCTCACAGCAGAGTAACCAAGAAATAGTCCAGTATCTGATCTTGAATCAAATGCAGTTAAATAGTTTTTACCATTATTGAGCACAAAGCACTTGCAACCAAATACATGAAAATAAGATACATTAGGCTTACTCCCTTTCCATATCTCATAAGGAGTCTGATTATGCCTTTTGTTGATCATTGTTCTGTTTTGCGTATAGCATGCAGTGTTGATTGCTTCTGCCCAGAAGCGCTGAGAGATGTCTGCATCTGCTAGCATTGTTCTAGCAGCTTCTTTAAGAGTTCTGTTTCTCCTCTCAGCTACTCCATTTTGTTGAGGTGTTCTGGCAGCTGAATATTCATGATGAATTCCCTGCTCATCCAAATACAGCTCAAGTAATTTGTTAGTGAACTCAGTACCCCGATCACTTCTAATTTTAACAATAGAAGAGGATTTTTCATTTTGAATCTTTTTCAGAAGCTTGATCAGAAGGTTACTGGTTTGATCCTTTCCAGCAAGAAATATTACCCAAGTAAATCTAGAGAAATCATCAATAATAATAAGAGTGTATTTCATTCCCCCTAAGCTCATGATAGGGATTGGACCAAATAAGTCCATATGCAGTCATTCCAAACACCTTGAAGTTGATTTATTACCTTTGTTCTTGAAACTGGATCTGACCTGTTTCCCAAGCTGACATGCAGAACAAACATGATTCTTAACAAATTTAATATCAGGTAAGCCATTAATTATGTTCTGCTTTTTGAGATTATTGATTGATTTGAAACTCAGATGATTCAATCTCTTGTGCCAGAGCCAATGCTTATCAGTAAGAGAGGCAAATGAAAAAGTAGGAGCATTAACATGATTTAAGTTCCAAGAAACTCTGTAGGTGTTGCCTTCTCTCTTTCGGTTAATACGGTTGACTCAGCAGAATCTTTAACTGTGCATGTGTGCTTATGAAAAACTACAGAATAACCATTATCACACAGTTGACTAATGCTGATTAAATTATAACAGGGATTCTCAACCAGTAGTACGTCATTGATAGTTATGTTACCATGGATAATCTTACCCTTACCCACGGTTTTACCTTTTGAGTTGTCTCCAAATGTTATCTTTGGTCCAGTACAACTCATCACTTCTGATAGTAGATTTTTCTGTCCAGTCATGTGTCTGGAACATCCACTATCCAGATACCATGTGGTGCTGCTTATTTTAGCTTTGTTTACATGTTCCTGCAAACACAAATTTTAGTATCTGGTACCCAATCCACTTGGGTCCAACCTTATTAGTCCCTTAGGAACCCACATTTGTACAATTTTTGGTGATTTTGTACTTCGGGTATCCATAGAGGTGTGTGCAGCAGAGGGTCTGTTATTTCTAACAGTATGCATCTCAGTATGTTGTTCTTCCCTTCTGTTCCTGTTGTCTAGCCTGTATCTCTTTTGAACAGGTCTAGAATTAAAGTACTGGTAGTTTTTAACCTTCATAGGAGGTTGTTTTTTTGAGTTGAATCTTCTACTAGATCCAGAACCCTGGCCAACTCTTCCCTTAGGTTCAACATAACCCAGACCATAATTCTTTCTTCTGTTCATCTGATATACATTTCTTTCAACTTGAACAGTCGGTACTTCCGGTTCATATGCCACACTAGATTTGACAAAGTGAATAAATTTCCCTTTGCCTTTCTCCAGTTCTGGTTTGGTACTGGTTTCAGAAATGCTTTCATTATTGCTGAATCCGAGACCACTTCGGTCACCGGATTGCTTATGCAATTCTTGCATCTTTTCTATGAAACAGAAGACTTATTCCAAGCATTTACCAGAACAGAAAGCTTCTGATTCTCAGATTTCATTGTCTGGTAATCTGCTTTTACTCTTTCATTCTCGGTTTTCAACTTACTCATCTCTACATTCAAATCATCACAGCTATTCTCTTGCAAGCAAGTGAATTTACTGACTTGATTTCTTAAGTTTAGATTTTTAATCTTAACTTCCTCGAATGATTGAGAAAATCTTGAGTACTCCCCTACCATGTCATGCAATGCTTTAATTAAATCAGTTCGTGTAAATTCGTCAGAGTCGAAGTCGAATACCTCTTCAGATGTTGAGTTTGATTCAACATCTGCCATAAGACATTTAATCTCTTCTGCATCAACTAGAATGACTTTCTGAGTCAGATGACTCAGAACTGGAATCCGCCCATTTAGATTTGCTTTCTTCAGCAATCATCGCTTTTCGGTCTTTTCTGAACTTTTTGTCATTCCTTTTGTATTCTTTCTTCTTCTGGTCTCTTTCTTGAGCTTTGGACAGTCAGCAATAAAATGACCAATCTTTCCACAGTTGAAGCATGCCATATCACCAGATGGTGAATCCTTCTTGAAGTTGCGATTAGGGTTTTGGTAGGCTCGGTGATTTTTCTTCATGAACCTGGAGAACTTTTTCACAAATAAGGACATGGCTTCATTGCTGATCTTTTCAGCAGTCTTTTAAGAAGTACTCTCAGTAATAGTTGCAGGTACTGCTTGTGAGATGCTTGTAGTAGCAGCAGTAGAGGTAATAGTAGTAGTAGCAGCAAGGGCCTTGGTTGGCAGATTTGTTGAGGGCTCTTCTCCACTTCTCACTTCTAGCTCAAACTCATAGGCCTTCAAATCAGCAAACAAGTCGTGTAACTTCAACTTGTTCAAGTCTTTAGAGACTCTCATGGCCATTGTTTTGACATCCCATTCCCTAGGTAAAGCTCTCATCACCTTAAGTGCTATTTCTCTGTTGCTGTGTTCTTTTCCAAGGGCAGTGAGTTCATTAACCAGGCTGCTGAAACGTTCATCGAACTCATTTAGAGTTTCACCAGCCTTCATCTTTAGATTTTCAAACTTCTGCATTGCTACAGACAGTTTATTTTCTTTTGTCTGCTCATTTCCTTCACATATCTGAATGAGCTTTTCCCAGATTTCTTTTGCGGTAGAACACATCTTGATTTTGCTGAAGGTGTTCTTATCAAGAGTTTCATACAGAATGTCCTTCGCGGCATTATCAAGATTAGATTTCTTCTTATCTTCGCCGGTCTATTAGTTTCTTGATTTTTCAACCATTTGTGGCGCACCATCAGTAACAGCAATAACTGTATTTGGCTTTAAGATTTTTAATGGTCCATCTGTGATGACATACCACATGTCATCATCCTGCGCTGCAAGGTGAGCTTGCATGCGAATCTTCCAATCATCAAAATCTTCTTTTGAAAACTTGGGAACTTTGCTAAAATGTGCCATAACTGTTGCAAATTTTCAGAACAAGAGAAACCTGCTCTGATACCACTTGTTGGGGATCGATGTAGAGTTTAGAGGGGGGGGGGGGGGGGGGGGGGGGGGGCGGGGCGGTGAATAAACTCTTCTCCTTTGATGAAAAATTGTGCAAAGGGTGCTAAAATCCTGTTAGAGATTGTAGCTGTTCTTGTTCAATAGTACGTCCAGCAGATCACAGTTGAAAGTGCGGAAACAATCTGATGGAGTAAGGTGAAAAACAGTAATAGCAGTAGATAGTAACACAGTAGTTGTTTCTGGAAGTTCGAAGATAAAATCTTCTACGTCTCCCCTTCTTCTGTTTTCAGAAGGTATCACTAAAAGACTTTGGTTTTACAGTACACACCCACTTCAGCAGGGCTTATCTATTGCCTACTGAAACTCTTAGCAACTCGATACAATAGTTCAATATAGCAATGTTCTGGAAAAGACTCTTTTCCAGTTTACAAACTTTTCTACAATATTATAAAGTTATGCTTGAAGAGATGAAGAAACAGCAGTACAAAATGATCTCCAAATATCAGATATATAATATGATGCGTGTACTGCTTTTCTGCAATTTTGAGCTTTTGAAGATAATGGAAATTTCGCGGTTGCTCAATGTATTGTTGGATAGATAAGAATGATCAGCCTATTTACCTAAATGGTTTTGATCCATATATATAGGTAACTTGAGTCCAACGTCTATAATCAAAGATTGTCTCCTGTCCTCTGATACAATTAGCTTTATTACCGAAATATGTTCCTGCATAAGAGTTACAGAACAATCAGTCCTGTTTTATACTAAAATCGGTAAAGCGTATTAAATGACTTAGTATAGCATTTAATGCTTGGTACTAGATAAGATAACGGTAACAATTAAGATTGAAACGATCGAGTAAAAAGCTGCTAAGTGCTGATCCGTTAAGTATTAACTGAGATACTGCTTTTGTTAGAGCAACTTAAAAGCTACTGTTTTGCATAATCTTCTGGTTGATATTATACGTACTGGTTTTAATACTTATCACCACAATAAAGTTAAGTCTAACACACTTGTTTGTATATGTCCCTTCTTGTTGATGTGAAATGTGCTCAAAATCATAGGTTTTTTTTAAATAAAAATAATATAATTTTAAAAAATATATAATAAAATATTACAAATCTGAAAAATGTGTACAAATATAATAATCCGTAACTTCAAAATCCGGATTCATTTTTTTTAAACCGGATTCATTTTTTTAAAAAATGAATCCGGACTTTGAAGTTACGGATGGTTATATTTGCACAAATTTCTCAGATTTGTAATATTTTATTATATACCTTCCACGGATTATGAATCCGTGACTTTCGCCTATTTAAATTGTCCCGAGCCTTTCAAACACATACACATACACCGAGATTACCTTTAGAACATTTCGGCATTTCTTCTGATTCATTCGCCCAACATTTGTTTTTCTTTTCGCTTCGTTTTTTCCTCCACGTTTTGTGGTAGTTAAATTTCTTCTCGATCGGACGTTGTGTTTATAACTTATTTGTTATCGAGAATTGTCGGGTATTAATTTATTTGATTATTATTGAATTAATGTTGTTTTATAATTTATTTTTTATAAAAATGTTTAACATTGACAGGTTATTATATTGTTCGTTGATTTTATCATTTATTTCACACGAGAAAATTTTAAGAGGTAACGTTATTATTTTTGTTCATTATATTTTTTTCGTTGAAATATTGAACTAAATTTGTTTGAATAAATGTTATTATTTAAACAATTAATATTATGAAATTTAGAATTTATTTTTTAATGGGAAAATCTGGAGAAGTGCTGCAAATTTGAACCTAAAATCAACCCGATTAAATCAATTCAACTCGGTTAACAAACTTCAGATAAGGAATAATATTGTTGACGGGGTCGCTAAGATTTGGATAATGACAGTAATTTAAATATCTTTATTTATAGTTTTTAAATTTATATAATAATGATAATAATAGTATTAATTGTGTAATATTTTTTGCATCCACGCTTAAACAAATTTTGAATTCATCGGAGAATATTAATGTATTATGATATTAATGATTTCACTAATCGTTTTTATTTAGATTAATAATGATTGATGTGATCCTGATGAAATGGATGAGCCGGGTCGAATGCTCTACCGGATCAGATCGATAATATTGATCAGGAAAATGAGCTAAGTAGATGGCTTAGATCGTGACCTGCAAACAATGAAAAGAACTTGTGAATGAGCACCGGAAGGGTGTCCGGCGTGGCCACTCCGATGCTAAAGTCAGCAGGTTGAAGACCAAGAACAAAAGAAATATGTGTGAGAATATATGTGTCTGCTTAAGAGTTCAAAGATTTCAGAATCATTAAATGAGAAATATACCTGCTATTTATAGGAGAAAATACGGTAGTTACATTGTTTTCAGTGCCTACCTACTAAATATGTCAAGTAGGCCGCCCATACTTTTTGATGCCTTATATGACACGCCAAAGACATGTTGTTCTGACATATAAGATTGACCATATCCATACACTCGAGTGTGGTACAATTCTCGAGGTAGCCCGGGTGAAAGTTCTCGGGCACTCGCGTGAGAGCCCGGACTCTTCGATCGCTCGGGAGGATAATGTCCCGGGCGTTTCCCTGCCCGGCTTCTGAAGAATCTATCCTGCAGATTGACCCAGATTCAGGCTATCCAATTTTTGTATCCGGTCATCCGTGACCCGGGCTCTTGTGGGGATATCACCACCCATCCCTTAAATAGCCGGGCTAGAGTCATACTCGCTGTCCCGATCAGTCGTGCTTGGATTCTCAAAGAAAAAATAATCAATTTTGATTCACAAAAGCATTGGGGACTTCAAATATCCCAGAGATGGGATGAGGTGCCGGGAGCTCCAATCTCCTTGTCTTTAAAATGAGATGTCGGGGCCTTAAATCTTCTAGGCTTTAGAATGAGATACCGAGGCCTTAAATCTCCCGGACTTTGAGTATTTTGTCGTTTATTATTCTCGGGTAGTCAGGATGATGTCATTATGACGTATGATTTAGCATTTAAAGCGCCGAAAAATCGTCTCGTATCCCGAGGTAATAATGAGCATGTCTCCTCGATATTCGTGTGCGTCCTTTCATATGTCCGCACAATTGCCTAGATGCATCCTAATCGTCCGATCTGATCTAGATCAACGGTGGAGATTAACTCTTTTTCGCCTATATAAAACCAAACATCCCCTTCATATGTTACTTTTCGCAAATTTGAATTTCAAATTCTTCCTCTTCGCGGCGTATAGCTCTCCAGGCTCAGGCGATCTTCCACCACCATCAGCACTACATTCGCACAGTCACCACCTTTCTCCTACCAAACTTGTAAGTTCTCGATTCTCTCTCGAAAATGTCTAATTCCACCTCTTCAACCTTCCGGAGCAAATGTGCGAGGCTCGCCTAGCTTCGATTCCACCGCAATGCGCTCTGATTCTTCCCCCTCTCCTCCCCGTCGTCGTATTTCTACCCAAGCTTCTAAAAAACCAAAAACCCATCAATCTAAATCCTCCACTTCAGAACCATCTTCTTTTAGCCTTTCCCGAGTTTTAAAAAAGAACAAAGGTAAGGGCGAATCCCGGGCTTCTGACCCCTCTTCTACTGAGACCCCGAGGGTTCCTTGGTTCTCCTCAATGAGCAGCACACTGCACTCGAGGGCAGACAAGGAACTCCGAGTTCTGGGCTCAATTCCTTCTACTTTCTCCATCATGATACCTGGCCCTAACGATAGGACAGATAGCCCTCCTCCCGGCTATACAACTTTCTTCCGAGACCAAATTAGAAATGGTCTCCGGTTCCCTATTCCTTCTTTTTTACATTGAGGTCGCCAAGTTTTTTGTCGTACCTATTAACCAAATCCACCGGAACTCCTTTCGTATCACGACCTCAGTCTATGTTCTTTTTAAAATGCACAATTTTGTTATCAACCCCCTAGTCCTTCATTATTTTTTTGTTTGCAGACTGGGAGACAATGCTTTCTCCCTGTCTGCCAGGTTGAATGCCCGATTCCTTGATGACATCTCTTCTTCCTAGAAGAGATGGAAAGGACGATATTTCTATATTCAACTCCCGGCCCCTCTCTTCCCCCTCAACCTGCCCTTCCCCGGGCTTACAAATTTGAGCAATTTTACACCCAAAGCCAAGACTTGGTGTAGGGTCAAAAGTACTACTCCTCCACCCTCATCTCCTAGGAGAATCTTGTGGCCTACGAGTTGAGTGCCCGGGCTGAAGACCCTACTGACCGGGTAATTGATGAGGTGGCTGACTCGGGCGCTCAACCCGGTAATTCTCGATCTCCCCGTTTTTGCATTTATTCCATTTTATTTATACTTTTATTTTGTACTAACTCTCTTTTCTCTTCTAGTGCAGACAACTCAAAGATGCAAGAGGCCTTTGCAAAGAAACGGGCGGATGAAAAGACGACCCGAGAAAGGAAATTGGCGGCCAGGAAAGCTGCTGCTGAGCAAAAAAGAAACAGGCCGAGGAGGTGGCCCAGAGAATTGAATTTGCCCAAGAAACCACTCCGCCAAATCAAGAGGGAGTTGGCCTCCGGGTGGCGACTGAAGTAGTGGAGGAGGATGAAGATCAGATTCCTCTTAGGCAAAGGAAGCGAAAGGCTGTAATAGGCCCGAAACTGATCCTGCTCGAGGAGATCCAAGAAGGCGGACAGGGCACCTCCCAGGCTTCCCAATCAACTCTTCCCCGCCAACAACTCACTGATGAGCCACTACAAGAGCCCCTTCAATCTGAGCAACCTACCCGGGCTAACGTTTTTTTGGAGGGGGCTACTTCAATCGGCATACAACTCCTCAAGCAGATGCTCATTCGTGCTGAGGAGGCTTTTTTGAAAAGTTCTCGACCTGATGAAAGATTCCTAGAGGGCTCGAACCGGTTCTTATCTATAAATTTCTTCTTTCTTCTTTCCTCCCCCTCCTTCTTATTTTTTTTTGCATAGGCTACTCAGATGATGATCTTGGCTTTCGAGGAAGTGGCTGCGGTAGCTACTAAGAAAGGTCAACAAGTCTGGGTTTGTCAAGAACTACTGATACGAATCCTTGTACGAATGAGAAGCAAACACAATTATTAAAATCGAGCCTTCAATTCAATAACGAACAAGAATCGATTAAGTTGTCCCGATCTTTTGAAACAAGTAACGATTTGTGATATTCACCTCTAAGCGATTATAACTTAGCAACAAATATAAACGATAATAACAATCGAATTTCAAACGAACCTTCAAAGAACTTGTTTTGACAATCAGTGCGAAAAACAATCGACAAACGCCACAAAGATGCAATCTTTGATAAGTTTGATTTTGTGAAGAACAAAGCAAAATGCCTTGCAAATTTGAGAGAAACTCCTCAAGATATTTTTTATCAATCTGAATTATTCGTTCCTTCATTGATACAATGCATTATATAAACAATAAAATACAAGAAAAGATGTGTTAAAAGGCTTAATAAAAGTAGATAACAATTTTGACACGGAAGGACGCGCGGATGCACGAGATCACGTGCGGGGGCGCGCGAAGTTCTGCCAAGGCGCGTGGTGGCGCGGGTTTCCAAGCGGGGGCGCGCGCATGGGCGCGCGTGGCGGCGCCACTTGTGGCGCGGTGGCGCACCTGTTCCTGGTTCATGCGCGCGGCTGCGCCGCTTCTGGCGCGGGTGCGCGCTTGCTGCTGTCCTCATGATCATTTAACACTTGAATTACATTCCAAACACTTCCATCATTGTGTCCATGTTCCCCAAGCTCCTCTAATTTAGACACCCCATTTGTTGAACTTCCTTGGTAGCTCACCATGAATCCTTGAAGTGCTTCTTTAAACTTCTTGCTACGTCCCCTAGTTATAGGTCCTTCGGGCAACTCCAACGACTCCCATGCCTTCTTTGGTGCTTGACCAACCACGTTTGCATCATCCTCCCCTTCTTGAAAAGGATTTGTCCTCAAATCTTGATCATCTCCTACATCAAACAACGAAAGATCACTAACATTAAAAGTAGAACTGACATTGTACTCACCTGATAAGTCTAGTTTGTAGGCATTGTCGTTGATCCTTTCAAGCACTTGAAATGGTCCATCACCCATAGGTAAGAGCTTCGAACGTCGCTTTTCTGGAAATCTTTCCTTCCTTAAGTGCAACCACACCCAATCTCCCTTTTCAAAAACCATCTTTTTCCTTCCCTTGTTGGCTTGATTCGTGTATTGTAAATTCTTCTTCTCGATATTAGCCTTAACCTTCTCATGCAAACTCCTAACAAATTCAGCCTTCTTCTTTCCATCCATGTTTAACCTTTCACTCACAGGCAAAGACATTAAATCCAAAGGGGTTAAAGGATTAAAACCATAAACAATCTCAAATGGCGAATAATTTTTAGTAGAATGCACGCTACGATTATACGCAAACTCAACAAATGATAAACATTCTTCCCAATTTTTCAAGTTCTTTTTAAGTATAGCACGCAAAAGTGTTCCAAGAGTTCTATTAACAACTTCAGTTTATCCATCCGTTTGAGGATGACATGTAGTAGAAAACAACAGTTTTGTGCCAAGTTTAGCCCACAAAGTTTTTCAAAAGTAACTCAAAAATTTAACATCACGATCAGATACAATAGTCATAGGCATACCATGCAACCTAACGACTTCCTTGAAGAACAAATCCCCATTGTTTGATGCATCATCGGTTTTATGACAAGCAATAAAATGTGTCATCTTAGAGAATCTATCAACAACAACAAATATTGAATCCCTCCCCTTCTTATTCCTCGGCAAACCTAAAACAAAATCCATAGAAATATCAATCCAAGGTTCACTAGGAACAAGAAGTGGTGTATACAATCCATGTGATTGTGTTCTAGACTTAAATTGTCTACAAGTAATGCACTTTTCACAAACACGCTCAACATCACATTTTATATGTGGCCAATAAAAATGCTCATGCAAACAATTCAAAGTTTTAGCCACACCAAAGTGCCCCATCAAACCACCACCATGTGCCTCCCTTACAAGTAACTCACGAATTGATGACTTAGGAATGCACAATCTATCTTCTCTAAATAAAAACCCGTTATGCAAATAAAATTTGTCAAGTGGACCATGCATACATGTTTCAAATATCTCCTTAAAATCCTCATCCAACAAATACAACTCTTTCACATGCTCAAATCCCGAGATTTTCGACTCCGAGGTAGAGATTAATACGTATCTCCGTGATAGTGCGTCGGCCACTACATTATCCTTACCTTGTTTGTATTTGATTATGTAGGGAAATGTACCTATGAATGCCACCCACTTGGCATGCCGCTTGTTCAGTTTCTGTTGTCCCCTAAGGTACTTTAGAGATTCATGGTCGGTATGAATCACAAACTCCTTAGGCCTCAAGTAGTGTTGCCACATCTCCAAAGTCCTCACAAGCGCGTACAACTCCTTGTCATACGTTGGATAGTTCAATGCTGCTCCATTGAGTTTCTCACTAAAGTACGCCACTGGTCGTCCTCCTTGCATCAAAACCTCACCAATACCTATACCTGAAGCATCACATTCAATTTCAAAAGTATTAGAAAAATCAGGCAAAACAAGTAAAGGCGCATTAATTAATTTTTGTTTAATAATATTAAAAGACTTCTCTTGCTCCTCGCCCCAATGAAATGGAATGTTCTTCTTAATCACCGCTGTCATCGGTGCAGCCAGTGTGCTAAAATCTTTTACAAACCTCCTATAGAAGCTTGCAAGACCATGAAAGCTTCGAACTTGACCAACAGAAGCAGGCGTTGGCCAATCTCGAATAGCACTTACCTTGTCCTCATCCACTTGTATCCCTTGTGAACTTACCACAAAACCAAGAAAGACAAGTTTGCTTGTACAAAAATCACATTTCTTAAGATTAGCATATAAATGTTCAGCCCTAAGTGTTGCCAGTACAAGTCTCAAATGCTCAACATGCTCTTCTAAATCTTTGCTATACACTAGGATATCATCAAAATAAACCACAACAAACTTTCCTATGGGTGCACGCAAAACATGATTCATTAACCTCATAAAAGTGCTAGGAGCGTTAGTTAAGCCAAAAGGCATGACCATCCACTCATATAACTCGTATTTGGTTTTAAAAGCAGTTTTCCACTCATCACCTTCTCTCATTCTAATTTGATGATACCCACTCTTCAAATCAATTTTGCTAAAGATACAAGCACCATGCAATTCATCTAACATATCATCTAGTCTAGGTATGGGATGCCTATACTTAATGGTTATGTTATTGATGCTCTACAATCTACACACATACGCCATGAGCCATGTTTCTTAGGAACAAGTAAAACAGGTACAGCACAGGGTGACATGGACTCACGCACAAAACCCCCATCTAACAACTCACTTACCTGCCGCTGAAGTTCCTTAGTCTCCTCCGGATTGCTCCTATAGGCTGGACGATTTGGCAATGCACTCCTCGGCACGAAATCGATTTGGTGCTCGATTCCCCTCAATGGTGGTAATCCTTGAGATAACTCCTCCGGAAATACATCTTCAAATTCCTGCAAAAGTGAAACAACAATGTTCGGAAGGGATCCGGCTATATCACTTGTGTTAAAGAGAATCTCTTTGTAAAGAATCAACAGAAGTGGATCATGTGTGTGCAACAATTGTTTCAACTCACTCTTTTGGGCCATATATGTTTTCTTTTTGGCCTCTTTCCTCTCAATTTCTTTTTCCTCATTTTCTTTCCTCCCTTTTTTCTTTTGTATGGCTATCTCTCCATTTTGATCTCTCTTTTTTCAGCCATCTCATCTTTTCTTTCAAGGGCCATCTCACTTTTGATTTCACTCTTTTTTTCGGCCTCTTCTCTTTTTTTTTTTTCAATTGGTCCTCCAACACTTGCTTTGGGGACAAAGGAAGTAAAACAATGGGTTCTTTCTTGAGTACAAAAGAATATTTATTTCTAAACCCATCATGTGTCACTTGCCTATCATATTGCCATGGTCTCCCTAACAAAATATGACAAGCATGCATTGGCACCACATCACACAACACCTTATCAACATACTTCACAATCGAAAACGCTACCAAAACTTGTTTGTTCACTTTCACTTCAGCACAGTCATTCAACCACTGTAGCCTATATGGTTGATGATGTTTCAAAGTAGGCAAGCTCAATTTTTCCACCATCTCAAGACTAGCAACATTGGTACAACTCCTTCCATCTATAATAATGTTGCAAACTTTGCCACTGACAAAACATCTAGTATGGAACAAGTTTTCCCGCTGGTTAGTCTCTTCTTCTTTGACTTGGGCATTCATGATACGCCTAGTCACTAACGCCTCACCCACAACTGCCTCATATCCCTCATCAGGATCTTCTAATGCAGGCATCTCATCTTCATCCTCTCCATCATCTCCCTCACTATGAGATTCATACTCCCCATAAGCATTCAACACCATCACTCTTTTATTGGGACATTGGCTAGCAATATGGCCAACTCCTTGACACCTAAAACATTTAATATCTCTAGAACGATTAATAGTAGTTTCAGGTTTACCTTGCACTACTTGCTTAGGCGCCTCCTGTTTAATGTCAGCTTTGGGTTTGACCACTACCTTGCCTTCTTCACGTTTAACAACATTGGAACGCCAAGGTGTTGATATATTCCCAGCTTGAATGGTACGGCCAACTCCTCTCCTCTTGAAATGTTGCTCCACTTTTATCGCCATTTGTACCATTTCATCTAGATCCAAGTAGTGTCTAAGCTCCACTTGGTCTTGAATTTCCCTGTTCAAACCACACAGAAAACGAGCCATAGTAGCCTCACTATCCTCCTCTATATTTGCTCTAATCATGATTACTTCCAACTCTTTATTTATAGTAGTCCTCAACACTCTTCACACCCTGTCTCAAAGTTTGTAACTTTTTAAACATTTCTCTATAGTAGTGATTTGGTACAAACCTCTTCCTCATTACGCTTTTCATCTCAACCCAAGTTTCTATAGGCCTCTCATTGCATCTTCTCTTAGTGGTTACTAATTGACCCCTACAAATAAGTGCATAATCAACAAATTCAACCACGGCCAACCTAAACTTTTTGAGTTCAGAATACTGGTGACAATCAAAAATAAATTCAACCCGCTTTTCCCATTCTAAATAAGCCTCTGGGTCTGACTTACCATGGAACGACGGAATTTTCATCTTAATACTACCTATGTTACTATCTTCCTTATTCCCATCATCGTACCTACCCCGTACGGCTTCTCTTCTTCCCCTACCAAATCCTCTACCTCTTTCGCTCCTACCCCAGTTCTCGTTTTGACTCTCATCTTCTCCTTCCAAATCATATTCATACTCTTCTTCTTCTCCTCTACCCAAACCTTTAGGCTTAGATTTATTTTCGCTAGTACTAACCTCAAGCCTATCCAACCTTTCATATAAAGGATCCAACTCGGCCCTCATCATTCTACTAAAATGCCCAAACAACGCCTCCATTTGAACCTTAGACAACCCCTGATTCGAAATCCCTCCTACCTCCCTCTCCATTTTACTTTCAGATTTTGTACCTGCAAGAAAATGTTAGTAGAAGTAAAAGATGTTCCTCACCCAAATTCTCATAATCACTGCAAAGAAATAACACTCGCACTCAAATATTTTCACTCGAATGTGATAGTTCTCTCAAAAATGTGATCAATCTTTATATATATATATATATATATATATATATATTTTTATCAAACTAACAAGATTCAACTTGTGAACACTTGCAACTGTCTCACTTGGATTGCACAAAGACAAGAACACTAGAATAACACAGATTTGAAAACATAACAAAGGATAACACAGATCTGAAAACAAAAACGAAGGAATAACACAGATCTGATAACAGAACGAAATTTATGTTTTTCTTTTCTTATATATATATTTTTATATATATAGAAAGATTTGACAATAGAAACGAAAGGATACCACAGATCTGAGATCAAAACGAAATTTTAGACAGATCTGAAAATAACAACAACAACGATAACTTACTTGAATCAAACAGAACCAGAAGCTCTGATATCAAATGATACGAATCCTTGTACGAATGAGAAGCAAACACGATTATTAAAATCGAGCCCTCAATTCAATAACGAACAAGAATCGATTAAGTTGTCCCGATCTTTTGAAACAAGTAACGATTTGTGATATTCACCTCTAAGCGATTATAACTTAGCAACAAATATCAACGATAATAACAATCGAATTTCAAACGAACCTTCAAAGAACTTGTTTTGACAATCCGTGCGAAAAACAATCGACAAACGCCACAAAGATGCAATCTTTGATAAGTTTGATTTTGTGAAGAACAAAGCAAAATGCCTTGCAAATTTGAGAGAAACTTCTCAAGATATTTTTTATCAATCTGAATTATTCGTTCCTTCATTGATACAGTGCACTATATAAACAATAAAATACAAGAAAAGATGTGTGAAAAGGCTTAATAAAAGTAGATAACAATTTTGACACGGAAAGACGCGCGGATGCACGAGATCACGCGCGGGGGCGCATGGTGGCGCGGGTTTCCACGCGGGGGCGCGCGCCCGCGCCACTTGTGGCGCGGTGGCGCGTCTGTTCCTGGTTCATGCGCACGGCTGCGCCGCTTCTGGCGCGGGTGCGCGCTTGCTGCTGTCCTCATGATCATTTAACACTTGAATTACATTCCAAACACTCCCATCATTGTGTCCATGTTCCCCAAGCTCCTCTAATTTTGACACCCCATTTGTTGAACTTCCTTGGTAGCTCACCATGAATCCTTGAAGTGCTTCTTTAAACTTCTTGCTACGTCCCCTAGTTATAGGTCCTTCGGGCAACTCCAATGACTCCCATGCCTTATTTGGTGCTTGACCAACCACGTTTGCATCAACTACATGATCAGCTTCAAGGAGATCTTGCTCGGATTAAGAGGCTTCACGAAGAGGAAACTGCCACTCTTCATGCTTCCTTTGAGTCGCCCCAAGCAGCTCTGACCAAAGACCGGGATGGTTTTAATGAAAGCCTCATCGGGGAGGAGGCTCTTCGGGTACATTTTTCCCTTTCTGAAGCCAAGAATAGATCCCTGATGGATGGCATGGAAGAGCAGATGTCCCGGGCAGAAGCTGCTGAGAAGTCCCTGGCTGAGAGTAAACAAGACAGGGCTCAATTGCAGGCCTCCTTCCTCTCTTCCTTGGAATTTAAGGCAGCAGTCGAAGATCGCGCCTATCCTTTAGTTAAGACCGGATTTTACAAATGCCGGAATCAGTTTAAAGAGGCTGGGCTTATACCTGCGGATAGGAAGGGCTTTCCTGATTTTGACTGAGCAATAGCATCACTCCCTCAGGATGCCGAGGAAGGGAAGGAGGACACTGAAGAAGAAGATGAGCCAAGGTCTGATCATGTAGACATAGATTAAAAATTGTAATATCTTCCCTTATGTAACTCGAGCCCTCGGGCCTCTTTATTAATAAAATTCCCTTTCTTTCATTATTATTTAATATTGCCTTGTTAATTCCTCAACATTCGGCTCATAGAATTGATTGTAACCATAAGTATTGAGAATTAACCGGTAAACCTTAATCGAGTAGTCGGGATAATGAACGCTGAACCTGAATAATAATCCTTGTATTGTATGAATAACTAAAGTGCGGATCCCTGGGTTAGGGATCATGTCCCGGGACTTGGAAGTGGTCGAGGTCTAGTGCTCTGAGCCAGGGTACAGAGCCCTGGACTTAGATTGGTCGAGGTGCGGAGCCCCGAGCCAAGGTGTAGTGCCCTGAGCTTTTAATTGTCGAGGTGTGGTGCCCTGAGCCAGGGTGTAGTGTCCTGGGATTTTAATCGTCGCGGTGTGGTGCCCCGAGCCAGGGTGTAGTGTCCTGAGCTTATTAATAACCGGGGCTTCGTACCTCCCGGATGAAGATATAACAACTATATAACATTTCTCTCTGTAAAAATAGATCTTTCATTATACCTTCAAACAAATAATTACATCTGTCAAACATAATACTTCTTTAAATGAAAAAAATTCCAATGTCTTTTGAGAGCATGTCCTTGAGTATCTTCAAGATAAAAAGCTCCTGAGCTAACTTTCCGAGTTATTTTGTAAGGTCCTTCCCACCGAGCTTCCAACTTTCCCACATCTCCTGCTGGATTAACTTTCTTCATAACCAGATCTCCTATTTGGAAGTCACGGATTCGGACTCTCTTATTATATGATTTCAAAACCCGGCCTCTATATGCTTCCATTCGAATTAATGCTTGATCTCTCTTCTCTTCTATAAGGTCCAATTTCATTACCCGAATTTGATCATTATTGTCCGAGTAAGATTCTACCCGAGAAGAAGATTGTCCGATCTCAACTGGAAGAACGGCTTCAGAACCATACATCAGATTGAAAGGAGTTTCCTGAGTAGGTGCCCGGGGCGTCGTTCTGTATGCCCAGAGAATGCTGGGCAACTCTTCCGCCCAGTCTTTACCTTTGCCCTGCAACCTAGTTTTCAAGGCTTGCATGATAATTCTATTTACAACTTCTGTCTGGCCATTAGCTTGAGGATAGGCAGCAGAGGTGAAAGCTTGAGTGATCTTCATCTCCCGACACCAAGATGTAATCTCTCTTCCCTGAAACTGTCTCCCGTTATCCGAGATTAGTCTCCTCGGGGCTCCAAAATCGGCACACTATGTTCTTCCATAGAAACTTTAAGACTTCTTGCTCAGTGATCTTAGCTAAGGGCTCGGCTTCCACCCACTTAGAAAAATAGTCCACAGCTACCAGCAAAAATTTCTTTTGAGCCCGAGCAATAGGAAAAGGACCGACGATGTCCATACCCCACTGGTCAAAGGGACAAGATGCCCAGATAGGCTTCATACGAGTGGCATGGCTGTGCTGAAAATTTGAATGATGTTGACAACCCTCACAAGCCCGGACCACTCCCCGGACAACTCGGGTAGAGTCCTGGCTAATAGTTGGCCACCAGAATCCAGCAAGCATTGTCTTTTGGGCCAAAGATATTCCTCCGAGATGCTCACCGCAGCATCCTTCATGAATCTCCCGAAGGACATAATCCACCTCTCCCGTGGGTAAGAATTTCAATAGAGGTCCCTGAAATGATCTCCTGCACAAGACTTTATTTAAGAGAACAAACTTGGAAGCTTGTCTCTTAATCTTCTGGGCTCGGGCTTTGTCTTCAGGTAATTCATTGTTCATAATGAATTTGATCAAGGGTGTCATCCAGGAGTCCTCGGGTGCTGGCAATGTTTTTTCTTCTGTGGAGAGGATTAGCTGGGAAACATGCAACACTTACCGGGTACTGGCTTCTGACAAAGAAGCAGCCATTTTTGCCAAATCATCTGCTTCATCATTCTCCTCCCGGCGTATTTGTTCAATACTCCAATCCACAAATACTTATGACTGGGCTTTGACGAGCTGTAAATATTTGAGCATCCTATCATCCTTAGCCTCATAAACACCTTGATCTGTTGTGTAATCAACTGTGAATCAGAGCATAATATAATCCGAGAAGCTCCAACTTCCCGGGCCGCTCGGATACCAGCAAGAACAGCTTCGTATTTTGCCTCATTATTCGTCATCCGGGAGTCAATTCTCAAGGCCAGCTTAATTTTTTCTCCCAGGGAGATATTATTACCACACCTACTCCACATCTAGCAAGGCTGGACGCCCCTTCCACAAAAACTCTCCACACCTCCTCTTCATCGGGCTGAACCATCTCGGATAGAAAATCTGACAAGGCCTGTGATTTGATGGCAACCCGGGGCTTATACTCAATATCATATTAGCCCAAATCTACTGCCCACATGATCATCCGCCCGGATACTTCCGCATAATCCTCCCAAGAGGACTATTAGTAAGAAAAATGATTTGATGCGAAAGAAAATAAAGCCACAGTTTCCGGGCAGTAATAACCAAGGCTAGGGCTATCTTCTCTACCTCACTATACCGGAGCTTGGGGCCTCTTAAGGCATGACTGACATAATAGACAGGCTTCTGATCAGAGCCTTCTTCCTTTATCAATATTGAGCTGACAACATACTCTGTAGTAGACAAGTAAACAAACAATTTCTCCCCGGGCTCCGGCTTTACCAGCATAGGAAGCTCTGCAAGATGACTCTTCAAATATCGGAAGGCTTGCTCACACTTTTCATCACATCCAAACTGTTGGGCCTTCCATAGGACTTGAAAAAAAGGTAAATTCTGTGTGCTGATCGGGATATAAATCGAGAAAGAGAAGCAATCCTCCCGGTCAGCTTCTGCACTTCTTTGACAGATTGGGGAGATGACATGCATAATACAGACTTGACCTTCTCCTGATTTACCTCAATCCCTCGGTATGTCACCATAAAGCCCAGAAACTTGCCACTCTTCATGCCAAAGATACATTTGGCCGGGTTGAGCTTGATTCCATAATGCATCAAGGTGGTAAAAGTTTCCTCTAAATCAGAAATGAAGTCAGCAACCTTCTTAGACTTGCCCAAAATGTCATACACGTACACCTCCACATTCCTGCCCAATTTCTTCTCAAAGACTCTGTTAATAAGCCGCTGGTAGGTGGCCCCGACATTCTTCACGAAAGGCATGACAACGTAACAAAACGTTCCTCCCAAGGTGATGAAACTGGCCTTATCTTGATCATCTCTAGCTAGGAGAATTTGATGATAACCCTGGTAAGCATCCATGAAGCTCAGCAAATCATAGTCCGAGGTAGAATCTACCAATTGATCAATCCTGGGCAAGGGATAATGATCTTTGGGGCAAGATTTATTGAGGTCCCGAAAGTCCACACACATTCTTCACTTCTCGGTGGACTTTGGTACCAACACCATATTCGAGAGCCAAGTAGGAAATTAAATTTCCCGAATGTGGCCAGCCTTCAACAGATCTTTCACCTGTTCATCAATAACTTTGTCCTTCTCAGGACCAAAGTGCCTCTTCTTTTGCTTCACCGGGTGAGATCCTGGGAGAATATTTAAGTGATGCTCCGATATCAGGGGTGATATCCCTGTCAATTCCTGCTTGGCCAAGGCAAAAACATTAATATTAGTTTTTAAACAATTAATTAAAATGACCTGGGAGGATGAATTGAGGTCTCGAGCCACCCGGATCTGCTGGCCCGGTCCGATCTCTACAATCTCCTGCTCTTCCTCAGCTACAAAATGTACCTCCCCCTTCTCCACTACTCTCTTCCCTCCCTCATCAAGTCTTGCCCTCTTCGCCCCCCCCCCCCCCCCCCTTCCTGGCCTTACTCTGATCCACCCGGACTGCCTCCACATAACATTTTCGGGAAGAAGGTTGATCTCCCGGAAACTTGATCTTTTGGTGGTAAATAGATGCTACAGCCCTTAGCTCGTTCATGGCCGGCCGCCCCAAAATAATATTATATGATGACGTTGCATCCACCACAATGAAAATAGTCATTACCGTCTTCTTCAGTTCTCCGGCACTCAAAGTCAAGGGCAAGATGATTTCCCCTTCAAGATAAACAGCATGGCCAGCATAGCCAAAAAGTGTTGTTTCCACATTTTCCAGTTGATACCCCTGCAAATCCATCTGTGCAAAAAGCCTCCTTGAATATGACGTTAACAGAACTGTCCGAGTCCACAAAAACTCTCATAATGTCATAATTGTCTACCCTGGCTTGGATGATCAGGGAATCACCAGGGCATCATTGTGGGGCAAATTGACACCCTTTAAATCTTCAGGGCCAAAGCTGATTGCAGCTTCATTCCTCCTCATCCCTTCTACCTCCATACAATCTCGTCTACTTCTTGACTTCCTTGCCCGATTGGAATCTCCTTCAGGGGAGCCTCCTGATATCATCTTTATTAACCTCGCCGCGGGGGGTGAGGCTTTCTTTCTCTCGGGCTCCTGTTCTCTCCTCTTACCGTGGTCACTTCTCGGGGCATTCCTTGAATTTCTCCGGGCGCTGGGTATTGGCTGCCGAGACGTCCAAGGTGTCACTCTCATCCTTTTATTGGATTGACTATGTACCTGGACAGAGGGCGGGACATAATTTCTCTTTAAGGTTTTACAATCTTCAGTATTGTGTTAGCACACCCCGTGGAGAGTACATAATCCATTCCTTTCAGGCCTAACAAACTGCTGAGATGGCAGTAAATCCCGGCTACACTCCTAGACCTCCCGGTCTCGAATAATATTCAAGGGCACATGACGGGAAAAATGCCCCTGGTTACTCTTCCTCGAGCTTAACCACCCGGTCTCCCCTCTCATTCCTCCCTGCTTCTCTTTTCTGCTTATGTGCTTCCTCCATATTAATTTAATTATTTGACCAGGACAACAAATCCTCAAAATCCACGGGCACTTTCTTGGTTAATGAACGAAAAAATTCACTCTCCCTCAAACCCTGGGTGAATACAGTTGTCTGTGTCTCGGTGGCACAAGTAGGAACATTCAAAGCAACTCTGTTAAACCTTCTAATTGTAATCCCTCAAACTCTCCTCCGGGCTTTGCTTTACTTCAAAAAGACTAAATGCAGTCTTTTTGTACTTTTTGCTGCTGCTGAAATGGTGTAGAAACACCTTCTGGAAGTCCTTGAAAGAATTAATACTCTGAGGTGCCAACTCCTCAAACCACCTTTGAGCGGAATCCACCAGAGTTGTCAAAAAGACCTTGCATTTAATTCGATCAGTATAACAGTGCAACATGGTCATATTTTCGAACTTGGCCAGGTGTTCCTCTGGATCCGCATTACCATCGTAATCTTTAACTTTAGCAGATTTGAAGTTCTCGGGAAGAGGTTCCCCGACAATAATTTCAGCAAATGGGCATCCATTGGCAACTGCCCGAGAAAGACTACGGCCCTCCAACTGTCCCTCCAATACCTTCATCTTCTGTCTCAACTCCAACAACTCTTCCGCCACAGTCGGGGATTTGGATCTGGCACTAGACTCCCCATCCTCTTCTCACATCTCCTGCTCTCCTACCTCCTGCTCTTGCTCTTGCTCCCTACCCGGAGGGCTAGAATGATGAGAGAGGTCTCTCTGGGCCATAGCTTTTTTCACTGCCTCGGATATCATCTGAGCCAGATCTTCCGGAGACACATTGATAAGGTTAGGTCCTGTGGGAGGAACACCACCTTGTCCTGAAGTATGCGCATCATCTCCAGGAGCTCAGGAAGAATCCTGGTTAGTTCTTCTAGTTGGAGCCATATCAACGCCATAGTTTCAATTTCCCACAGACGGCGCCAATGATGTGATCCTGATGAAATGGATGAGCCAGATCGAATGCTCCACCTGATCAGATCGATAATTTTGTTCAGGAAAATGAGCAAAGTAGATGGCTTAGACCGTGATCTGCAAACAATGAAAAGAACTCGTGAATGGGCACCGGAAGGGTGTCCGACGTGGCCACTCTGATGCTAAAGTCAGCAGGTTGAAGACCAAGAACACAAGCAATATGTGTGAGAATATATGTGTCTGCTTAAGAGTTCAAAGATTTCAGAATCATTAAATGAGAAATATACCTGCTATTTATAGGAGAAAATGAGGTAGTTACATTGTTTTCAGTGCCTACCTACTAAATATGTCAAGTCGGCCGCCCATACTTTCTGATACCTTATATGGCACGCCAAATACATGTTGTTCTGACAGATAAGATTGACCATATCCATACACTCGAATTTGGTGCAATTCTCGAGGTAGCTCGGGTAAAAGTTCTCGGACACTCGCATGAGAGCCCGGGCTCTTCGATCGCTCGAGAGGAGAATGTCCCGGGCTTTTTCCTGCTCGGCTTATGAAGAATCTATCCTGCAGATTGACCCAGATTCGGGCTATCCAATTTTTGTATCGGTTCATCCGTGACCCGGGCTCTTGTGGCGGTATCAACGATCTTAAATCATAGTAGTTTAGATAATGAAAAAATTAAATTTGTTTTAATATTTATTTATTATTCTTTAAGATTATTATCATAAAATATTATCCTACTACAGAAAAATTATATGTTACTATTATAAGTAAAGTCAATATAATCATTTACAATAATTATGAATTATTATTTTTTTTAAAAAAAAAATCTAATCACATTTATCACATTACCAATTCATCATCAGCATAGACATTTTACTTTTTAAAGTCAAAAATTGCAAATAAATTTCGTTTACTATAAAATACGTAGTTACATTTTGTTGATAAAAAATATAATATTTGTTAAATAATGTTTTTTTTTTGCAAGATGAATGAAAATACGGATAATGTGTTGTATTTGCGGGGTAGATACATATCAAATAATATAAACGCTTAAAACATGGATGCACTAATTCCTCCACGCCGGTCTGACAAATGTCTTTGGAGATTGCTTAATGCTGGGATTCACCTTCGTGTCCATCTATATCTAGCACGCATGGGTTTCTATGGTGTCATTTAGTGTGGTCCTATTAAAAATTATGATAATCATTTTCTTACAGCCATCGTTGAGAGATGGCGTCGTGAGACACACACATTTCACCTTACAGTTGGTGAGGCAACAATCACCCTACAGGACGTTGCCCTTATTTGGGGGTTGAATATTGATGGCATGTTCATCACTGATGTAGATACCGCGTACGACAAACATACTTTATAACAGCGCTGCACAACTTGGTTGGGTTTTACGCCTACATCTTCTCATATTAAAGGTGCACATCTTTATCTGACCGCTTTGCGAGACCATTGCCTAAATAATATGATTAATGATCAAAGCACTGAAAGGGACGTGTCACAATATTCCCGTTGTGTTGCATTAATGATCATTGTTGGCTGAATGTTTCCGGACTCGGAAGGTGCTGCTGTGAAACTTATGTATTTGCAGTTTCTTGAGGACATAGAAATGGTGAATACGTTTAGCTGGGGTTCTGCTGTGTTGGCATAACTTTACAGAGAGCTGTGCGACACATCAATGGGATTAAAGGTCGATTTGTGTGGTCCTGTTAAGATATTGCAGGTATTTTTACATTTCTACGGTCATTATATTTGTCGTACTTAATTTTTCTTATGATTTGACAATTTCTGTTGTATGTTATTGCAGATTTGGGTATAGTCTAGAATTACTCTTTTTTGCCCAGATAGAGCGCAACAAGTATCTATTTCAGAAGAGCAGGCTACAGATGTGCTTCGGGGTCTACCATTCCCACCATACGGCGAACGGTACTAATCAGAATTAATTAACTTTTATTATTGTTTTGTTATGTATTTTTAATGACTGTATTGTGTACTTTTATAATTTTCAGGTGGAGACGTGGATTCTCTTGGACACACACGACCCATCATTCGGTCCGTATAATGAGAGATATGCTTTACAGGATGATATAAGGGTAGGTAGATGCATAAATGAGTTGTTTAAAATTTGAAATTTTTTAAAAATTCAGTCCAAATTTGATATTATCAACTTGATAATCTTTTGTTATTTTATTTGCTTCAGTTTCTATGGACAGTTTATGATATGGAGTCCCCGGAGGTTGCTAGAATTCTTGATGGAAATAGAATTCATCTATGTCGGTCGACATGTGCATCGATCAATTTTCATATAGTCGAGATGTATGACTAGAGCGGTGTCTTCGACAATTTGGAATGCGTCAGGGTATCTCGCCACCTGCTACTAACTTCGTTAATTTCCATAAATTGAAGCGACAAGGCCGGAACAACTGTGATTGGACGACGTATCACAAAGACATATATAAATTTGTTATTGGTGGGGATTATGTCATACCTGGTACACCAGACATTACAGTGGACTATATTGGTTGATATCATCACATTTCACAAATATTTCTCTCGCCGACAGTGGTACCTTCTAACATCATGGGCTACCATCCTGTTGATGCAAACTACCGACAATTTATCGTAAGACATTTTAGATTTATCTACATATGTACATATATTTAATTTATTGTAATAAATATAGGTTACATAACATATGAATCTATGTCACAGACACGCCCAACTCATGTTCAAACTCCACCGATGTTGACACGAAATGAGTTTGAACTCGGACCATCAAATTCAAATATGGCATACACTACTCCGCCTATGGTTTCAAGCTTTCCATCGTATGACTATGGTTACTACAATCCATTTTACGGTAGTTTACACAATTTTTATAAAGTGCCTTTCAACCGGTTATGAATGAGAGTCGCCCTACATTAAACACGTCGCTCATACCATTTCAACAATATTCTGAGACAGAATGGTATGAGGTTGGTGGGAACATTGTCGATACCAGTACATCTGCATCCCAAACACGTACGCATGGAGATGCTGAAAAGATGTTAGGTTGTGGACGTAGAGTCATTAGAAGACCTCCGTGTGGCACTAAGGGGCATCGTTACCATCATCATTAACTATTTATTTCGAGATGCACAATTACTTACGTCGTATTGTTGTATGTTTTTCTATTTTTTTATTTTAATTTGAAGTTGTTGCTGCAACATTTATATTGGAATAATGTATACAATTTATTATTGAATATTAAAAAAACAATCTAGTGTATGTGATTTATTAGTCTTTTATTAATAAATTTACAGATAAAGTTATAGTAATGAAAAATCATAAGTATAATTATTAAATCAAGTCAAATAAGTCAACACACTTTATTTTAAAACATATTTAAAACAATACAACACTGAATACAATTTATTTACTACTTCTATTAAAATGTAAATTCTGCGTCACAAACATATGTATTTGGCACCATAACTCGATCTTCTCACGTGCACCTACCTGCAATGGACAAGATTTATAATAAATATAAAATTTTAATACATAATTTTGTAATTACATTAATCACTTCACATGTTATGAAGTAAAAATAAGGTATAATACATTATTGTAGATCTTTTACCTCCCACGTTGTCTTCTCCCTCGTTGATGGTGGATCCATCTCATTTCTTATGCGTGTCCTGCGATCTCTACTAGCCTGCCTCCTTTTTCGACGAACAGTATTGTGTTGTAATTGGAATGTAGGTTCATCCCAATATTTTTCATCATGAATATGGTAGAATCTTCCATCGTATGTGTTCACATATTCGCTCAGTGTAAACCATGGTTGTACAAGCTATGCAAGATTTAAACCAAACTATTTTGCTGCACATATAACATGTGAACAAGGAATTCCAAATATTGTGAATTTACAACATGTTCAATCACGCGTAGAAATGTTGACAGCTTGTACGTGATGTTGACGACCTGGTATTCTTCTTGTAGCGACATACGCTGTTTTATCCCTTTGGTCAAATTTTACTACTCGATGATCAATTGATTTTTTTGACCACATAACAAATTTAGAGTATGCATAGTTGGTCCATGGTTGATTTTTTTCCAGCATCTTATCACTTCGCGCTCGCCGTTGAATGAAATAGTGCACGCATCATTGTAAGGTCAGCTCCACTATTGCAGTTATTGGAAGGCATCAAACCCCTTTCAACACACCATTAATACACTCAGACATGTTCGCCGTCATTATCCCTCGTCTCCATCCACCATCATGAGCCAACGACCATTTTTCTTTTGGAATGTTTGACAAATACGTGAAAGCTGCTGCATTATTTGTTCTAATTGCCTCCATTGTCGCATTAAATTTTGCTATTCGGTGTTGTATCCCTGCTTCCCAAGATAAGTCTTTCAAATGAATGTTTTTGAACTTACTTTTGAAATTAGAGAAAACATGCCTCAAACAGAAATGATGAACACCACGAGGAGGCTCGAAGTCAGGGAGATCTTGCACTGCACTTGTTATACCCGCATGTCTATCAGATATAAGGCACACACCACTACATCCTCTGGTAACATGTCGTGCAACATTACCGAGGAACCAATGCCAAGAATCATAATTTTCTTCATCAATAAACGCAAATGCTAGCGGAAAAACCTTGTTATTGGTATCCAAAGTTACTGCTATGAGTAATTTGTGCTTATATGTTGGAACTTTTCAAATTCGCAATCTTGATTTTGATGTTAACAAAATTTGTTATTGTGTTTCTAACATATTTACTCAAGTGTGAAGTTGCAAACACAACAAGCAAGCTGAAACTGAATTTTGCACAAACTGAATTTCTGGCGAGCTTCGTTATTTTGATGATATCTCTCAACTGGATTATCCAAATGACAATCCGCCATCTGGACTGATTAGAAAACTCAATTTGGAACAAATCATAATTCACGTCAGTTGGGAAAAATCGGATGTTATCATGGTCTAACTGATCGCTCAATTACCGAACTGATCACACGAAAACAGCAATCAGTTGAGTTTGAGCAGCTGCGGTATTTTGGTCATATCTCTCAGCTCGGTTATTGAAATGAAGCGATTCAGTATGCGTTGGAAAGATAAGACGATGATCTACAAATTATCTTGAAAAGTCAAAGTCTGAATCAAAGCTTAAGATGCTGATAAATGACGATGAAGTTACTGATTTTGCACAAACTGAAATCAGCTAGGCTGATTTCAGCACACCAGCTGAAACTGAACCAACTATTGACGAGCTGACCAACCAACTGAACTGAACCAGCTGCTGACCAACTGAAACTGAACCAGACCAGCTGAAGACCAGTTGAACCAGACCAGCTGAAACTGAACCAGACCAGCTGAAACTGAACCAGACCAGTTGAAGACCAGTTGAACCAGTCCAACTGAACCAGTTGAGTTGACCAGTTGACCAGAGTTGACCAGTCGAGAAAATGTCGAGCAAGACGAATTTGACCGTTGCAATTCCAGAAACAAAACAGAAACTTTCCAACGGTCATATTCTTGTGTCTAACGTATATATCAGTGTTGGAGCCTATAAATACAACATATTGAAGATCAAACAACAGCTTTTGAAGTGGATTCAAAGCATGGGCAGTTAGCATGAAGATATCAGCTAGTTGAGAGCACAAGCCCTTGTGTGAGGATACATTTGAGATATACACTGTAAATGATAAATTCCTCACACACAATCACTCACACATATACAAGAGAGTTGAACTTCAAAGATTAGTTGAGTGAGTCTTGCACAAAGACAATAAACTTGTGTATGTAGTCTTTGCATATGAGACATTAAACAATATGCTGATTGTGAGGTGCTGCCTACAATCTAGAGTGCTAGGAGTTCTAGTTGGGTGCTGTCCTTCCGGAATGGGTTTGTACAAGTAGTTGTATAAATCAAAGTCTTCTAGTGGATCCTTCCCAAGGGGAAGAAGAGGTGACGTAGGAGTGTTTGAAATCTCCGAACATCCATAAACAAATTCGTGTCTATTTGTTTATTGCATTTGCTCATCATTTTCACTGTTTTTAAAGATGCATTGTTGAAGCATTTTATGTGTTCTTAAAATATCAAAATATTGTATACCAAGTGTTTGATAAAATGCTTCAACTGAATATTTTTACTCATTCAACTTGCATATATTTTAAATGGTTTACAAAATATTTAATCGGTTTCTACGAAGGATTATTTCGAGTATCTTCCGCTTGGTTTTTAACCAAACTCGATTTAATTCATCGGTATTCAATATTTCAAGAACCGAGCTATTGTAGCTCAACGATTACCCCCTTAATCGATCCCAACAATTGGTATCAGAGCAGGTGTTCTTGAAAGAACATTGAAACTGATTTTGATGTTTAAAATTCGAAAATTTCAGATTTTTTTACACATATATATGCAAAACTGAATTTTCGCGCAGCTTGCAGCGACCGTAGGAAAAATGGCATATCTCCTTGCTCGAGTGCTTCAAATGACAAACCGTTTTTTGCGTTGCAAACTAGACTCATAGAGGTTTACAACGGTATAAAATTTGCAGCCTAATTATGCTCGAGAAAATACAGTTTATTCGTTGAAGGCAGAGCATATGTGCTGCAGAAGAAAATGAGTCATAGAGAAAATTGGTTAGTTATCCTTCTTCTTTTATAATTTTCAAAATTTCAAAAATATATGGAGAGAACTCATTGTAATTTTAATGGTGTTATTATTTTTAAATATTGAGGGGGAGAAAATTTTGTTTAAAATGTTTTGAAAATGTGACTTTTTGATTCACACAAAAAGGGGGAGAAATATGTTAGTTGAGTTGATTGTTTATCCAAGTTTTGTGATCATCAAAAAGGGGGAGATTGTTGGAACTTTTCAAGTTCGCAATCTTGATTTTGATGTTAACAAAACTTGTTATTGTGTTTCTAACATATTTACTCAAGTGTGAAGTTGCAAACACAAGAAGCAAGCTGAAACTGAATTTTGCACAAACTGAATTTCTGGCGAGCTTCGGTATTTTGATGATATCTCTCAACTGGATTATCCAAATGACAATCCGCCATCAGGACTGATTAGAAAACCCAATTTGGAACAAATCATAATTCACGTCAGTTGGGAAAAATCGGATGTTATCATGGTCTAACTGATCGCTCAATTACCGAACTGATCACACGAAAACAGCAATCAGTTGAGTTTGAGCAGCTGCGGTATTTGGTCATATCTCTGAGCTCGGTTATCGAAATGAAGCGATCAGTATGCGTTGGAAAGATAAGACGATGATATACAAATCATCTTCAGAAATCAAAGTCTGAATCAAAGCTTAAGATGCTGATAAATGACGATGAAGTTACTGGTTCTGCACAAACTGAAATCAGCTAGGCTGATTTCAGCACACCAGCTGAAACTGAACCAACTGTTGACCAGCTGACCAACCAACTGAACTGAACCAGCTGCTGACCAACTGAAACTGAACCAGAACAGCTGAAGACCAGTTGAACCAGACCAGCTGAAACTGAACCAGACCAGTTGAAGACCAGTTGAACCAGTCCAACTGAACCAGTTAAACTGAACCAGACCAACTGAACCAGTTGAATTGATTGACCAGTTGAGTTGACCAGTTGAGTTGACCAGTTGACCATAGTTGACCAGTCGAGAAAATGTCCAGCAAGACGAATTTGACCGTAGCAATTCCAGAAACAGTACAGAAACTTTCCAACGGTCATATTCTTGTGTCTAACGTATATATCAGTGTTAGAGCCTATAAATACAACATATTGAAGATCAAACAACAGCTTTTGAAGTGGATTCAAAGCATGGGTAGTTAGCATGAAGATATCAGCTAGTTGAGAGCACAAGCCCTTGTGTGATGATACATTTGAGATATACACTGTAAATGATAAATTCCTCACACACAATCACTCACACATATACAAGAGAGTTGAACTTCAAAGATTAGTTGAGTGAGTCTTGCACAAAGACAATAAACTTGTGTATGTAGTATTTGAATATGAGACATTAAACAATATGCTGATTGTGAGGTGCTGCCTACAATTTTGAGTGCTAGGAGTTCTAGTTGGGTGCTGGCCTTTCAGGAATGGGTTTGTACAAGTAGTTGTATAAATCAAAGTCTTCTAGTGGATCCTTCCCAAGGGGAAGAAGGGGTGACGTAGGAGTGTTTGAAATCTCCGAACATCCATAAACAAATTCGTGTCTATTTGTTTATTGCATTTGCTTATCATTTTCACTGTTTTTAAAGATGCATTGTTGAAGCATTTTATGTGTTCTTCAAATATCAAAATATTGTATACCAAGTGTTTGATAAAATGCTTCAACTGAATATTTTTACTCATTCAACTTGCATATATTTTAAATGGTTTACAAAATATTTAATCGGTTTCTACGAATGATTATTTCGAGTATCTTCCGCTTGGTTTTTAACCAAACTCGATTTAATTCATCGGTGTTCAATATTTTAAGAACCGAGCTATTGTAGCTCAACGATTACCCCCTAATCGATCCCAACATTATATTTGGTGTATATATGGGTACTGTCTACGCTGATTATGTTGCGACAATGTCGAAAACCAGCTATACATGGTTTGAAGGCCCAAAATACAAAGTTCATAATTTTATGTGGATGGTCATACGGTTGAAGATGCTTCCATTCTACAATAGTTCTCGATTGTACTTCGACAAAGCTCCCATATATTTTGGAAGCAAAGTTGCAGAGCTTTCCCATGTGCCATAGATTACCTCCACCGCCGGTTTCAAACTCTGTCATGCCTTAGCATACGATATATCATACCCATATATTCATTTAATACTTTCTCGCACATATTTGATCTCGTATTCAGGATCACAACGCCCGATTCCCAAAAGTGTACTTGCTATCATGTTTACGTCAAGGTTGTGGTGATCTATACTGACTTGGGTAGACATGCATGTGAGATCATCACCATATTTTGTGATCATGAAGTATCCTAAATTTTTTTTTCGACGATGCTCGAAGTCCCCACCCACAATTGCCACATTCGGACCAGTTCTTTCACTTGACCTTCCAAATTGTCGGAGAACTTTGGACAACGATATATCCTCGTCTCAAAACCTGAACAGAAAAATCCTTCACTGAAGCTATTAAATCATTTTTGCTCTTATAAACCATTTTTACACCGAGCTCTGGCTTATCAGGATTGTAAAAGTTTGTTCATGATGCAGAAGGAATACCAAATGAATTTGGAATTTGTTCGTCATAGACTTAATTGAAAATTTGGGAATTTCACGTAAATGTTGCTCCAGTGCAATATGAATGTTCTATGTCATTGTTGCTCCAGATATTAACACACGCGCTGATGTCCCTTCATTTGCATTGTCAACATGATCATCATCTTCTCCGTCGATTGATGTTGTATACAAATCATCATCGCTATTCATGACATGATGTGAACTGTCCCCAAATAAATCATCTTGCTCAGGCATGTGTTCTGTAATTGGGACGGGAATATTTGCAGTCCCAGTAGAACTATCAAAATGTTTAACATTTGTGGTATTTTCGTCATCAGCCCATGAATTTAAATCCAATTGGCATGTTCTACTAGAACCCCATGCGACATCAACTCCTGATGGAACCGTGATATGATTATCCCAACCCCCTGAAGTAAAATCCCATTTTCGTTCTATTCATCCCCCATGCATAGTCTTCTTCGGTGTGAGCCGTGATATGATGATCCCAAGGACCAGTGTCGATCCCATAGTATGTCTGAGCTGATTATTCATCTACGTGATACATAAAAGGTCTCGCTTCATTTAAACCTACTGTTCCCAAACCTTGCGTTATTACTGTCATTACTGCATCAAAATCGTAATCACTTACGTTCTGTAACACTGGCGATGGATCAACATACAAGTACATGCAATCCAGTGTCGGCAATTCAAACATAAATTGTAGACTATCATCATCTGTGATATAGACATGCTTTTCAATGTAACGAGACAACAAGCTCTAACAATATTTCGTTGACAATTTGATGCAGAATTTTGATGAGTCAATCTCCAGCTTGTGATGCACATAATTCACCAGTTGGGAAAAATATAGTAGACCGATGGATTTTAATGGACCTGGTCGCGGGGATACTATATCCAACCTACCATGGTCAATAATGACATAGTCACCTACGTAAAGTAAGGCTCTCACAGTATCCATGTCTGCACCGAAAACTATAACATAATGTATACAATCACAACAAAATTTAATTATGAGTTTCTTACACAAATTATAAAATATAAATTTTATATTGGATTAAATTTCATGAATCACTTACAAAATTTTTATTATTATTATTATTATTAAAATATATATTGTCAAATAAATTTAATTAAAATTTATATTTAATTATACACATGTGTGTTTTTATAATAATAAAAAATTGATATGACTTATGTTAAAAATTAAAATTTTTAAACATGTGTAATTATAATTTTTAAAGATATCAATTTCTAATATTAACAATTTTAACAATTAAGAGTATCAATAAATTTTAAATGGAAAAAAAACATAACAAACAGAAACAAATGAAAAATTTACAAGATAAAGTTATATTTTTCAAAATTGTTTTCCTACATAAGTATATGATAAAAAATTTTTACCTTAAAACTTAATTTAATTACTAAATTAAATTTTTTAAGTAATTTAATTCAAAATATATCATTGAATAAAAATATATTAGTATTATTATTCTTATGATCATCATCATCATCATCATTATTAAATTAATATAAATACTGTTGAGACGTGGAACTTTGAAATAATTATATAAATCTATTTTTTTTTATAAAAAATGTAAATACATGTAACGCCTACCAAGTAGGCGTGAAATATTAATTTTACAATTATTCTTTTTCCTAACTTTATTTTATTATATTATTATAATTAATACATTAAACAGTGAAAGAGTGAAAAAACCCCTAATATTAACTCATTATCATTTTTAAATAATATAATATAATTATATGTAAAATATGAACTTTGAATATTTTTTTCCAGAGATCAACAATTTATATTTATTATTACTTTCTTATTAGTATTCATATTAATAATTTTATAATAATTAATATTAAAAATATAAAATATAACAAAATTATACTTAATAGTATAACGCAACCGAACAAAATTATAATTACATTAATACAACATAAATAATACAATTAAAATATAAGAAATTATTGAAATTACCTTTTCAAATGTGGTTGTACGGAATTTGTAATTGAATCAGCGAACGATGTTTAATATCTGCAATAAATTACAAATATTATCACAAATATTATACAAAAAAAATTCAAGATAAAAAGAAAAAACAGAGATTCGACTGAGCCTCGGCGTAATTCTCCCAAATTCTGATACTCAACACAATTCTCCCAAATCAAATTCTGAATTACTGAGATTCGGCGCAATTCTCCCAAATTATGATATTTGACAGAATTCTCCAATAATTATAGCTAACAAAAATCCGTGACAACAATTATTATTATTTTTTTAAATTTGAATCCGGAACTCAATTTTGCAGATTGCTATATTTTGACAACATTCCCAATTTTGCAATATTTTATTAAATACTTTTAAAATTATAATATTTTTTAAAAAAACCCCAAAATCACGTTGTTGTGACTAATATTTATTACAAAGTTTAGTATTTCACAAAGTTGATTGAGCGGGCTTATACACAGATGCGTGACTTCAGGGCCTTGTCTTCTTCCATTCATAGGCATTTTTAATTTCATTATTTTCGTGGTAACCTCGCTATAATGAACATTCATGGTTTTGATCAGGATTCTAAAAGGCGTTAATTTTAGAGTAGTTACAACAAACTAACTTGTTACTTGATATTTATTGACTCTTATTTAATAGCAAATCTTTATTTTAATTATATCTTAGGTTTTAACAAATCATCACATTTTCTTTATCTATATATCTCACGTAAAATACATATATGAAGACATTTAATATGATATGGTAGAATGATGTCATACACGTTGTTTCCATCATGAAAAACATTTAAAAGTTACAGTATATTGTAACTCATTCCTGATCGAATTAACCGCATAAAATAAGGATAAAGGTCGCTCGAATGCGAGACCAGCATTCGTGATGCTAAACTCCATGTTTCATTAGTAAGAAAATGAAAATGTCCAATCATGTGGATGAATGATAATATGATGAGTCATTGAACAACCTTCCTTCAGACTTTCCAAGTGGTTATCACTTATCAAGTTGATCAGTTTGCGGTTATGATTGTAACAATTAGTCATTTGACCCGAGACAACATAGATGTTTTACGTACTAGTTCTGCACTTTGACCCGTTTAAAACTCCATGAAGGTCATCAGGTGGCGAAATTGACCGTAGTTTTGCCATACGTAGGAGCGGATGCATTATAGTCAGGGATTCAACTCTCACCTACAGGTGTAGATGTCCTATGTGAACCGATGTGTTAATAATGCAAGAAATCTCTGGCCGGAGTAAGAAATGTGTTTTAAGATAAATTGGTTCATTAGTTGTAAATATGATGCCACTATGATTATTCAAAGATATATCACCTCGTTATCGAATTCATATGAAACTTTTAATATAACAATGGTTACATATGCGATCAGGCATATGAGTTGAAAGAAACTTATTGTACGCTAACAATAACATATTGGTTCTTATAGGCACTATCAGTGATACCTAGGGAATCATGAGGATATATTATTAGATGCTCTTACCATGATTCAATTGGTGCAATTAGAGCTGAGTTATGACATTCTTGTTATCAAAGGGTTGATGCACAAAATGGAACTAATTAGAGTAAGTTGTAAAGGGACAAGTGTTGTCTCGAATCACATGAGTTGTAAACACACATATAGCAATATCTCTTAATCATTAAAGATCACATAAGTTGATTTTTGAAATTTTGAACTTTTCATGATAATAACAAGTTTTGTGACCTTGTCACATCGGCAATGTCTGATTATCGATCGAGATTATGATGAAACTATAATTATAAATTATTTGATTAATAAACTTGGAGTTTCCTAGTCAAACATTGATTTTTAGATTACTTCTTAGTCAAATTAACTAAAGAGAGTCTTAGAAAGTTCTAGAAACACGTGGATAGATAATGACATATCTTATCTTGTCAAACCTTATCAAAAGTGATAAAATTGCAGGAGAGATTTGACAAGAGAAGAACTCTTAGTTTTAGAAAGATACATGTACATTTGAGAGACATTAAATATATGTTATCAAGAGTTTGTAACACACAATACATCAAGATCAAGATTTGACAAAATCTTCTTGAAGGCAGCCCCTCAACCAAGCACTAATCTCCACCGCTGCACATCCGCCGCACCATCGCCATAATCTCTCCGTCTTTTGGCCATTGATCTCAACTCATAATTTTGTCTAGATTTCGCAGACAAAGAGCAAATCTTTCAATCGTGGACTCAATTGTTGGAGCTTGAATAAAGGTGATTTTCAGTTGATCTTTCGTAGGTATTTAGAACAAGAGCTATATCTGTTTAAAATCCGAAATAGTTGGACTCAGGCATTAAATGCTAAAGTTAATCTTTCAATAAATGCCTTACAGATGGATTTAGAATCATACAACGTGAAAGTTAAGTTCTGATTTTCAAAACCAAAACTTTTTGAAATTTTTTAAATTTTTGCTGCGTCTTGGGTGCGAGAAATCGATATACTAACAGTTGTATAAGAGCCTGTATTCTCATTCGTATGATTCATATTGTTTATTGTTTAATATATATTGAGTAATTTTTTCTAACCACATATGAAATTCCAGAAAAATTATAGTCTATGAACAGAAATTTCGAAAAAAACAATGGACAGCGACGATTTATAGTAAAATTTAAAAGATAATAAAAAATATTATGCATGGGTAGGGCTGTTCGCACAACCTTGCCCACGCGGGCAGCCCACGGTTGTTTCTCGAAGATTTCTAGCAGCAGGAGGTGCATGAGCTAGGTCTGCCCGAGATGGTCTATGGTGATCCCCTAGCCCACGAGCCAAAATAGTTTTGGGTTTATGGACGATTTTCTAATTTTTAAAAATTATGAGTTAAATTGATATTTTGTTAAAATTTGAAAAATTTACCTTTAAATTAATTTTTGATAAAATTATGGAATTTCTTATAAAATAAATAATTGGAATATGAATTTTTTTATTATTTATAGTAATATATGTTTTCACAAGAAATTTATTGATTAATAAATTAATTTTAAAATTAAGTAAACATATTTATTTAATTTATTAATTTATTTTTATTATGCCGGTTAGTGATAAATTTGCAAGATACCTGATTTGATGATAATATGTGATATTATGTTTTTATATGATATGAGATATTATATGATATAAGGATGATTGAGAGTCATTCATAAGCTCGTAATAATTTATATTTTTGTTATCAAATATCTCATTGTTCTTGATTTCAACATGCTTAATGGATACATTTTGTGTTATTTTGTTGTAGGAGGAAATTTTATTGTCCTGGAGCAAATTAGGTCTAAAAAGGTGATTTTTATCACATTTGCATTTTCCAAGGTGGAGCTTTGAAAGAAAGACCAAAACAAAAGAAATCCAGGAACAAAGCGTGACAATGCTTTGTTACTGCTTCGCGACTACCTTGTAACTGCGTAGGTGAGCTCAAAAATTGTGATGATAATACCATATTTTAGGAGTCTTAATTGTTATATTTGAATCATTGAAGGTTTTTGGAAAACTGGATATATTATTAAGATAAGGAAAAATTTGATAGAGTTTTATTTCATAAAAACTCTAAATTTCTTATTGATAGACCTAATCTCTTCCTAATATTATTAGGTTTTATTATATTTTTTGGGATTTGCTTTTAGACTCACTTTTTCCTCTTCTCTTTTCATCGTGAAACACAATAGGAAGGCGAATGAATTTTTTGTATTTTCTGCAAAAACTCTAGACTAAGTTTTTATTTATTATTTAAGGAATATTTCTATTATTTCAATTTTATCACTGTGAGGTTTTTGCGCTTTGATTTAATAATCTTGTTTGTTCAAGTATTTTTTGATTTATGATTTAATTCTATGAAATTTATATGTCGATTAATCTGATAATTTAATTTTATATATGATTTTCTATTACTATCCATGAATTCAGTGATCGGTAATTGTAATGAATGATTGATACATAAGTAGCGAGATTAGGTTTATTGTGCTATCATAATATCTAAATAAATCAAAGAAACAATATATCAATTGCAGCTATCTCGATTGTCAGATTTTTAGGATTTAATGTTTTCACAAAACAAAAAAGTTATCTTTAATTAATATGGAAGAATACAAGAATTTTAGTGATTATCCCTATAATTCATAAGGTTAATTACTTGAAATTACATAAATACATAATTTGTTAGCCAATGACTAGTGATACAATTGAATAGTGAAACTCATTTGAATCAGAATTCGGTAAGATTGAATTTTCTCTTTCGTTAATCATTCATCGCTATTATTTAATTTTCATTTATATTTATTATTTATTCTTGCTTGCTAATTTTAGTCTTAGTATTTTACTTAGTTCTTATCCAAAAATCCCCAATTTTTTAATTGTTTCTCATCGAAAGAAATAAATCTCTTGTTCCATGTGGATTCAACTCTGCTTACTATTATACTCATTTTTTTAGAGAGTAAGAATTTAAGTTTAGTAGTTCAGCGACAACACATCAAATTTTGACGCCGCTGCTGGGGAGCGGTGCAAGGTTAGTGTATTTTGAGTTTTGTTATTTTTTTCTTTTTATGTCTCGTTATTCTCGTACAGGTGAACTCGATTGTATTCGAAAAATCAAAAAGACATCTAGGAGATTGAAAAAAGAAGCAAAGCAACAGGGAATTGTTGTTGTGTAATATTTCGTGATGTTTTATCGACAAGTATTCATAAGTTTTGCCCAACAGAGAGCAATAGATTCAATAATTTAGCAACAACATTCAGGAACCATGATTTTTCTAACTATGTTCTTATTCGACTTTTCTTTGAAGGTTTTGATGTAGTGACATGAAGATGTGTATTTAATAGAGCACTGACAACCGGTTGTCCATTACTTAGTTGAGATGAAGACAGTGTGATATATTTTCTGGATGATATGACAGACTTTGAATACACCAGTATTGGGATCATTCGTTTCAAATTTGGAGCCATCAATACCTCCCAGAAATTATCCACCTAGATTTTACAGAACGACCTTTCCAACTTTAAAAAGATGGGGGATATAATATTGAATTAATCATAACTCGGGTGAATGATATGATAAACAAACATGTGACATTGAATGAGGAAGCTATTGAGCCTCAATCTGAAGAAGTTTTGGAATAAATATAATATGCAGATGAGACACTAATGAAGTTGAGAGATGAAGAAACTCCTAAGACTATCGATTTCAGCTCATCAATAATATTATCACACACACATCTACGAGATCTTTATATTCCTCCAACACCGATTTCAAAAGATTTTATTCTCCAAGAAAAAATATTGATGTTTTGTCCCCATGTTTTCCATTCTATATGTTTTGTTGATGAAACGAGTTTACATAGTATACATCGGGCCAAATTTGAGGGCACATGGAATCAAAACACATATGTTTGTCACATGACACTTATTTGGGCTTTAATTGCTCTTTGATGAGTTCTTCTAATGGTCAAGCTGACGACTAAAAATCAAACGCTTTTGGGAGGCAAAAATTTTTTTTTACTCGTTTTTCTTTTATTTCAATATTTTTTATTTAAAATTTTTTCTTTTTGGGATTTAATTTAATTTTTTCATGCTTTTTGCAGAAGATAATTTCGATCAGGACATGTGCACGTCTTGAAAGAAAACATATTCTGAAATTGAAACAAAACCCACGCAGCAACCTGTAAGGCCCGAGATTTTATTACTGTAATCTGAGACTAATCTGAAATGATTTATTTATTAATCGAGATGATTATAAACGGAACGGATCAGACCGGGAAAGCCGAAAGAAGATTTGACATGAGATGTAAGGAGAAGTCCTCGCGCACATGCGCGACGTGTTGGGCGCACATGCGCGAGGAAGGCAGAACCTTTCGCGCATATGCGCGACGTAGATGGCGCACATGCGCGGGATGGGCAGAATGTTTGGAGCATATGCGGGACGTAGATGGCGCATATGCGCGAGCTGACAGAATGCTGGTTCGAACTACCGGCGCATATGCGCGCATATGCACGCAACGTGCAGAACATGCACGATGCCACTTGCCCTTGTATCATGCAGCATATGTATATATATATATACCTACATACAAACCCTCCAGATTAAAAAGGAAAGAAACGAGGGATGAAGCTCCAAGTTCTTTCGGGTGAGAAATTGAATGTCACGTAAAATCCGTCCGTCTGTTTTTGAATCCGATTACAGTACTGAATTCCTATCGACGCAGGCTACAACTGGACGTAAGTTTTGTTACGTTTAGACATGATTTGAATTTATGATATTGTCAGAATTGAATATGAATCAGATATAGTGTTTCTGCTACAGTAGACATTGTATAATTGAAGTCAGATTAAAGAATAGACTGTTTATACAATTGTTATGATTTTTGAAAGATATTGATTGGGATTTGATATCAGAGTTGTGTTGTTACTGATTTTAAGTGTACATATATTGAGATTATGAATTGTACTGATACTGATTATGAATTCTGATATTATATCTGTGATGTTGAGATGGACGGGGATATCGAAACTGTATTGTTATGCCGTCGAAACATCAGTTGATTTAGAGTGATCAGATTAAGTAATGATGTCGATGATATCGTTGATATGAATTAGATTGTACCTTGTTCAGATATGGATCAGATTATATACTGATTTGAGTATTGATCAGAATAGGGTTTGAATCGAATTATATACTGATATTGTATTGATGTGATTGTCATTGCCAGACTGGGTATGGACAGATTGGAATACCAGACTTCGTCTTCGTCAGACCGGGAAGACAAAGGTGTAATTCATGTTTTGTTTGGGGAAGACACAACTCAAATGAGATTCAATTTGAGTTTTCCAACTAAATCACATACTAGAATTGTTGTTTATCTTTTTATATGATTATGCTTTGTTTATAATTTATATTCAAGCATTTGAGATAAGAAAGTCATTTGGTAGATTCGCCAAATTACTAGATGTTCGGTGGTATCGATGCTTCGGATCAGAGTCACTCCGATTGTAGATATTCGATACAGACAGGGCCGAAGTCTAGGAATAAGACGTACAGTCACCCCGATTGGGAGGGTAGGTGACAGACAGTGACGTCTTATTCACACCGGGATCCCTAGAGTTAGAGTTGAGTTGAGTCAAGATATGAATTGAATTGAGTTGCATGCTTATTTTATTTTGGTTTAAGATATTATGGAACCCATTGTTACTGCATGCTTATTTTGATTTAGTTTCATAGACAATGAAACCTATTGTTATGGATTTTATGCATGATAATATGCTTTATGATTTATATTGTGTATATGCATGTATACATGTTTTATATTGGGATTTATTCTCACCGGAGTATCCAGCTGTTGTCTTGTTTTGTATGTGTGCATGACAACAGGTGGGACAGGATCGGGGTCAAGAAGATGATGAGAGAAGATGAGTTAGAGTGGTGATTCCAGACTTATTGTAGACTTGGTTTAATACTTGAAATTTAGTAGTTGAACCCTTGAAATTTAGTAGTTGAACCTTAGACTAGTTTGAATAATTTTTGTACATTATTGTACTTTTATACTGAGATGTATATTAGTTAAAATCCATTACGTTCCGCACTTACATTTTTAAAAAGAAAAATTTTTAGACCCTGTTTATCTTAATTGATAATTAAATCTCAAAGATGATTAAGAAGATGATTAGCGTCCGGGTCCCCACAACAGGTGGTATCAGAGCGATAGATCCTTTAGACTGAGATAGAAGAGAATGAGAGGGGTAGATTGAGTTTTCTTTCCTTGCATGTGATTGCTAGCATGAGATTTAGTTTAATGTTGATTTACATTATGTATGCTAGCATGATACTATGATTTAATGCTTTGAAATACATGTTTACCTAATTATCCGATTTGAGTTGGTATTATGTATTATTGAGTATGAATCAGATCTGATTAATGATCAGCAGTAAGATGATCCGAGAAAGAATGGAACAGGTTGGTAGTATTTGGGTTACTAATGATTTTGGTAATCAGATATACCTCCTAAAAGAATTCCAGAACGAGGCAGTACTTCGGTTGAACAGATAGATATATCGGAAACTCCGATGGAAATACAGTTGAAGAAATTTCAGTCGTTTCAACCTCCGATTTTGAGGGGTACTGAGATGTCTGAAGATTGTCAGAATTGGTTAGATGATATAGAACTGTTGTTTGATTTGCTTAAGTATTCAGATGAACAGAGAATTAAATTGGTGCCCAACCAGTTACGAGAGGCTGCCAGAAGTTGGTGGATTACAATCAAAGGAATATTAGAACAACGTGGTACTGTGATCATGTGGGAAGTCTTCAAAGATGAATTCTATCGAAGATTTTTCTCAGTTTCGTACCGGGAAGATAAAAGAGCAGAGTTTGAGAATTTGAAACAAGGCCAACTGAATATTGAAGAATATGTTGCTAAATTCTCTACTTTACTGCGTTTTGTTCCTCAGATAGCTGGGATTGATGAAGCTGTAGCTGATCAGTTCATCAAAGGATTGAATTCGGAGATAGTTGCATTGATAAATATGCAGCGACCTTACCATCTTGCTGATACTTTGAGTAGGGCAAAAAGAGCTGAGGTGAGTCTGATTCGACAACGAGAAAGATTGGATGTGATTCCACTCCAAACACAACAACTCCCTCTTAGATTTGATAAAGGCAGTACGAGTGGAAAGCAAGATTTGCTGAAAGCTCAAAAGAAACAGTTTAAGAAGTTAGGGAGCGGACTGAGTGGTTCGTCTAGCTCCAGTGGTTCCAGCTCGAGTTATACTGGAGTATATTGCAGAACTTGCGGAGGGAGACATCCCACAGAGCAATGCCAGGGAGTCACTGGTAGTTGCCATATTTGTAGAAAGCCGGGACACTTTGCTAGAGTTTGTCCTCAGAGAAGTTCCCGAAGATTTTAGGGAGCAGAAGACCGAGGAACAGACACAGGACACACCTGATGATATAGTGGCAGGTACTGTTCTTTTATGATTATATTGCATAGGTATTGATATATACTAATGTATTTCCTACGACTATCTTTGACTGAGTTGCATTGAGATATGCTGTATCTGTTGAGTCTGTTTGACTGTAGTATTGATTCCCTTACTTTTTGGGAAAGAAAGATTGATATCAGAGATTTCTGTGAAATATTGTATACTACAGTAAGATGAGAATGAGGTCAAGTTAGATTATGATGTACTTGTGTTTCTGATTTGACCGCATTATTGATATTAATATGCTGAACAAGTACAGAACTAGTGTAGATTCCTTCTAGAAAAATATAAGATTCAGACCAGATAGGCCTGATGAGTAGCAATTCCACGGTAAGGATTCTAGATCTAGAATTCCTTTGATATCTGTATTGTTTATGACTCGATTGATACAAAAAAGAGCAGATGGTATCCCTATATATTCAGTAGACATACTGAAATCGAGCCTAGCATTGGCAGATTTGCCAGTGATGTACGAGTTGGCTGATGTTTGCCAAATAAGATTCCAGATTTATTTTGTATTAGAAAGATAGATTTCAGAATTGAATTGATACCAAGTACTGTTTGTATTTTAGAATTCAGTACAGAATGATACTGAATGTACAGAATTTCACTGAATGAATGGAAAGAATTGAAATATCGGTAGAAGAGTACCGGCCAGGAGTTACATTTGATTTAGCGTTTCTTTGTGGCATGTTTCAGTATGTTCAGAGATATTCTGATGATTTCATGCTCGTTGTATCTATGATATTTTGATATATTTGCAGCATCTGATTGATTGAATCGAATATCTGAAGATTGTATTGAATACTCTGAGAACTGTGATTATTGTGTACAGAAATTATTCAGATAAGAATCTTGCTTGAAACAGATTGTATTCAGAATAAGCGATATCTGAAGTTAATATACCGATTGATTTTGACACAGTTGAGATTGTGATCAGTGACTGAGAACGATATCGATATCAGAAAGATCAGAAATTTCAGAAATGTCAGAAATTTATTTTTGGTCTGAGTTGGCAGATTATCTTATCCGATTATGTTTTGAGCTGCTTGGGAATTGTTAGCTTCTAGATAAGTATTTGATACAGATTGTATGGTTGGGGGCATATCATCTTTGCAGATAATATAGCAGTTGATCTGGGCAACGTGAAGATGTAATCAATTATTCAAACCGAATCAGAGCTGAATTCGAGAATTTCGGCAGTTCAGAGATTTAACCAGAATGTTCAGAACTTAATTTCGATAATCAGAGCAGAGTGACAGATATGTGATTTTTACTGTATGAGAATGATTATCGTATGATGTCAAATGTGTCAGATTTGCACGACAGAATTTGATATCGATCGTCAGAACCGAATACCAGGTAGGAATTTTTTTTAATTTATATTATTATTTGATTTGTTTGTAGCAAGTAGTTCGAATATGAAATGACAGATAGTGTCAAAACGCACCATAGTGGATTCAGTTTTCGTTTTGTTGACTGAGAATGTATGATATTCGAACAGATAGTTTTGACATAGACAGATTAAATCAGTTGTGACAGAATTTGTACTGAAATGTTGGCAGAATTTGTACTGAAATGTCTGAATCGTCAATAAATGAAGACAGAAAGATAGAAATCAGAAGATTTATTACAGAATTTGTATAATTCTGACTAGACATGGGAAGTATATTTCGATAAATTTCGTAATGAGACCACTGCAATACTTCCCAGATTGTGATATGATATGATTGTGATTGACAGATTGTTCAATCTATATCTATTAGTTTGTACAAGATGACGTACAAACATGACCAGACGACAAAGATCGATGTCAAAGAAATAGTCAGATTGATCAGAATGTTGAAATAGATTATATCAGATTGTGAATTTTGATTGAGTTTGTAATTGTGGCAGAACATACCATGAACTCATTCATATATTATCCACCGACTGACAGATAGCCAGAGCGTACTATCCAGATATTAAAAGATATTTATGGAGTTATAGTGTTGGATGTTAGCACTAGTTGACATGACATATTGTCACTATATGAATTATTGTATAATGATAGCTATCAAACGAGTATTGAGATAGCTACAGATGAGACATTGTACAGTGAGTATTGCGGATTTCCTCTGAATGGGAATGATATTACGGTGATATCTGAGATTGAATTTGATAAAAGCAGAAATATGATAAAGAAAATGAAGCTGATTAAGGAAAGAATGAAAACCAGCTTCGAATGAACAGACTTAATATGCCGACGTTGGATAGTGACGATTGGTAATTGAAGCCGAAGATTGAGTAAATCCTTGACTGGGATAAACAGATTTGATAACAGCTGATGATATTGATTGGTATGAGCTGTTGATTGGTATATACGGATGTAGTATAGCCAGTATTGTGAGATTGATTCTGTCAGAGTTATTTCGAAGGGTATTATGATATTATGCTCTTGAATTATTGTTCCAATTTAGAATCACAGATCCGTACAAGAAAGATATTTCAGAATGAAGACTATTCTATTATTGAAAATACAGTAAGTTAACAGGGCATCAAAGAGACTATCTGAAAGACAGAATTTTTCATGAGATTAAGATTTCAGAATGGATTCATTGAGATGAGTTTCTGATTTAAACTCTGTATACATTCCTTCTGATATGTCTGAATTGATTATTTGCGAGTTCGAGGACGAACTCAGATCTAAGAGGGGGAGAAATGTAAGGCCCGAGATTTTATTACTGTAATCTGAGAGTAATCTGAAATGATTTATTTATTAATCGAGATGATTATAAACGGAACGGATCAGACCGGGAGAGCCGAAAGAAGATTTGACATGAGATGTAAGGAGAAGTCCTCGCGCACATGCGCGACGTGTTGGGCGCACATGCGCGAGGAAGGCAGAACCTTTCGCGCATATGCACGACGTAGATGGCGCACATGCGCGGGATGTGCAGAATGTTTGGCGCATATGCGGGATCTTATGTATGCGGCAGTGGATACGTCTCTGTCAGCCCAGTACTATGGTGTGTCTGATCAGGCCTTATTATGTTATGGAACCTTCCTCGTTGGTCCCTCCAATTTGGGTGTTAGCACGAGGGATACCCAGAGCCCACCTCTTCCGTATTGTGGCCTCTTGGATCTCTTCATCTCAGGCCCTTTCACGACACACTGGGGTGGGTGGGGGGGGTGGGGTTTCAGACATATTGCTTGTTAACCTTAAATGTGTTGACTCGAGGCTTCCCCTTCTATTTGTTGACTGAGCTTGTTTTTGTTTTTCCTCTCGTCAGCTTGACAGACTGCAATGTTCATGACTCGGGTCGCTGCATGGATTGCGGAAGCTCGGTTAATACCATGGTAAAATTAACACTTCAAACATATTTAAAGGTCATACCAGCATCACCAAGGAGGGAAAAATCGATCAAGCTAAGGCCATAATATCACAACACAACATATCTTTGTCCAAAAGGGTCAGGGTATTGTAATGGCTATTCCCAATATTTGCGAGAGCGCCCATAAATAAAGAGTCCTTGCGACATAAGGGTTGAAAATTCAGGGAGGACATTACATCAATTAGAACAGATCTCCCAAGAGTCAGAAGGCTTAGTACGGAAAAATTTGTTTTTACAATATTTTTGGAGCTCAGAGAGCTCTAAAAAAAGACAGCTCGTTCGAGTAGGGAAATAAAAGAGTCCCTCCTCTGTCTTTTTTAGGAGCATGAAGTTAGAAAAAATATATGAGTTGACATAAAAATCCAAAATCGTGAAAAAAATTACAAAATTACAAAGGGTTCGGAAGGAGTTAGTGGTAAATTGACTGAGGTGGAGTTGATAATATCAGATGATCTGCTAAAAGAATAGAGCATGGAAATCTAAGGCCTCTCCCCAACCAATCTAGGTTGATGCGATCCTGGTGAAATGAGTGAGCAGGGTCGGGTGCTCCACCGGATGTGCTATCAAAATGATGAAGGAAATAAGAGCAATGTAGATATCTGAACCAGAAGCTTCTTCCCTGGGCGGAGAGGATTCCCTGCACTCAAGAAGGTAACCACGTGAATAGGCGCCGGAGGGGTGTCCGGCGTGGCCACTCCGATGCTTAAGTCAGTGAATGATTCAAGCCAAGAACCAATGTAACCAAGTGATGGTTGTGATATTGGTGTGAATGAATGAATGTAAATATAAAGAGAGAACCTGGTATTTATAGTAGGAGAAGTAATGATGACCTCGTTCTCAGTGCTACCTACTAATTATAGTAGGACGGCTGAGCACACCCTATATTTTGACATGTCAAATCTCATACTGGTCACATCCAGCCCATCTGATTTTGTCAACCCATCGACCTGGTGTCAGAGATGGGACAGTCGCCCACATCCTATTCTGCTAGTATACTCGAGTGCGGTGCTCATATCGAGGTGGCCCGGGTAGAAACTTCCCGGGAGTTTGAACGAGAGCCCGGGCGTCCAGTGGCTAGAGGAGGAGACGTCCCGGGCATTCACCCGCCCGGCTCCTGATGAACCCTTCCTGCCGACTTGTCCTGATTCTGGCCATCCATCCAGTATCCTGGGTCGTCCATGCCCCATGCACAAGAATCGTCCATGACTCGGGCACAACCCGGGCTAGCCCGAGGGTATCATAGGTGGAAGGTGAAAGCACCGGGGGTGGGGGGTTGGGGTATGTGCTTGGTCCTTAGATTTGGGAAAGGAAAATTCATAATCAGAATAACAATGAGACAAAGCTCGAATTCAATCCTCAACAGAGGCGTCGAACCAGGAGGGGTAAAACTCATACCAAGGGTGATGTGATCCGAGTAAATCGGGTGAGAAAAGTCGGAGAAATCTATCAGATTATGATATAAATGTTGTGTTTAGGAAAGTGAGAAAGGGAATGAAACTTATGATGAAGTTATTCCTCTGTAATATGGTCTCAACTGTGACCTGCAGACAAGAAGATGAACTCGTGAATGGGCGCCGGAGGATTGTCCAGCAAAGCCACTCCGATACTTAAGTCAGCAGGTGAAGATGAAGGGTAAAATGGTTGTATATGTGGTGATCTATGTGAGTGTTTGAGAGTTCAAAATTCCAGAATCTGTAAATAAAAGTGTACCTACTATTTATAGGAGGAAATCCCATAATTACATTGTTTCAGTGCCCACCTGCTAAGTATGATAAGGTGATTGCCCATACCCTCCTTCTGATGACTTCTCTGACACGCTAAACCGACGTCACTCTGACACAAATGATTGCCAAGCATAAGATAACCCATATTGATATACTCGAGTGTGGTGCGTTTCTCGAGGTAGCCCGGGTAAAAGTTCCCGGGATCTTGCATGAGAGCCCGGGCTTCTGATTGTCCGGGGAAAAAATACTTAGGAAAGTGAGCAAGGGAATGCAAATTGTGATAAAGTTATTCCTCTGTAATATGGCCTCAACTGTGACCCGCAGACAAGAAGATGAACTCGTGAATGGGCGCCGGAGGAGTGTCAGGACGCAGCCATTCCGATGCTTAAGTCAGCAGGTGGAGGTGAAGGGTAAAATGGCTGTATATGTGGTGATATATGTGAGTGTTTGAAAGTTCAAAATTCCAGAATCTATAAATGAGAAGAGTACCTGCTATTTATAGGAGAAAATCCCATAATTACCTTGTTTTCAGTACCCACCTAGTAAGTATGGTAAGGCGGCTGCCCATACTCTACTTTTGATCACTTCTCTTACTCGCCAAACCCATGTCGCTCTAACAGAAATGATTTTCAGGTATAAGATAACCCATACTGATACACTCGGGTGTGGTGCGTTTCTTGAGGTAGCCCGGGTAAAATTTTTTGGGACCTTGCATGAGAGCTTGGTCTCTTGATTGCCCTGGGAGATATTAATTAGGAAAGTGATTAAGGGAATGCAACTTGTGATGAAGTTATTCCTCTCTAATATGGACTTAACTGTGACCTGCAAACAAGAAGATGAACTCGTTAATGGGCGCCGGAGGAGTGTCCGGCATAGCCACTCCGATGTTTAAGTCAGCAGGTGAAGATGAAGGGTAAAATGGCTGTATATGTGGTGATATACGTGAGTGTTTGAGAGTTCAAAATTCCAGATCTGCAAATGAGAAGTGTACCTGCTATTTATAGGAGAAAATCCTATAATTACTTTGTTTTCAGTGCCCAACAGCTAAGTATGGTAAGGCGACTGCCCGTACCCTACTTCTGATGACTTCTCTCACACGCTAAACCCACGTCGCTCTGACAAAAATGATTTCCAAGCTTAAGGTAACCCATACTGATACACTCGAGTGTGGTGCGCTTCTCGAGATAACCCGAGTAAAAGTTCTCGGGAGCTTGCATGAGAGCCCGGGCTCCTGATTGCCCGGGGAGAAAATACCCTGGGCATGGCGAAGAAAGTAGTTTGCATATGGACTTGACTCGGGTTATCCATTTAGTTTCCACCTGGGCTCTTATTGGGGTATCACCATCCATCCCTTAAATAGTCGGGCTAAAGTCTTACTCGCTGTCCCCATCAGTCACGCTTGGGCTTTAGTAAAAAGATAAAAATTCCAGATTATAAAAGTATCGGGGGCTTCAAGTATCCCATAAATGGGATGAGGTGCCGAGAGCTTCAATCTACCAGGCTTGAGATAAGATGCCGAGGACATATGTCTCCTGGATTTTGAATAAGATGTCGGGGCCTCATATCTCCCGAATTTTGAAAAAGATGTCGGGGTGGGGTTTCAGACACATTGCTTGTTAACCTTAAATGTGTTGACTCGAGGCTTCCCCTTCTATTTGTTGACTGAGCTTGTTTTTGTTTTTCCTCTCGTCAGCTTGACAGACTGCAATGTTCATGACTCGGGTCGCTGCATGGATTGCGGAAGCTCGGTTAATACCATGGTAAAATTAACACTTCAAACATATTTAAAGGTCATACCAGCATCACCAAGGAGGGAAAAATCGATCAAGCTAAGGCCATAATATCACAACACAACATATCTTTGTCCAAAAGGGTCAGGGTATTGTAATGGCTATTCCCAATATTTGCGAGAGCGCCCATAAATAAAGAGTCCTTGCGACATAAGGGTTGAAAATTCAGGGAGGACATTACATCAATTAGAACAGATCTCCCAAGAGTCAGAAGGCTTAGTACGGAAAAATTTGTTTTTACAATATTTTTGGAGCTCAGAGAGCTCTAAAATAAGACAGCTAGTTCGAGTAGGGAAATAAAAGAGTCCCTCCTCTATCTTTTTTAGGAGCATGAAGTTAGAAAAAATATATAAGTTGACATAAAAATCCAAAGTCGTGAAAAAAATTACAAAATTACAAAGGGTTCGGAAGGAGTTAGTGATAAATTGACTGAGGTGGAGTTGATAATATCAGATGATCTGCTAAAAGAATAGAGCATGGAAATCTAAGGCCTCTCTCCAACCAATCTAGGTTGATGCGATCCTGGTGAAATGAGTGAGCAGGGTCGGGTGCTCCACCGGATCTGCTATCAAAATGATGAAGGAAATAAGAGCAATGTAGATATCTGAACCAGAAGCTTCTTCCCCGGGCGGAGAGGATATCCTACACTCAAGAAGGTAACCACGTGAATAGGCGCCGGAGGGGTGTCCGGCGTGGCCACTCCGATGCTTAAGTCAGTGAATGATTCAAGCCAAGAACCAATGTAACCAAGTGATGGTTGTGATATTGGTGTGAATGAATGAATGTAAATGTAAAGAGAGAACCTTATATTTATAGTAGGAGAAGTAATGATGACCTCGTTCTCCGTGCTACCTACTAATTATAGTAGGACGGCTGAGCACACCCTATATTCTGACATGTCAAATCTCATACTGGTCACATCCAGCCCATCTGATTTTGTCAACCCATCGGCCTGGTGTCAGAGATGGGACAGTCGCCCACATCCTATTCTGCTAGTATACTCGAGTGCGGTGCTCATATCGAGGTGGCCCGGGTAGAAAGTTCCCGGGAGTTTGAACGAGAGCCTGGGCTCCTGATGAATCCTTCCTGCCGACTTGTCCTGATTCTGGCCATCCATCCAGTATCCTGGGTCGTCCATGCCCCATGCACAAGAATCGTCCATGACTCGGGCACAACCCGGGCTAGCCCGAGGGTATCATAGGTGGAAGGTGAAAGCACCGGGGGTGGGGGGGGTGGGGTATGTGCTTGGTCCTTAGATTTGGGAAAGGAAAATTCATAATCAGAATAACAATGAGACAAAGCTCGAATTCAATCCTCAACAGAGGCGTCGAACCAGGAGGGGTAAAACTCATACCAAGGGTGATGTGATCCGAGTAAATCGGGTGAGCAAAGTCGGGGAAATCTATCAGATTATGATATAAATGTTGTGTTTAGGAAATTGAGAAAGGAAATGAAACTTATGATGAAGTTATTCCTCTGTAATATGGTCTCAACTGTGACCTCCAGACAAGAAGATGAACTCGTGAATGGGCGCCGGAGGAGTGTCCAGCATAGCCACTCCGATACTTAAGTAAGCAGGTGAAGATGAAGGGTAAAATGGTTGTATATGTGGTGATAAACGTGAGTTTTTGAGAGTTCAAAATTCAAGAATCTGTAAATAAAAGTGTACCTACTATTTATAGGAGGAAATCCTATAATTACATTGTTTCAATGCCCACCTGCTAAGTATGGTAAGGTGATTGCCCATACCCTCCTTCTGATGACTTCTCTGACACGCTAAGCCGATGTCACTCTGACACAAATGATTGCCAAGCATAAGGTAACCAATATAATGATATACTCGAGTGTGGTGCGTTTCTCGAGGTAGCCTGGGTAAAAGTTCCCGGGATCTTGCATGAGAGCTCGTGCTTCCGATTGCCCGGGGAGAAAATACTTAGGAAAGTGATCAAGGGAATGCAACTTGTGATAAAGTTATTCCTCTGTAATATGGCCTCAACTGTGACCTGCAGACAAGAAGATGAACTCGTGAATGGGCGACGGAGGAGTGTCAGGCGCAGCCATTCCGATGCTTAAGTCGGCAGGTGAAGATGAAGGGTAAAATGACTGTGTATGTGGTGATATATGTGAGTGTTTGAAAGTTCAAAATTCCAGAATCTATAAATGAGAAGTGTACCCGCTATTTATAGGAGAAAATCCCATAATTACCTTGTTTTCAGTGCCCACCTAGTAAGTATGGTAAGGCGGCTGCCCATACCCTACTTTTGATGACTTCTCTTACTCGCCAAACCCACGTCGCTCTAACAGAAATGATTTCCAGGTATAAGATAACCCATACTGATACACTCGGGTGTGGTGCGTTTCTCGAGGTAGCCCGAGTAAAATTTTTTGGGACCTTGCATGAGAGCTTGGTCTCTTGATTGCCCGGGGAAAAATTAATTAGGAAAGTTATTAAGGGAATGCAACTTGTGATGAAGTTATTCCTCTCTAATATGGCCTTAACTGTGACCTGCAAACAAGAAGATGAACTCGTTAATGGGCGCCGGAGGAGTGTCCGGCATAGCCACTCCGATGTTTAAGTCAGCAGGTGAAGATGAAGGGTAAAATGGCTGTATATGTGGTGATATACGTGAGTGTTTGAGAGTTCAAAATTCCAGATCTGCAAATGAGAAGTGTACCTGCTATTTATAGGAGAAAATCCTATAATTACTTTGTTTTCAGTGCCCAACAGCTAAGTATGGTAAGGCGACTGCCCGTACCCTACTTCTGATGACTTCTCTCACACGCCAAACCCACGTCGCTCTGACAAAATAGATTTCCAAGCTTAAGGTAACCCATACTGATACACTCGAGTGTGGTGCGCTTCTCGAGATAACCCGAGTGTGGTGCGCTGTCCCAATCAGTCACGCTTGGGCTTTAATAGAAAGATAACCAATTCCAGATTATAAAAGTATCGGGGGCTTCAAGTATCCCAGAGATGGGATGAGCTGTCAGGAGCTTCAATCTCCAGGGCTTAAGTTAAGATGCCGAGGACTTATGTCTCCCGGATTTTGAATAAGATGCTGGGGCCTCATATCTCTCAAACTTTGAATAAGATTTCGAGGCCTCATATCTCCCGTACTTCAAATAAGATGACGGGGCCTCATGTCTCCCGGACTTTAAATATTTTTCGTCGTCTAGTCTCCTCGGGCAGCGGAGATGATGTCACGATGACATATGCCCTAGAATTCCAATGGTCTGAAATGTTTCTTATTATGAGAATATGATAAGTCTGACACTTCGATATCCGTGCACGTCGTTTCATATGCCTGCACAATTTACAAGATTCCTCCTGACTGTTCGATTTCACTTTAGATCAATGGTTAAGACCAATTCTCTCCACTTATATATAACAACACACCCCCTTCATTTGTCATTTTCTGAATTTCAAATTCTCTCAAGATTTTCTCAACTCCTCCGACGTGCGGCGCTCTTATACTCCGTCGATCTCCAACCACTGTTCCTTCGCAAATCCATCGCTTTATCGCCCTCGTAAGTTCCACTTTTTACTTCTTCTAAGAAATGTCGAATTCCACCTCCTCTATCTCTAAAGCAAATGCTCGAGCCTCGCCTAGCTACGAGTCCACCGTGATGTGCTCCGATTCCCCCCTTCTCCTCCCCCGCAACGTTCCTTCATCCTCTCCTCAAAAAATCCCAAAACCAAACAGTCAAAACCTTCTTCTGCCGACCCTTCCTGAGCTTTGAAAAAGAGCAAGGGCAAGGGTAAAGCCCGAGTTTCCTCCCTATCCCAATCTGAGATTCCGG